>NC_090749.1:92931004-93118303 GCF_036898095.1 Palaemon carinicauda | reverse complement strand
GATTATATGAAATACGGGATACTTAGCTATCCTTTAGTCATGTACACTGGTTTTCACCCACCCCCCTGGGTGTGAATCAGCTACATGATTATCGGGTAAGTTTAATATTGAAAAATGTTATTTTCATTAGTAAAATAAATTTTTGAATATACTTACCCGATAATCATGATTTAATTGACCCACCCTTCCTCCCCATAGAGAACCAGTGGACCGAGGAAAAATTGAGGTGGTGTCAACAAGAAGTACTGCAGTACCTGGCCACAGGTGGCGCTGGTGAGTACACCCCCTTCTAGTATAGTGATAGCTGGCGTATCCCTTCCGTAGAATTCTGTCGGGCAACGGAGTTGACAGCTACATGATTATCGGGTAAGTATATTCAAAAATTTATTTTACTAATGAAAATAACATTTTGTAAAAGAACCACCCGTGTCGATATGAAATACCGACAAGTTCCCCGGTGTGCCGTTCTATTACTGGACTGGACAAAGGTTTATATCCGAATAGGAAGGAATTGTATATCCGCCACCATCCCTATAGGGCATGAAGTCTTCCCTACTTGGGGAAAGCATAAACCAATGAATTTTTGCTTGTAGTAAGGAACAATCTATTAGGATTATTCATGTTAAAATTATTCATAATTTAAAGTAATGCTAAACCATTTTCTAATAAAATGACACAGGCGAATGAGACGCAAGGTTCACAAGAACTAGTTTATTGACGATCAATAAGAATAAAAATAGGTTAATCAGCAATTATACAAGTATAAGAAGAGGATAACCAACAAATGAGCATAAGGATTATAGTAAGCAGAAAAATTGTTTCATCTGAAAAGAAAGAACATATATGCGCCACTTTTAATATCGAGATATTGAGATTATTAAAGTCTGTCTTACTATTCAATCACACTGAAGAAGTATGCTTGGTTCACCTTTGTTTATGGAACAGGCAACGAGGACACCTTAGTGACCTAACACTTAGTCTGTAGAACAGTCCGTGACTACACACCCACCCTTGAATTAATCGTCCCAATTAATTTCACTGTTCCTCGCAGAATTAAACAGTAGGTTTAACGACACTACCTACTGCCACCACAGGCCTCTTCAGTTGCTCCACTTGCTTTGCATAGTGTCTAAAGAATACTCTGGATGACTTCCAGCCAGTGTATGAGCGAAGATGTTCGAAATCCATATTATTAAAGAAATTTATGGAAGAGGCAACTTTTCTCGGATCATGACCTGCAGGTGTACTATCTGGATCCGCTCTGCAAATAAAATAGGTGATTTTCGCCCTTAGTTGCTTCAGAGATAAATTTGAGCCTGATGTTTCTCCCCTAAACAGCTGACCTCCCCTAAAGTCTGAAGTTCTACGAAGATAGAACTTTAGGCATTCCACTGGACATAGAGATGCATCTTCTTTCAGATGGCAGATTCTCTAGGGATCCCCCCTGTTGGTGGGTAGCTCGTTCTTGGCAAGAAACCTTGGGTCCGGAAAAAGGTTTAGTTCTCCCCCATCTAAGAACTGAACATGACCTTCCTCTCTCGAGAGGGCTACTATTTCACTAACTCTAGCCCCCGAAGCGAGTGCAAACAGAAATATAACTTTGTGTCAAATCCTTTAAAGCACACTCCTCATTGTTCATCAATGAAGCAAAATGAAGAACCTTATCCAGGGACCATGAAATGGTTTTTGGAGGTGCTGATGGTCTTAGCCTAGCACAGGCCTTCGGAATTTTGTTAAAAATGTCATTCGAGAGGTCGACCTGGAAGGCATATAGAATAGGTCTTGTCAAGGCGGACTTACACGTTGATATTGTGTTGGCTGCTAAACCTTGACCATGGAGGTGGATGAAGAATGATAAGCAGAAGTCTGTCGAGATCTTTTGTGGATTCTTCGCCTTGACAAAGGACACCCACTTTCTCCATGAAGACTCATATTGTCTTCTGGTGGATTTGGACTTAAATTCCTCTAAAAAGTCTATACTGTCTCTTGATATCCCGAAACGTTTTCTCACCGCTAGGGAGAGAAAATCATGAGCTGCAGGTTCCGGGTTTTCTGTGATGAAGCGCAGACAGTCGACTTCTGAACTCGGCGAGTCAAAACTGGATCCGGTAGATGTAGAAACTTCAGCTGTAGTGCTAATGCCAGAGGGAACCATACGCTGTTCGGCCACTTGTGAGCCACTACTGCCGCTTTCCCCTTGAAGGATTTCAGTTTGTCGAGGACCCTCAGTAGAAGGTTTTGAGGAGGGAACAGGTAAATCCTGGACCATCTGTTCCAGTCGAGGGACATAGCGTCTACTGCTTCCGCTAAAGGATCCTCGTACGGGGACACGTAGAGAGGTAACTTCTTGTTGTCTTTCGTCGCAAAGAGGTCTATCTGCAGTTCCGGGACTTGACTCAAGATGAAAGAGAATGATCCTGCGTCTAGGGACCATTCTGACTCTATCGGCGTGAGCCTGGATAGAGCGTCCGCCGTCACATTGCGGACTCCTTGAAGGTGAACTGCTGACAAGTGCCATCTCTTCTTCTCTGCTAGCCGGAAGATGGCCAACATCACTTGGTTGATTTGAGGTGACCTCGATCCTTGTCGATTCAGGCATCTCACTATCACCTCCCTCTTAATGAGAGAATGCCTTGATGAAGTCATTGAGCTTCAGCACGGCATTTCATTCCCATGCTGAATCTTGGTGACGGGCAAGAGGGCTCTCGAACTTGGGGAAATTGCTCCCCCAGTTCGAATCTAAATTTCTCTCTTTCTTATCTTTTTCTTCCTCTTTATATTGCTTCAACCTTCTCCTAATATTATAAACTTTCTTTCATGATGCTGTCCCAACCCTATGAGTAAAATTTTCCATATGTATATGTGTATATTTTTACATATATATGTATGTTTATTATTTTTTTTTTTTCTCTTTATGGCATGGATGTTTCTACATCTGTTATTGCCACTTGGGCGGATGTTTCTGCATCCGGTATTGCTGCCTGCTTTGATGAATGTGAAAGGTGTCGCGGTTGGGAGGCGTTTGTGCTCAAAGCTATATGTGAGTGTATAGGATGATCTCAGCCATCCCGAAGATGGTTTGGACCTTTTTGGCGGAACTATTCCAAGTGTTGGGTCTTCGGAATCCAGGGGGATCCAATGCTTGGGGTAGGACTCTCGGCTTCTGGCCGGAAGCCCGTCATTACAGATATGGGGAGGATGATTCCATAGTTTCTTGGTCTCAGTCCTAACAGGCGGGTTCAGCTTACACCTGTGCCTCTATATCTGTTTTGATGCTATCCTTCGGGTAGGGTATGGAGTGGACCATCTGGGAAGTATACTCTCACTGTGCCGGTAGTGGAGAGTGTAAATTTCCTTCCCAACATGTGATGCCTTAATGTTCTCAAGCAGGTAAATCAAACTTCAAAAAATCACTCTTCTCTCTTCTTTTTTATGATGGATTCTTGTGAAAATGACCCCACCTCCCCTGGATATGCTGACTCGCCCCCGGCACTGTTGACGACCTCTGGCAATTCATTTAAAGAAAACTCCGTTGACGACCTAGGAACTAAAAAGGACTGTTCTTTAAACATTCTGAAAAAGGGTAATTTGGGCAACACAGGAAAACTGAAAGTCCTGCACGTTACCCAAATCCCTTTAGAAGCTAATTATGACGTGCTACATAAAATATTTGAGTGTTACGGATCAATAAAAGAAATTAGAATGAAACTTCAAGATGATAATTGGGAATCTTGGTTATCATTTAATTGTCATGAGGAAGCATTTAATGCAAGCTGTAACATTGTTGATATTAAAGTAGGTAATATGAGTGTTAAGGGTGCTCTTTGTGATGGGGCACCTAAAGATCTGGATGTCTACAGACCAGCAGACTGGGCTGATAAAGATATAGAGGCAGATATACCATCCCAAAGAAAGCCAAAACCACCAATGTGGCTTCTTGCTCAATCTGTGGGAGGTACGGAAAATTATTTCAAGATATGCAAATTTCTTCAGAGGAAGGTAGGTACGATCGCACCTGGAGATATATCTCGATTCGGGAAGAAAAGTTTCTTGATAAAGGCCAAGTCATACACACAGTCTGTTATACTGTCTAATTTGAAGACAGTAAATGATGATATAAAATTGGACATCAAACCCCATCTAAACTTTAGCTATGGAAGGGAAGTGGTTTTTAATAGGGATCTGTATGAATTTACTGAAGAGGAGATATTGGCCATGTGTCCCCTATCAGTGTGGAAAGTACATAAAGTACCTGGAACATCAATGATTGTTCTTACTTTCCAGGATGCTGATGTACCTTTCCACATAGACATAGAAAACGAAAGGATCAGAGTTCAACCTTTTAAGCAGAAGCCACTGCAATGTTATAATTGCTTTAAATTTGGACATCCTTCCAAAGTTTGCAATAATGAAAAAATTTGTAATACTTGCTCCAAAATTTACCATGGGGATTGTACACTTGAGGCAAGATGCTTAAACTGCAACTCTAATCATAAATCTAATGATAGGAGCTGCCAGTTTTATAAGTTAGAAGAGGCTGCCCTCAATAAATCAATTATTGAACATGTAAGCGTGGGGCATGCCAAGAGATTATTAAATAAATCTAATACTTATGCAAAAACATTAAAAACAGGAGAAAAAGTTCCTCGGGAATCATCTCACCCACCTACTACTGTAAGTAGTTCTCGAAAAAGGAATTCACAATCTATTGATAAAGTGCTGCATAAGACAAGAACATCTCCTCCTAAAGATTTATCATTGAGTATCAACAAAAAGACATTGCCCACCACTATCAAACCTTTGTCCCCCATTACAAAGGATAGTACTAACCTCTCCCAGGCCATATCCTTGCCTGATTTAATGGAGATTCCACCTGACACCAAGTTATCAGGTGTACCTGTAGTGGGGAAGGTACAAAAACCTGGTAACCTGCAACCTATTAATCGTAAAAGAGAGAGACCTCCATCTCTCTCACCCCCTTCCATAAGAAATACTAGAATTATGACATCAAATAAATATGATGTTTTGTCTGTTGATGTTGGCGATCAACCAGAAGACAATTTAAATAAATCAGAAATTCAAGTTGAGGTCCACCATCCCCCTCAACAAATATATAAAAAAGATACAAAGAAAAACTCCAACGTAAAACCCAACATAACAAGACCATCTCTGAAGAAACCTACAAGTAATAATGTTAGATTAAAAACTGCTAATGGGAAGACCTCACCCAAGACGTCTTCCAGAAATAATCCATAGTTTTCTCCTCCATTTTGCAATGGAACTGTCAGGGTTTGAGGGCGAAATATGAAGAACTTAAGCTCCTAATTCATGAGCATTCCCCCATAATAGTATGTCTACAGGAAAGTATGCTTGATTCTAACACTCCTAGTCCTCGAGAGTATGTTAGCTATAGAACACCATATAATCAACAAGCAGGGAGCCATGGCGGAAGTCTCATGTACATTCGTCGAGATGTTCCCCAAATACCCATGTCTATACGTACAACCCTGCAGGCAGTTGTTGTACAAATTGATATAGGGAGAAAATATACAATATGCTCTCTGTACTTACCTCCAAATGATGATATTTTATATGATGATTTAGCAGAAGTTATTCAACAACTCCCTCAACCTTTTCTCTTACTGGGAGATATGAATGGTAGACATCCTTTATGGGGTGATGTTTTGGCCAACACAAGGGGCAATATTATCTCATCAATTGTGGAGAATGAGGATGTGGGGCTCCTTAATACAGGAGAGCCCACGCACTTCCATGTTCAGACAGGTACTTTGTCATGCATTGACCTTTCAATTGCAAGCTCTAACTGCCTTCTTGATTTTGATTGGAGGACATTAGATGATTGGCATACTAGTGATCATGCACCAATCATTATAAACACCAACAAGGGTCCACCTTTGCAAAGATCGCCACGTTGGAATCTAGACAAGGCAGACTGGGTTAAATTTTCCGAGCTAAGTGAAATCGAAGGGAGAGCAGAACAGTTTGAAAGTATTGATGATGCTATAGACCTGCTGAATGGAACTCTTCATACAGCAGGAGTCAATTCAATTCCCAAAACAACAGGGTTATTCAAACGACGACCAGTCCCGTGGTGGTCTTCAGAACTAACTGCACTCCACAGAGCCACAAGAAGATCTCTAACACGATTGCGTAGACTCCGAACTGATGAGAATTTAATTATGTACAAGAAATGTAGAGCACAGTTCCGTCGTGCCATGAAAGAAGCAAGGCGCCAGTCATGGATGTCTTTTGTTTCCTCCATTAACAGTAGAACACCAGCATCTTCTGTGTGGAGGAAAGTAAAAAAGATAGCTGGCAAATTCACCCCCAACCCACCACCAGTGTTGAAGGTGAATGGCCAGTATGTAACTGAAGCAAATGAAGTTAGCAATGCCTTGGCTAATCATTTTTCAAATGTATCCAGCAAGTGTGAAGGAGCCCCTGGTCACCAGTATAGGAGCACTGAAGAAAATAAAATTTTAAATTTTGCAACAAGAAGGGAAGAGTCGTATAATTCTCCTTTCACTGAAAGAGAATTTGATTCCGCACTTGCTCATTGCAACGATACAGCCCCTGGACCCGATGGAATTCCATATGCAATGATTAAACATGTACATTTTAATACAAAGCTATTTATTTTAAGCATTATTAATAGAATATGGCATGATCATAGTTACCCAAGTGTTTGGGAACTAGCCATTATTTTAGCCTTTTTAAAACCCGGTAAAGACAAGTTTTTAGCAGCAAACTATCGTCCTATTGCATTGACATCTTGTTTATGTAAAATTATGGAGAAGATGGTCAATGCAAGGCTGATATGGTACCTTGAAAAGAAAGGTATTTTATCACCGATTCAATGTGGATTCCGAAAAATGCACTCAACGACTGATGTGTTGATACGACTTGAGTCTTCTATTTGTGAAGCCTTTGCTTCCAAACAGCACCATGTTACAGTATTTTTTGACCTTGAAAAGGCATATGATACCACATGGAGATATGGTATTCTTAAAACCATTCATGAATTGGGATTGAGAGGAGAGCTGCCACTATTTATTCAGGCATTTCTTTCACGTAGAGTTTTTCAAGTGAGAGTGGGGGAAACTCTATCAGAGAGTAAGTGCCAGGAAGAAGGAGTTCCTCAGGGTAGTGTGCTGAGTGTAACCCTTTTTGCACTAGCAATTAATGGGATATCCTCAGCCATTCCCCAGGATGTTCTCTCAACACTATTTGTGGATGATCTCTCAATATCATTTGCTGGCACTAGAATGGCAATGGTTGAGAGAAAAATCCAACTCTCTATTGATAAAATTATCCAGTGGGCTGACATGAATGGATTTAAGTTCTCGACAAGTAAAACTACCATTGTCCATTTTTGTCGTATCCGGGGAGTACATCCAGACCCGGATATATACATTAAAGGTCAACGGATACCATGTGTATCAGAAACCAAATTTTTAGGTTTGATATTTGACTGTAGACTTACATGGGTTTCTCACCTAAAAGCGCTAAAAGCTAAATGTGTTGAAGCTCTGAATATCTTAAAAGTATTGTCCCATACATCATGGGGGGCAGACCGCAATACTATTTTAAAATTATACAAGGCCTTGATTTTTTCCAAAATTAGTTATGGTTGTGAGGTATATTCTTCAGCCACCCCAAGCCGGTTAAAAATATTAGACTCGATACATCATGCAGGTATTAGATTATCTACTGGAGCTTTTAAAACCTCGCCTATCCCAAGTCTCCTTGTTGATGCTGGAGAGTTACCTCTAGACCTTTACCGAATGTCTTCCATTCTTCGGTATTGGTTTAGATTGCAAAGACTCCCTAGCTCTCTAGCCTTTCAGACTGCAAGCCTTGTAAGACACGCATCATACTTTGAGTTGCACCCAAAATCTCCTCAACCTTATGGCTTTCGGGTGAAACGATTTTTAAATAGTCTGGATATAATTAGAAATAAGGTACTTCCATTCAAGGTATCATCAACGCCTCCATGGAAATTACCTGACATATCATTTTGTAAATACTTTATTGGAGTTAAGAAGAATATGACTGACTTAGAATCCAGGTCTCTTTTTATGGAACATGTCGAAGAACATAGGGGATCGACTTTTATATATACTGATGGCTCCAAATCTGATGCTGGCGTTGGATTTGGAGTACATAGTAATGATTTTAATTGTAGAGGTGCACTTCCTCTAACAGCTTCCATATTTACTGCCGAACTGTATGGCATATTAACCGCTATTGAGAAAATAGCTTTGGAAAAGGAGGGTAATTTTACAATTTTTAGTGATGCAAGGAGTGTTCTTCAAGCTTTAGAAGTTTTTAATTCTAGTAACCCTCTAGTTTTAAAGATTTTAGAATGGCTTTTTATTATTGGACGGAAAGGTATAACTGTTCGATTTTGTTGGGTTCCAGCACATGTAGGTGTGTCTGGGAATGAGAAGGCAGATTTACTGGCGAAGAATGCGGCATCCGAGTTGTTACCAAGGAGGTATCCCATTCCATGTAACGATCTCCTACCTTACATCAAGAAATTGGTTTGTGATAAATGGCAACAGCACTGGGACAGTCAAGACGGCAATAAAATGAGGGAAGTAACAAATATCATATCACCTTGGAGGTATAACATGATTCCCCGAAAATGGGAGACGACTCTTTGTCGTCTCCGTATTGGTCACACACGGTTGACACACGAGTTTCTGCTGAAGGGCCAACACCAACCGTATTGCGAGGACTGCTTAGTACCTTTAACAGTGAGGCATTTGTTGACCGAATGCCCTAATTTTACTAACCTAAGAAATAGATATCTGTTTGAGGCTCAAGGTGAGGATGGCAGGTTTATCCTTGCCAAGATTCTTGGACATGATGTGTCTTACTATGCGAGCGGAATTTTTAGATTTATTTCAGAAGCAGGTCTTCTGAAAACTATTTAACTATTTTAATGACTTCTTAATTTTTATGGTTTTAATCGAATTCTCTTTTAATTTTCATATACAGTAAATGGTATCGGCGTCAATGACCTTAGATGTCAGGATGCCAGAAAACTTTCAATCAATCAATCAATCACTATCACCTCGCTGTCTAGTACCAATCTTATGTGGATCGGGTGGCGAGGCGAGACTTTCTTCAATGTAAGAAGTACTGCCATGGCTTCCAGAAAGTTTGTGAAACTTCTTGAATAGGTTGGACCAGGTTCCTTGGACCTTCTTCCGGTGAGAATGACCTCCCCATCCATCCTTCGAGGCGTCTGTATGAATAGTCATAGAGGGGGGAGGTGGCTGAAGAAGCACCGATTTCTTCAGTTGTTTGGCTTTGGACCACGGCTTGAGAAGCATTCGCAGACGAGTCGGTATTGGTCTTATCAGATCTCTTCGCGCGTTTGATGCATATTTTCTCCAAACTCCGGTTGCATCCTTTAGTTGTGCTCTTAGCACTGGATCTGTTACTAAGGCAAACTGGAGAGAGCCCAGCACTCTCTCTTGTTCTCGTCTTGATATCCTTTTGGAATCCAGAAGTCTCTTGACAGAACCTGCTATTTCTTTCCTCTTCTTTACAGGGATGGAAAGTTGGTGTGACAGTAAGTCCCAGTAGATTCCCAGCCACTGAAACTTTTGAGATGGAGAAAGCCGAGATTTTTTTCTGTTGATCTTGAAACCTAGATGTTCCAGGAACTGGATCACCTGTTGGGAAGCTTGCATGCATTCTGTCTTGGATGCTGCCCACACCAGCCAGTCGTCCAGGTAGGCCACTACTTGGATCCCCTTTAGGCGTAATTATTGGAGAGCTGCGTTCGCAAGCTTCGTGAAGATTCTTGGGGTTATGTTTAGCCCGAATGGCATGGCTCTGAAGGCGTAGAGTCTTCGTTGTAGCTTGAATCCTAGGTAGGAGGAGAGGTGACGACTGATTGGAATGTGACAATAAGCGTCTGACAAGTCTATGGAGACGGAAATGCCCGTTTGGGTAGTAAGGTCCTTATGTGTTGGAGTGTTAGCATCTTGAACTTGTAGTTCACTATGAACTTGTTGAGTGGCGAAAAGTCCAGAATGACTCTGAGTTTTTCCGAGTCCTTCTTTGGAACACAAAACAGCCTTCCTTGGAACTTGATGGACTTTACCCTTCGGATTACTCTTTTCTCCAAGAGTTCTCGGATGTATTCTTCCAGAACGGGGGTAGAGTGTTGGAAGAACTGTGGGAACGGCAGTGGAGTGCTGTACCAGCTCCAACCCAGTCCATTCTTGATTAGGCTGTGGGCCCAGGGATCGAAGGTCCAATGATCCCGAAAAAGATGAAGTCTCCCTCCTACCGGAAGCGTTTCACTTCTGCTGCTGTTGACCTGAGGCCTGGCCTCCTTGACCGCATCCTCCCCTGAACCCCCTTCCCCTTGAGGGGCGTCTAGACGAACCTCTGGCTGATCCTCTAGCTCTTGGACGAAAGGTAGTAGACTGCCTTTCGAATGCTGGGTTAAATGCCAGAGACTGCGTTGTCACGGCTTGGGGTACCAACTGGTACGTGGTCGGGGTTTGTGCCACCATCTGGGGCACTGCGGTCATGGGAAGCTGCTGTTGCTGTCTGTACGGTTTGGCTGGCCGAGAGGGTAGCCTAAGCTTCTTAGTCTTTCTTTTTGGTTGGGGACCCTCATCTGGGAAAGACTTTCTTTTAAGAGATAGGCCCCACTTCTAGAGAGGGTTTCTATTTTCTGTGGCGGCCTTATCCACTACTTCTTTGACCACTTCGTTAGGGAAGATGTCTTTACCCCAAATGCAAGAGGAGATTAGTTTCCTTGGTTCGTGCCTCACCGCAGCCGAGGCGAACACGAACTCCCTACAAGCTCTCCTAGCTTTGACGAAACTATAGAGGTCCTTGGTCACTGTGGCCAGATGAGTTTTGGCCACTACCGTAAACATCTCTTGAGCTTTGGGGTCACTTGCCATCGTCTCCAGAGTCGTTTGTAGAGACATTGAAGCGGCAAGTCTCTCTTTTGTCTCTTGCTCCCTACGCAAGAGAAAATCAGACAGCTTCGGGAGGTCTTCACCGAACTGACGTCCGGCAATATCGGCCTCCAACTTCCCGACTGAGAAGGTAAGATAGACGTCCTTCCAGTCTTTCTGGTCCATGGGTAAGGCCAAGGACAGAGGTTTACACTCCTCCAAGGAGGGGCATGGTTTACCTGCCTCGACCGCTTTCAAAACAGCCTTAAATCCCTTCTCCATAAAGGGGAAGGCTCTGGTAGGAGAGGCCACAAAGGAAGGATGCTTCTTACTCAAAGCAGGTACAGTACCTTTGAGTTTGTGAAGCCCCTCTCCTTCAATGAGCTTGATAGTAAAGCTTGTGCTTTATTATGGTAAAAAACTATGACCTCCTTCGGCTCCGTCTCTTCCTTTGAGGCTGGCTCCTTCCTGAGACGGACATAGCAGTCTGGGTAAGACTCCTTGTTGGGCCAGAATTCCACTTCTTCGAAGGGAATGGAGCCCAACTTCTCCGAAATGACAATCTTTCCTGTTATCATAGGCATGTGCTCGGCATACCTCTAAGGATTGGCATTCGAGCACAAAGGAAGGTCCTTCACGTTGAGCTTCTTCTGGGTCCCACGTGATGCTGCAAGTCTCCGCATCTCCAACTTTATTGCATCTTCCTTCTCATTATTCTTCTTCTGCATCTGCTGAATCATTTCAACGATGGAAGAAAGAGTCCTTCCCAGATCATCTGGGATAGCAGACAATGTTGAGGGAACAGGTTCAGGGGCCTGAACCAGAGTAACCGACCCCTCGTCGATTTCTTCCTCCTCAGTGTCCGGAGCCTGGGTCAGCTCCTCCTCTTGGTCTTTTGCCAGAAGGTCCTTTTCGGTGTACTGGGACACCTCAGACATCCTATCGTCCAGTTGGATATCTTGTAGGGCATCCGAGACTTCAGAATCCACCGGAATCTGAACTAGACGTATCTCCGTTTGAGGCTGGGGAATCACTGCATCCGCTGATGCCTTGGGGAAAAGGTTAGCCCTCATCTTCTCGCTTGGAAGATAGGGGCCAGAAGTATTCTTCTGGAAGCCCCTCACCCAGGTTCGAAGCTTTTCCCTCACTGCGTCCCTTGACTCCGCCGACTTAGGGGCGTCAAACGTGTCGGTAATCAGGTTAGTGCATATCGTACATACCTGCGGGTCCCAATACCGGAGATCATCTTTGGAGGCTGCGCATGCTGCGTGCCTCCTGCACAACTCATGTCCACAGAAGTTCTTACTGCGAACGTTGCAGAACATGCTCCCACACTTCAGATGGTCCTCCTGTAAAGAGAAGAAATTCCATGAGTATCAAGTGAAAAACATATCACTGGATAACTAATGTTAAAATATATATAGCTTAAAATAACTAAACTAGAAAGGAAAGAAGGAAAGACACATACTTGTATTTCCTGCCCAGCCAATTGCTGTAACCTTCCAGATAATAAAATTTTCTGGTTAATCTTATTCTAGAATAACCATCAAGGTATTTCCAAAGGAAAATGTAGGTGTAGCTCACACCAATATAAATAATTTTAATATACTGGATAGTTAATAAAGAAAGAACTCACTTTTTTCATCTGTACGGTCTCACAAAAGGCTGTACATGACAACACAAGAATGTTGGAAAACTTAGTGTTATGATATATTCTATATTATAGTTTTCTCCATGCAGTATATACTATACTGTAGAAATACTGGCTACTGTATATAGTATAACATGCCGGCCGGCACGTACCTTAAAATAGTTCCAAGGTATACTACCTTTAGACTACTGGGTGGAAGATCGCTGGTTCAGATGTGAGTGCCACACTGCCGGCCGGCAACTATAAACGTTAGCACCCAGCTGCCGGCCGGCAATCGTAGCGGCCGGCAGATCTTATGGTGTGCTTCTGTTGCCGGCCGACAATGGTATGCTACCTATGCCGGCCGGCAGCAGAAAGGAACCAGAGAACTTCCACTTGCCAGGCTGCCGGCCACTTAAGCCGGCAGTCGGGGTAGGGTACAAACACTAGAAGAGAAAGAGAATGGATGTAAGGATATAAGACGGCACTGCCTTACGGCCCTGCATCCAGAAAGAGTGAACATAAGGAAGGGGAGAATGTGAAATTCAGGCTTCCTTCTATCCAATGGCGCCTGGCTCTACTGACAGACATGGATGTGAGATCAAGGGAGGTCTGGGGAACACATTACAGAAGTTAGGCCTTTGCCGGCCAGCAAAGGACTGAGTCAGCTCCACATCTTTACCTATACTAGGTACAGATGTAGAACGACGGCCAAGAGATGTAATGGCTAGGCCATTACTAAGGATAGGGGGGGAAGGGGAGAAGAGGGTTCTACAAACTCTGCTTTAGTAAGAGATCACCCCACGGCCAAGAAAGCTCATCCTAGCCTAGGTGTAATCATGGGAGGGAGGCCGGCAATACTTGCCATCTCCCTCAGTACGAAAACATAGTTTGGTGTTGTTATTCATAACGGAAAGAAGAATCTTATCCTTCAAACCGAAAACAACAACACTGGACTAGTCTGCTAGATCACTAAAAGAAGGAATCATCTCGTACAGAAACCTTCAGATGTGGTCTAGGGAGGCTAAGCCTCCTGTGTCTGCCCTAGGCCTAGCAAAGGAATCTCATTCTCTATGCTAGAAAGAAACAGACCGAGACTAAATACTCTGATGTCCTGCCCCCTCCTGAAGCCAGATTCTCTTGAAATAGGAAAGAACAGAAACACCCTAATATAGTTATATCCAAATGTTTATTCAGATAAGGCTTAAAACAGAGGGAAAAGGGATTGCGCTTAATCTCCGAGGAGAAAAGAGCAACTGGGGAGTGTGCGAAAGTATCATAAGGCTCCATAGGCTACTAGCCTAGGCGCGAAGAGAATCGATTATCTAAATCACCGAAACTCTCTCGTATACGATCTTGGAAGAAAATATCAACAATATCTTATATGTATAAAACTGCCTATAGCTTCAATAAATTTTAAAACACTCGGAAATCTGTATATCATGCATGAAAGTACTAGGGCCAAACGCCTAGGCTACGAAGCCTAGCGTAGGCTAGGATCGGTATTTCAATCGCCGAAACAGAAATACTAACGGCATCATATAAAGAATTCCTATTGTAAAGCTAAATAGCTAGAATTATTAAAGCATAGGGGCCGGGAACGTTGCTCTGGCTAACTAAATGACTCATGCATGGCGAGCGACAGCGTCCAGGACGCCTCCGGTAGGCAACAGCTCTTGTAACGTTAATATCGCTATCAAATTATTTTAAAAACACCAAGAGCTTACATTTATACATAATAAAGATAATACAGTACTCAACTTTCCAGAGGCAGAAGAGGCTGGAGAAAGAATCATAAGGTTGAAATAATCCAAGATTTACGTGAAAACACAGGGAAAACACCGAGTTGTTGAGCTACGTAAAAAGGAATACAGATGACACTCGAAGCGAGATAGGAGAGGTGCCTTGTTAGCGGCTCTCCTTTCATTCTCGTTTTTCGTTTTCTTGCCACTTTGACCCCTCAAAGTGTTAATTCTATTCGGGGTGTAGATCGCTATGTGGCGTGTCAAGAGTACGTCCTCTGATATTATGCGATATCCCTGGTTAAGTTTATTTAGGGATATTCGCTCCAGGGGTTAGAATTCTGGATACCTTAAGGTAAATTCTCTGGGAATATCACCGTAGTCAAATATACCCTAGGAAGCTACCCTAAAGGAACTTCCATCAGGACGACATGGCCTGAGACCAAAAAACGGATTTTGAGCAAAGCGAAAAATCTATTTTTGGGTGAGATAGCCATGTCGTCCTGATGGATGGTTCCTTTAGGTAGCTTACTAAGGGATATTTTGCTACAGTGATACTCCCAGAGAATTAACCATAGGTCTCCAGAATTCTAACTCCTGGCGCGAGTGTCCTTAATATATCTTTAAGGATATTGCATAATATCAGGGGACGTATTTTTTGACACGACACATGGCAATCTTCACCCCGAATCAATTTAACTCTTTGAGGGGGGAAGAGTGGCGAACGAAAGGGGAGCCGTTTTCAAGGTACCCGGTGGACCCCTTCCCTGCACTACTACGGCCTTTCATTCCCTGTTGTATTTAAGCAGGAATAGCCACAGATAAAGTAGTTTTGGGTGGGGTCTTTTAATTAATTAGTTAGTTTTTTTTTCTCTCTCTCTCAAGAAGGGTGGGTCCATCAGGACGACATGGCCATATCACCCAAAAAAATTTTTTGCTTTAATCAAAATCCATTTTTTGGGCTCGGCCATGACGTCCTGATGGAAGCTTACCAGAGAATTAACTTGAAAGTACTATATCTGTGGGTTTGCACAAGTGCCTTTACTTTGAATGAGTTCCTTATACCTTTATTTGTCATATTCACTAAGTTTGGAACTAACTTAGGGCTTCCTGCCCCCTGCAGGGAAATTGTCGACTTTTACTAAAAGGATTCAAAGTTTGCATTTCCGTAGGAACACGAGGGAAACTTCTTTCGAGATTACCTGGTTGTTCTTTGGAAATCCTACTAACAAGGTGTCTATTTTAAGGAAAATAGAAAAGCTCTGGAATCTTTTAGATTCTGCACCTATATGGAACAGTCCATAAATCACCATAGTGATTTTTACTAAAAGGTATTACACTCGAGGGTGCTAACACCTATTCACCCGATACACTGAGTCCCGAGACAGTCCACTGTTCATCGCAGCACTAGACGACAGGTTTTATGACACTACCTGCCGCCACCACAAAGTGTTTTATCTTGTGCACTTGCTTCGCATAATGTTTATAGAAGACTCTGGATGATTTCCAACCCGTATATGAGCGGAGCCCATCAAAGTCCATGTGTTGAAAGAAGTTCAACGAAGAAGCATCTTTTCTTGGATCGTGACCTGCGGATGTACTGTCAGGATCCGCTCTGCGAATAAAGTAGGTGAGTTTCGCCCTCAGCTGTTTTAGGGATAAGTTTGGTCCTGAGGTTTCGCCTATGAAGAGCTGTCCTCCCTTGAAGTCTGAAGTTCTTCGAAGATAGACCTTTAGACACTCTACTGGACATAGAGAGACATCTTCCTTCAGATGGCAGATCTCTTAAGTACCCCACCTTTTGGTGGGCAGCTCGTTTTTGGCGAGAAAGGTAGGATCAGGGAAAAGGTTCAGTTCTCCCGCTTCTATGAACTGAATAAGGCCTTCATTTCTGGATAAGGCCACTATTTCACTAACTCTAGCCCCTGAGGCTATAGCAAACAGAAATATCACTTTCTGTGTTAGATCCTTTAGGGTGCAATCCTCATTGTTCATATTCGAAGCGTAGTGCAAGACTTTGTCCAACGACCATGATATGGGCTTTGGAGGGGTTGCTGGTTTGAGGTTAGCGCATGCTTTCGGTATCTTATTGAAGATTTCCACCTGAAAGGCGTGAAGAAGAGGTTTAGTCAAAGCTGACATACACGCAGTTATTGTGGTGGAAGCCAGGCCTTGTTCGTGTAGGTGGATGAAGAAGGAGAGACAGAAATCTATTGATATTTCTGTCGGTTCTCTTGTTTTCACGAAGGAAACCCACTTCTTCCAAGACGATTCATATTGTCTCCTAGTTGAATTTAACTTGTATTCTTCTATAAAGTCGATGTTGTCTTTTGAGATCCCAAACCTTTTCTTGGCTGCTATAGCGAGAAAATCATGAGATGTAGGTTGTTGGTTCTCAAGGATGAAGCGTAGACAGTCGACTTCTGAACCAGTTGGGATAGAACTGGGTTTGGTAGAGGTAACAGCTTCAGTTTCAATTCTAGGACTAGAGGGATCCAATTGCTTCTGGGCCATTTGGGGGCCACTGCTGGTGCTGTTCCTCTGAAGGATCTTGGCTTGTTGAGGACCTTCAGCAGGAGATTTGTTGGTGGGAACAGATAGATTTGATTCCATCTGTTCCAGTCGAGAGACATGGCATCTGTCGCTTCTGCTTGAGGGTCCTCGTAAGGGGCTCCATATCGAGGTAGTTTCTTGTTGTCGATCGTTGCGAAGAGGTTGATCTGCAGTTCTGGGACTTTTTTCAAGATGAAGGAGAATGAGTCGCCTGGATAGAGCATCCGCCGTCACAATGCGGAACCCTTGCAGGTGAACTGCTGATAAGTGCCATCTCTTCTTCCTTGCCAGGCGGAAGATGGCTAGCATCACGTGATTGATGTGAGGTGATCTCGAGCCTTGTCGGTTTAGACATTTTACTATCACCTCGTTGTCCAAGACCAGTCTGATGTGAACTGATCTGCGAGGGGATAGTTTCTTCAACGTTAGGAAGACTGCCATAGCCTCCAAACTTTTGATGTGAAAAGTTTTGAACTGGGTGCGACCAATTCCCCTGCACTTTCCTTTGTTGGGAATGCCCTTCCCATCCTTCCAGGGAGACATCTGTGTGTATTACCACTGATGGTTGAGGTGTTGAGGTGGTTGTAAGGGAATTGTTCGTGTTAGGCTCTTGGCTGTTGACCACGGCCTTAGTAGCGTGCGCAATCGGGTCGGTGTCAACCTTTGTTGATCTCTTCGAGCGTTTGATGTGTATCTTCTCCAGACTCCTGACGCATCCTTTAACTGTGCTTTTAGCACTGGGTCTGTCACTGCGGCGAACTGGAGAGAGCCCAGTACGCTTTCCTGTTGGCGTCTTGAAATCTTCTTGAGTTTCAGTAGTCTCTTGACAGATCCCGCTATCTCTCTCCTCTTCTTCAGTGGAATGGAGAGACGGTGTGACTGTAAGTTCCAATGGATTCCTAACCATTGAAACTCCTGAGCTGGAGAAAGGCGAGACTTCTTGCGGTTGATCTTGAAGCCTAGGTGTTCCAGGAACTGGATCACCTTTGTGGCTGCTTGTAGACAAGCTGTCTTGGATGCTGCCCACACCAGCCAATCGTCCAGGTATGCCCCCACCTGAATTCCTTCTAAGCGTAGTTGTTGGACGATTGTATCTGCAAGTTTCGTGAATATCCTTGGGGCTATGTTTAGCCCAAAGGGCATGGCTGTGAAGACATACTTCGTCTTCTGTAGCCTGAATCCTAGGTAGGAGGAGAGGGGGCGGCTGACTGGTAGGTGCCCGTAAGCATCTGCCAGGTCTATTGAGACTCTGTACGGGGCGTAGAAGGGTCCTTATGTGTTGTAAGGTAAGCATTCGGAACTTGTTGTTCTCGATGAACTTGTTGAGTGGAGACAAGTCTAGAATGACTCTGAGTTTGTCCATGTCCTTCTTGGGAACACAAAACTGCCTTCTCTGGAATTTGATGGACTTCTTTTTCCTTATTACCTTTTTGTTCAAGAGTTCTTCCAATAAGGGGTGGAGTGTTGGAAGAATTGAGGAAAAGGGGGTGGAATTTTGTTCCATTTCCAACCGAGTCCATTCTTGATTAGGCTGTGGGCCCAGGGATCGAAGGTCCAACGATCCCAAAAGTGGAAGAGTGTCCCTCCTACCTGAAGCCTCTCATTGCTGAGATGTTCCTGATGATCTATTTCCGTAACCGCGTCCTCCTCTACCCCTTGAAGGGTTTCTTGAGGAACCTCTTTTTGAGCTTCTCCCTTGGTGGGGGCGAAAGGTAGTTGTGTGCCTCTCAAAGCCTGGATTAAACGCAGGCGATTGAGCTACTAGCTGTTGGGGTACCATCTGGATGGTGGTTTGCGGCTGAGCTACCATTTTGGGCACTGTGGCCATGGTCATGGTTGGAAGTTGTGCAGGTCTGTGTGGTTTCTTTGTCTTCCTGTTCTTAGGTTGGGGACCAGCGTCTGAGGATGATTTCCTCTTGGAAGACATGCCCCACTTTTGGAGAAGGTTCCCATTCTCCGTGGCGGCTTTAACGATAACCTCCTGAACCACATTTTGTGGAAAGAGGTCCTTGCCCCAGATACATGAAGAGTTCAGCTTCCTGGGTTCGTGTTTGACCATTGCTGTGGCAAACACATGCTCTCTACAGGCCCTCCTGGACCTGACGAAGGCATACAAGTCCTCCAGAAGGGTACCCATGTGAGACTTGGCTAAGACCATGTACATGTCTGGGGCATTGGTAAGGCCTGCACACACTTCCATGCAGTTCTTAAGAGACAAAAGAATGGCTAGTCTCTCTTTTGTCTCCTGTTCCCTTCTCAAGAGATGCTCCGGCAGTTTTGGAAGGTTCTCATGGAACTGCTGACCTGCTTTCTCCGGATCTAGTTTAGATATGGAGAAGGTTAGATGAACCACGTTACACTTCTCCTCGCAGGTAGGCATGGCTACATTCTTCTAGCACTGGGCATGGCTTGCCTGCATCGACTACTCTCATGACACAGTCAAGAGCTTTCACCGAGAAGGGGAAAGCTCTGGAAGAAGGAGCAATGAAGGTAGGATGCATCTTGCTCAATGCTGAGACTTTGGAGTTGGTATATCCAGCTCCCTTTAGGGTCTTGAACAGAATGGCCTGTGCCTTTTCATGCTCAAAGACGATGACTTCCTTAGGTTCCATATCCTCACGGGATGCTGGTTCATCCCGCAGTCTCATGTAAGAATCTGGGTATGCCGAAAGGCTAGGCCAGAATTGGAGATCTTCAAGGGGTTTGGCCCCCAACTTCTCGGTGATATGGAGCTTCCCATTCATCATGGGCATGTGCTCCGTGTACCTCCAGGGGTTGGTTTCAGAGCAGTGAGGTAAATCAGAAACTCTAAGAGGCTTAGTAAAGCCTCTGGAAACATCGGAGTGTTTCCCTTCTCTTACCTCTTTCTTCGTCTCTTTGAGATCTTGCTTAACATCCTGCTGTTCCTTCCGGAACACTGCCATCATCTGCTGAATCGACTCTAGGAGCGCTTCGCTCCTGCCAATCAGCACATCCGGATGGGGTGTTGGGGCTGAAGAGGTTGACGGCACAGGTTGATATGCTGTCACGGGAAACTGAGGGTCCACAGTTACCGTTGACACGGATCCATCTTCCTCCGTAGGTGGTTGAACCACATCTTCTTCAAGGTCGTCTTGTAGAAGGTCCTTTTCGGTGTCAGTAGACACCTCCGACATCCGTTCCTGGCGGATGTCCATGCCTTCCAGTGCCTTATTAATGTCTGCATCCACTGTCAGTTGGATGAAGGGAGGCTTGACCTGTACTTTGGCACAACCGTGCTGGACTTAAGGAACAGAAGGCACCTCAAAGCTTCATTAGGTAGGTAAGGTCCCAGAGAGTTCTTCTGGAACCCTCTTACCCCCCTCCGAAGAGTTTCTTTTGCTGTATCCCTTGACTCTGTAGTTTCAGGGATATCTTCTCCAAATCCTTTGGTCATCAGGGCCGAACAGATGGAGCAACCCTTCGGGTCCAAATACCTTAGGGATCCAGATACGATGCAGCAGGGGGCATGAGACCTGCACATCGTATGCCCCTAAAAGTCCTTACTCTTGTGGTTGCAGAACACGACTGCACACTTCACCATTGGCTCCTCTTGTAAGGAAAGAAAAGGTGAAATGAGTATAGGGTTATTTATATGATCGATATAAATGCATATACAGTGAACCCTCGCTACTTCGCGGTTCGACCATCGCGGATTCACCACTTCGCGGGTTTTTTCCATAACCCATATATATATACATATCGCGGATTTTCTGGAAATTTCGAAAATACCGCGAAATCTGAAGACCCCCAAATACGATATTTTGTTACCTGTAATTCCATTAATACTGTAATTAGTAATATCTGCTCTTACTGATTGTTCATTGCATTACATATGATATATAATTCAGCACAGAAAGAAATAAAACACGAAAAGAGAATGTGATCATACGATAATACAGTACTGTATACAGTACGTAGTAAAATTAAATCGAACATGAAACGCAAATCAGATGCAGTCATACCATATTAGAATGGTGTAAGGCTGCTGATGGCTACAAGTATACTACAAATGTAATGGATGTGCATCTTTTCCATGATTCTTTTGTATGTATACGTACGTAGTACTGCATCCAATAATATTCTTTGTTGCAAAAATCACATTTCGAATAAGCGTACGAGAGAGAGAGAGATAGAGAGAGAGAGAGAGAGACACATCCTACAAAAGAATAAAATAGCATACGTAAAGCTATTACGTGTATTATTATTGTTATTATTATTATTATTGTTGTTGTTGTTAATAAAATTATGATTGTTATTATTATTATCATTATTATTATTATTATTACAGTACTGTACTGTATTATTATCATTATTTATTATTATTATTATTAATACTGTACGTACGGTATGCGCGGGGTATCTTGTATGAGTTGGTAACCTACGCATCATATACTGTAAGACGGGTTGTGATTGGTTCGAGCGCTGATAGATGACGAATCAGAACTCAAGTTTTATTATCTAGCCTGTGATTGGTGTTTTGCCCGCATCTCCAGCTTCCAGCATCTAGGTTCTCGCGGGCCCGGGTCGTCCACTCTCTGTTCCCGCGTATCGCTGAGTAGACGTTCTTAAGTTTGTGAAGTTTAATCTGTGCTGTGTGCGACCTTTTTAAGTTGAACTTTTTGTCAAATCCTACTGTACAATGCCTCCCAATCGTTCTGCTTCTACTAAGGCTGGTAGTGAGCCTAAACGCCACCGAAGGATGATGACGATTGCTGAGAAGGTTACGCTTCTCGATATGTTAAAAGACGGTAGAAGTTACGCGTCCGCGGCGCGCCATTTTGGGATCAACGAATCTACTGTTCGCTATATCAAGAAGGACGAGGCTGCAATCACCTTTAGCAGATCAGCGAAGTGAGTCGTTACAACGCGTAATAAAACGATCGTACGCATGGAAGGTGCTTTAGCTCTGTGGATTGCTGACTGCCGGAAGAAGAACATAGCCTTGGATATAAACACCATCCGAACAAAGGCTTTGAGCTTGTATGAGAATTTTGCTGCAAAGGAACCTCAAGACGACGATGGCAACCATGCTGAAGAAGATGATGCAGATGATCCTCAACCAGGGACATCCACTGATTCCCAGCCTCAGAAACAACGTTTTTCCGCCAGCAAAGGATGGTTCGCGAAGTTTCAGAAACGCTTCGCCCTGAAAAGCGTTTCCCTGCATGGCGAGGCTGCTTCGGCTGACACTGCCGCTGCTGAAACTTACGTGAACCAGACGTTCAAGAATATTATCGCCGAAGGTGGATACAAGCCGGAACAAGTCTTTAATATGGATGAGACCGGCTTGTTTTGGAAGAGAATGCCGTCGCGAACTTTCCTGTTCAAAGAGGAAGCCAAAGCCTCTGGCTTTAAAGCATTCAAGGATCGCGTTACCCTCGTGATGTGTGGCAATGCTGCTGGATTTATGCTAAAGCCGGGGCTTATTTATAAGTCGAAAAATCCTCGCGCTTTGAAAAATAAGAATAAGAATCTCCTTCCCGTGTACTGGATGCATAATCCAAAAGCATGGATTACGAAGATGCTGACCTCCAACTGGTTCCACCAGTGTTTCATCCCGCAAGTCAATGAATATCTCGTAGAGAAGGGCTTGCCATTCAAGATCCTTCTCCTTATGGATAACGCTGGTGGACACGCAACTGACCTGTCGCGTGAGGGCGTTCAGGTTGAGTTCCTGCCACCCAACACCACGTCATTAATTCAACCGATGGACCAGGGGGTTATCAGGGCGTTCAAGGCCCTCTACACGAAGAATACCTTGGCGGACCTCGTTGCGTGTGTGGATGCTGCCCAAGAGGATGAGGATGAAGATTTTAACTTGAAGGCGTACTAGCGGCAGTACACCATAGCCACGTGCCTGAAGAATATTCAGAAGGCACTTCAAGAGATGAAACCTGCGACTGTGAATGCGAGCTGGAAGAAGTTGTGGCCCGAGATTGTTTACGACGACGAGGGATTTACACCTGCTGAAATCCAACATTGCAGTACGCAAATCTGTGCAGTTGGCTGCCATAATTGGAGGTGACGGGTTTGGCGACATGACGACTGAAGACGTCGACGAGTTGTTGGACTGCCATTCCCAGCCCCTAACTGACGCAGACCTCGAAGACCTGACGAAATCGGCAAGCGAAGAAGAGAGTGAAACCCAGGAAAAGACCCAAGAAAATGTCGAAGAAACGGGCTTAACACTAGAACGGCTTGCCAAGGTCTGCAACCATATAAAGGAGGTGAAAGAAATGTTGCAAGAGTGGGACGAGGATATGGTTCGGTCGATGCAATTCTGCAACAAGGTTGATGACATAATGACTCCCTACAAGATGCTCTTAGATCGAAAAAAGAAGCAGCGGCAACAACTTCCGATCACAATGTTCTTCCAGCCTCGCAAAAAAGAGCCAGTTCCTCCTGCTACTACGCCTTCGGAAGAAATTGAAGAAGTTGAAGAGGTGTCCCAGGAAAAGACACCTCCGTCTGAAGAGACGTAAAATACTACCTGGCTGCACAGTAGAAGACATCATCAGCTTCATCATCATCATTTCTACTGTGCAGCAAATTCATCGCAATCATCATTCAAGTTTTTCTTGAACTTCTTTCGTGGTGAGTACAGTAACAATCTTTATTTTTTACTTTAATATTCTCACATTCTAATACTGTATTTGTGCCTGTTTTATAGTTTAGTACTGTACTGTATGCATTAAGTTAAAGGGAAGGTTTTAAAAGTCTACATGTTGTAACCTATCATATTTTTTTTGTTTAAAATTTACATTTACGTACGTAAAACAATCTCTCTCTCTCTCTCTCTCTCTCTCTCTCTCTCTCTCTCTCTCTCTCTCTCTCCCTCTCTCGTAAATTGATTTTTTTTTGTTTAAAATTTACATTTACAGTACGTACGTAAAACAATTCTCTCTCTCTCTCTCTCTCTCTCTCTCTCTCTCTCTCTCTCTCTCTCTCTCTCTCTCTCGTAAATTGTTTTCCTGCTTTGCTACGTACAATATGTACTGTACAGTACTGTATGATTTTATAAAGATACGGTAAATTATATTTGTAAGGTAACATATTTTGTAAATGCTTTTACTGTAAATACTGTACTGTATCATTATTTATCACTATCATCATGCGCGTTAAATGCCTTGTTTGTTCTGAGCGTGGTTGTTTACTGAGAGTACAGTACTTTTTGACGCCGTCGTTTCAGGCGGCGTCATAAAGAAAAACATTTCATTTGGAAGTCCTAAGAAAAATAAAGTAAAACATTGGTAATAAAAAAATCAATATACTGTATAATCAATATAATCGATGCAAAAACTAACCTATACATATATGTGTACACTAAATGAGTTTGTTTCTTCATTATGATCAGAGATGAACGTAAACAAAACATTGGTTGTCATTTTTTATCGTGCTTTTTAGGTGTTTAGGAAATGCATGATATAAAATCGCCTTTAATATTTGTGCCTGTTTTAGTTTAGGGTGCTGTAGTACATGCATTAAGTGTTCTGTACATTAAAGGGTGGTTTGTTAACAGTACTACGTACAAGGGAAGGTTTTAAAAGTCCGAATATACATGTTAAATAAATAGGTAAATATGATGTCACTACTTCGCGGATTTTCACCTATCGCGGCCGCGTCTGGAACCTATCTACCGCGATAAACGAGGGTTCACTGTATTTAAAAATAGTATTGCTTACTATTATATTTAATAGCTTAGGATAGTAAGCTAGAAAGGAAATAGGAAAGACACATATCTGTGTTTCCTCTCCAGGCAATTGCTGTGACCTCCCTCAATATTAATATTTTAATTTCCCTATGAAGGAAAATACAGAATGGAATAACTCCCGTACATAGAGCTGGAGTCAGTGAATATCTACACTAACTCCTCCACTTGTAGAATATTAATACTGAATCGGGGATATATAAGAGTCCCAATGATCCAAGGATTCATCAGGATGTTGAAGGAATACTTCACCTCAACATTTAATTCGGTCCCAACAATAGACTGTGAAAGGATACACAGAGTATGTTAGAATTACTTGTACTACTGTATCATTGTATACTGTAGTTTTCTAACTGCTGTATTATTATACTGCAGAAGTACTGGCTACTGTATTGTCATGTAGCCTACTGTAGTTTTACCAGTATACTACCAGGGTTATGCTAGTGCTTGGCGGCACTAACTGATATGGAGAGAGAGAATGGAAGGGAGGATTCCGTATTATTATAGTTTAGTACATTAATTGGAAGTGTAGGGGGGCTACCACCTTCTACAGCCTCCTTCCCAGAATGAGAGTTCTAATGGAAGGGGAGGAATGCATTTGATTCTAGCTTCCATCCAGCCACAAATTCTGCTGCCGGCTGTACTGCCGGTTGCAAGGTTTTGGGGATGGCAGTCCAAGAGAGGACTGAAGAATTCTCAATAGTATAATGGGTTTCCCACCGGCAGCCGTCAGGGCCAGCTCAGCCTTTCCCCACGAGCATTCCCTTCCGTTAGGGAAGGACATAAGGGGAGCTGGACGAGGCGGTAACCTAACTGCTGCTTGTAGGAACCCGGCCGGTAACTCAGTCAGCCCGGAATGCGGGGATAATTGTAGAATACCGGCCAAAGGAAAATTGTGATGGGTAGGCCGACACTAAAGGACAGAAGGGGGAGGGTAAAGGGTCTTGTAGTTTACAGGGGAGAAAGGCGACGGCAAGTATGCCGTCTGCTTTCGGCTGTAAATCGAGGAAGCATAGCTTCCTGTGTCGACGCCGTCGTGGGCGGCAGGGGAATAAGAATTCCACTGTCGGCGACATTGTCGGTTATATGACATGTCTATAGTCTACATGGGAGAAAGGTGGCGGCAATTATGCCGCCTACTTTCGGTTATAAACTAGGGAAGCATAGCTTCCTTTTCCGACAACGCCATGTCGATGACATTGTCGGCTGCAAGACACTACAC
Organism: Palaemon carinicauda; assembly: GCF_036898095.1. Taxonomy (NCBI): domain Eukaryota; kingdom Metazoa; phylum Arthropoda; class Malacostraca; order Decapoda; family Palaemonidae; genus Palaemon; species Palaemon carinicauda. The sequence goes on along the minus strand of NC_090749.1, from coordinate 93,092,472 downwards.
CCTGAGTTACTGTCATACTTCAAAGCCGGGATACTCAGTGGCAAAGAAGATCAACGGTATAAAACTATCCAAGGCCAGCCGGAGTTAACTACTCGTTGGCGATGACGGAAGATAGGGTTGCCGCTCTGGATGGCGCTCAGGTGGGAAGAAGGGTTTATCCTCTTATCTCTAAAAGAGAAGCATATTGTATTATAACAATAATTCTATTGGATATACAGTGGTACCTCTATGTACGAATTTAATCCGTTCCACAGCCGACTTCGGATGTAGAAAATGTTCGGATGTCGAAACGAATTTTCCCATAAGAATACATTGAAATAGGATTAATCCGTGGTTGAGCCCAAAAACCTATGATAATTCCTTAATAAATTACTACACATAATTACACATGACAATATGCACACTAAATTAGATAATAGACATGTAAAAAAGAATAATTATAAAAAAATGATAAATAAGAAACGGGTTTTTAGCGTCACTTTACCTTAGAAAGTCCAGCGCAGGTGTTGTTGGTCTTGCTACGCAGAGAGGAGACGGACAGGCGAGGAGGTAGAGAGGTTGACTACGATAAACGTACCTACCGTAACTTATTCTAACTTACACTAAGTGAACTTCAACCTAACTTAGCTTATTTATTTTTTTATTTTCATATTTTATATTTTTTTTTACATTTTCTTTTTTTCTTTTTGATGATTAATTTTAATCACTTTCACTCTCTCCACTTAAAATTGATTGAATTTTTTCTCTTCACTCTTTGCCGTTTTCTTTGAACCACTTCCATCCTCTTCATCTCGAGTTCTCTTTGTAGTTTTTTTAAAGAAGCTATCGATAGAAAGTTGCTTGGTATGGGTTTTCAGAATGTTTCGAAAATGAGTTAGGCAAACATCATCGAACGGCGCACCTACACGACAAACCTGCAATTTTTTTGGATGGTATTTGTCGATGAAGTCGACCACGTCTTGATGTTTTCCAAACACATCTTTTATTTGTACTGAACCTAACACATGTTCTACCTCCTCGATCCCTTCCTCGTCATCACTCATGTGTACAGACATAGCATGGAGTTCCTTGAGCTCCTCTGTGGTAAGTTCGTCGTGATGTTCGGCGACGAGTTCCGTGATGTCATCTGCGTTGACCTCCAGACCCATGGACTTGCCAAGGGAGACGATTTCCTCTACGTCTTCCGCTGCACCCACCACGGGATCAGGTTCGGGGTCAAAACCTTCGAAATCTCGGGGAGAAACTGCATCAGGCCACAGCTTCTTCCAGGCAGAATTGAGGGTTCGTCGAGTTAATCCCACCCAAGCCTGATCTATGATCTTCAAGCAGTGCACAATGTTGAAGGGGCTTTTCCAAAATTCACGCAAAGTTAAGTTTGTGCTTTGCGTGACATTAAAGCACTGCTTGAATAGGTGCTTGGTGTAGAGCTTCTTGAAATTCGAGATAACTTGCTGGTCCATGGGCTGGAGGATAGAGGTGGTATTCGGTGGAAGATACAGCACCTTTATGAACTTGAATTCATTGAAGATATCATCTTCAAGTCCGGAGGGGGGGGGGGGGGTGAGCGGTTGCATTGTCAAGGCATAGCAGGCACTTTAAAGGCAATTTCTGATCATGAAAATACTTCTTCACAGAAGACCCAAAAACTTGGTTAACCCATTGGACAAAGAACTGCCTAGTGACCCAGGCCTTCGAGTTGGATCGCCAGAAAACATGAAGCTGATCTTTATCCACATTGTGTGCCTTAAAGGCCCTAGGGTTCTAAGAATGGTAAACCAGTAAGGGCTTGACTTTAAAGTCCCCGCTAGCATTGGCACATAGAGCAAGAGTCAACCGATCCTTCATTGGCTTATGCCCAGGCAATTTTTTCTCTTCGGCGGTGATGTAGGTTCGACTGGGCATCTTCTTCCAAAACCGCCCGGTTTCATCACAATTAAACACCTGCTGCTCTACGTAGCCTTCTTCCTGTACGATCCTTTCAAAGCTCTTCACAAAGTCAGCAGCAGCCTTTGTGTCCGCACTAGCAGCCTCGCCGTGGCGAACAACTGAATGAATCCCGGATCGTTTCTTAAATTTCTCAAACCAGCCAAGAGATGCCTTGAAATCGTCTGAGGAAGGTTCGGTTGAACTCTCGCCAGCATCACCCCAGAGCTCTCCTCCTTCAAGTCCGTGAAGATGGCGTGCGCCTTCTCGCAGATGATAGTTTTGGTGATGGTGTCGCCAACAATCTCTCAGTCCTTGATCCAGATTAGCAGAAGTCGTTCCATCTCTTCTATGACAGGGCTACGACGTTTTGAAATGATGGTGATCCCCTTAAAAGGTTTCACTGCTTTAATGGCTTCTTTCTGTTTCAAGATTGTCGAGATCGTCGACATATAACGGCCATATTCTTTTGCAAGTTCACTCACGCGGACGCCACGCTCATGTTTTTTAATAATTTCTTGCTTTACGTCTAAAGAAAGCATTTCCTTCTTCCTTTTCTCACCACTACCACTACCACTTGCAAAACTAAGCCTTTTAGGACCCATACTTTACGTAAATTACCGTAAAAGGATGCACGTAATAAATCACGATTAAAAGAGTAATAGCAGAACGCACAGCGCACAACCACACGAAGCCGACGAGAACAGAGGAATGACCCAAGCCACGCTAATTGAGGGTCCCTCCGAGGTCGAAGTGCTGCCTTCTATCGGCGGAAATAAAAAATACATCCGGCGCTATGAGTACCTCCTACGCGTACGGGCATTGTTTACTTCAGGTGTCGAAAAAAAATTCGGGTGTAGAGTAGGAATGTGTTCGAATTGTGCTTCGCGTGTCGAAAAATTCGGATACAACCGGTATGACGAAAATTGCTTACTTCGTGTGTCGAAATAAAATTCGGGTGTAGAGTTGAAAAATTGCTCGAATTTTACTTCGGATGTTGGAAAATTCGGATGTAGATATGTTCGTACGTAGAGGTTCCACTGTATATATCCCCGACCGAATTAATAGAAACGTTACTAGAGGTTAAACAATGGGATTAACATTACTAACGTATAACAAACGGGTTAGGCTAGCCTAACTCAAGGGGGGACTGCTGCTATGTGATGCCACCGAGGTCCTATCGTATACGAAAGAAACGTTATATTTTGGAAGAGGAAATATATATGTATATGTAATTTTCACTAGTATAATTTTGCCTAATTAGCTAGAAAATTTCTTTATAGCTAAATACCGTGAACGTCGCACTACTAACTAAATAATTGCATTTATGACGTGCGACAGCGGTCTCCAAATGGCCGCCTCTGGAGATGGCTGTGCTCCACTTAACACATCTAAATTATGTTAATTTAACTGCGAGAAGGGAGCGGTAACTTATACACAGGAAAGGTTAAATACTCAAATTTCAAGAGGCTGAAGATGCTGGAGATTGCATGATAATATTCCAGAAAACAGTAACAACACCGAGAGAAACGGAGCGCACTTACCTTAAATGCAACAGTTCAAAGGAATGAAGGGCTGTAGTAGTACAGGGCGGGGGTCCACTGGGTACCTTGATAACGGCTCCCCTTCGTTCGCCACTCTTCCCCCTCAAAGAGTTGAATGTATTCGGGGTGAAGATTGCTATGTGACGTATCAAAAAATACGTCCCCTGATATTATGTGATATCCTTAAGGATACTCGCGCTGGGAGTTAGAATTTTGGAGACCTATGGTTAATTCTCTGGGAGTATCACTGCAGCAAAATATCCCTTAGAAAGATACCTAAAGGATCCTTCCATCAGGACATCATGGCCGATCCTAAAAAGACTGTAGATACTGTAGTGTGTTACATGGGGAGCTCTTAAGTTAAGTGCAGTGGTTAATTCTCATATTGTTATTCATTAAGTGTATGAAGAAAACTTAGTCATCACATTAACCCATTTGACTAATGGCTGTCAACCTTTAGTGTTAAGGAGAACTTTTTGGAGATTAGAGCTATGGGACCTGAAATTACCCCTTTTGATAAGGTATTGGTGACGGTACAATGGAAAATTTAACGAAATAAGCCCTGCGTTTGGGTATACTTTATCAGTAGGTAGTCGGAGATTTATGTTCAAACCCTGCTGACTTACTGTGTAGATTGTGAAACGCAATGTTGCAGGGTTCTCCTTAACCTGAAGCTTTCTTATGTACCCTGACTGTAAAGGCTCTGTCTTGATATGATTGGATATAAAGGTTTACATCATAAACCTGATAGGATAGTATTTTATTTAAAAAAAAGGATTATACTATTTTTATATCTTTTATCTTAATTTGGGTCCTTACTGAATAGCTGGTTCCTGGGGACTTACTATTTTTATGGGGTTGTTCAACTTGTGAACATTTCTTTTCTCAAATCTTTAATATTTTTAGTCTAGTTAGTGTAGGACTTGAAGTGAAGAGGGACACTAGTTTTTTTCCCTTACAATATAAACTTTGATATTGAAATGGTAGTTTCACATTCAAGTATTTTTGTCAACCTAATTAATTTTTCATTTTAGTAATGATATTTTTCTTAATCTTTTTCAATACATCTCCTCCCTGAGGTTGTTCATGTTCCAGCCTTTCATTATTGCTTTTAATGTCAATTTTTTCCTCTCCTAATGTTTGTAATGTTCAATTAACTTTAAATAACGAAAAATCTTACCCGGAAAGAATATTGCTTGGTTTATTTAGCCCTTGGTACGACATATCAATAATAAGTGAGATAGTATAACTAGAATAATGTAGGCAATTCTGAGGTTCTAGCTGGGTTCCCTTTCCCTGTATGAAATCAAGAAGTGGTGGCCAGTGCCCATTTCTTCTAAACTGTTTACCTTTCACCCAGCTCTCTAGGCATTCCACCTTATTTGCTTTGTGTAGTGAAGGTATGTCTGGCCGCAGTCCGCAAATTACTACAACACGAGGGGCAATATTATATCATCACTCGTGGAAAATGCAGATGTGGAACTCCTTAATAGAGGAGAGTCCACACACTTTCATGTTCAGATAGGTACCCTCTTATGCGTTGACCTTTCAGTTGCAAGCTCCATCTGCCTTCTCGATTTTGAATGGAGAACGTTAGACGATTGTCATACTAGTGACCATGCTCCAATCATTGTAAATGCAAACAATAATCCACCATTACAGAGGTCGCCATGATGGGACCTTGACAAGGCGGATTGGAATAGATTTCAGGAGCTAAATGAAATTGAAGGGAATGCAGAACAGTTTGAAAATATTGATGATTCCATAGACTTAATGAATGGAACTACATACAGGAGGAGTCAATTCAGGTTTATTTAAAAGGCGACCAGTCCCTTGGTGGTCATTAGAACTAGCTGCCCTGCACAGAGCCACAAGAAGATCTGTATCTTGATTGCGCATTTGCCGTACTGAAGAGAATTTAATTATAGACAAGAAATGTAGAGCTCAGTTCCATTGTGCAATGAAAGAAGCTAGGCTCCAGTCTTGGATATTTTTTGTTTCCTCAGTCAACAGTAGAACACCATTGTGGATTTAGGAAAATGCGCTCAACGATTGGTGCATTGGTACGACTTGAATCCTCTGTTTGTGAAGCCTTTGCTTCCAAACAGCACCATGTAACAGTTTTTTTTTTTTTTACCTTGAAAAGGTCTATGATAATAGGTAGTAGGCTGGCCAGGGCACCAGCCACCCATTGAGATACTACTGCTAGAGAGTTATGGGGTATTTTGACTGGCCAGACAGTACTAAATTGGATCCTTCGCTCTGATCATGGTTTACTTTCCCTTTGACTACACATACACCGAATAGTCTGGCCTATTCTTTACAGATTCTCCCCTGTCCTCATTCACCTGACAACACTTATTACCAGACAATTCTTCTTCACCCAAGGGGTCAACTACTTCACTTTAATTGTTCAGTGGTTACTTTCCTCTTGGTAAGGGTAGAAGAGACTCTTCAGCTATGGTAAGCAGCTCTTCTAGGAGAGGGACACTCCAAAATCAAACCATTGTTCTATAGTCTTGAGTAGTGCCATAGCCTGTGCGCCATGGTCTTCCACTGTCTTGGGTTAGAGTTCTCTTGCTTAAAGGTACACTCGGTCACACTATTCTACCTAATTTCTCTTCCTCTTGTTTTATTAAAGTTTTCATAATCTATATTGGAAATATTCATTTTAATGTTGCTACTGTTCTTGAATCATTTAATTTTTCCTTCTTTCCTTTCCTCACTGGGATATTTTCCCTGTTGGGGCCCCTGGGCTTATGGTATCCTGCTTTTCCAACTAGGGTTGTAGCCTAGCAAGTAATAATGATAATAATAATGATAATAATAATAATAATAATAATAATAATAATACTGCATGGAGATATGTGGTATGATTAAAACCATTCCTAATATGGGATTGAAAGGTCTTCATTCAAGCATTTGTTTTTCATAGATTTTTTTCAAATTAAAGTAGGTGAAATTCTAAAAATGTCAGGAAGAAGGAGTTCCCCAAGGTAGTGTCCTAAGAGTAACCCTATTTGCATTAGCCGTCAATGGGGTATCCTCTGTTATTTCCCAAGATATTGACTCAACGCTCTTTGTAGATGATCTCTCCATATCATATGCTGGAACTAGAATGTCGATGGTTGAGAGAAAACTGCAACTCTCAATTGACAAAATTATTCAGTGGGCTGATATGAATGGGTTTAAGTTTTTGACAAGCAAAACAGCTGTTGTCCAATTCTGTTGTATTTGGGAAGTACATGCAGACCCTGATATGTACATCAAAGGTCAACGGATCTCATGTGTTTAGCGTTGATATTTGATTGTAGGTTTACATGGGTTCCTCACTTAAAAGCATTAAAAGTTCAATGTCCTGAGGGTCTGAATCCTAAAACTATTTTAAAATTATACAAGGCCTTATTTAAAAAAAAAAAAATAGGGTGTGAAATATACTCCTCACCCAACCAGACCAAGTAAAGATTTTATATTCTATACATCATACTGGTATCAGATTGGCCACAGTAGCATTTAGAACTTTCCCTGTCCCAAGCCTCCTTGTTGATGCGGGAGAATTAATTACCTATAGACCTTTACCGAAAGTCTTCTATTGTTCAGTATGGGTTTAGGTTGCAAAAACTTCCAAATTTTTTAGCCTATCAAATTGCAAACCTTGTATGGCACCCAGCATACTTTGAGTTGCACTCAAAACCTCTTCAACCTTATTGTTTTAAGGTAAAAAATTGGCACACAGTCTCAATATAGCTAGAAGTAAGGTGCTTCCATTTAAGATATCATGAACCCCTCCATGGAAATTACCAGAGATATCTTACTGTAAATATTTTATTGGTATTAAAAAGAATATGACAGATTAGAGTCCAGGTCTCTTTTTATGGAATATGTTAAAGAACATAGGGAATCGACTTTTATATATACTGATGGCTCCAAATCTGATGCTGGTGTATGTATTGGAGTATATAGTAATGCTTTTAATTGTAAAGGTGCACTTCCTCTAACAGCTTCTATTTTTACTGCCGAGCTGTATGGCTTACCAATCACCATTGGGAAAATAGTATTGGAGGAAGAAGGAAACTTTACCATTTTTAGTGATGCAAGGAGTGTCCTTCAAGATTTGAAAGTTAATAATTCTCGTAACCCTTTAGTTCTAAAGATTTTAGAATGTTTTTATATTAATGGACTTAGAGGTTTAACAGTTTGTTCTTGCTGGGTTCTGGCACACGTAGGTGTGTATGGGAGTGAGAAGGCAGATTTAGTGGCAAAGAATGCTGCAGCTGAGTTGCTACTACCAACAAGGTATCCCATTCTCTGTAATGATTGTTTTCCAAGCATTAAGAACTTAATTTATAATAATTGGCAACAACATTATGATAATACAGTGGAAAATAAAATAAGAGGAATAGCAAATGTTATATCTCCTTGGAGGTATAACATGATGCCCCGAAAGTAGGAGACTACTCTTTGTCGCCTCCGCATTGGTCACACTCGGTTGACACACAAGTTTCTGCTAACTGGCCAACACCAACCATATTGCAACGACTGTTTGGTACCCTGAACAGTGAGACATTTGTTGACCGAATGCCCCACTTCTAGCACCTTAAGAAATATATATCTGTCTGGTGCATGAGGTGAGGATGGCAGGTTCATCCTTGCCAAGATTCTTGGACATGATGTGCCGTACTATGCTAGCGGCATTTTTAGTTTTTTTCAGATGCGGGTCTTCTAAAAGCTTAAGTTTTATAATGACATCTTCGCTTTTATGGTTTTAATTGGATATTCTTTTATTCTTTATGCATAATAAATTATATTGGCATCAATGATCTTAAATGTAGGGATGCCAGAAAACTTGAACCTAATCAATCAATCCCTGGACACCCTGGATCAACTAGCGTCAGAGGAATTGACAGACCTCAGATGGTGGGTGGCAGACGAGAACCTCCGCAAAGGGGTCGATCTTCTCGTCCCTACCCCGGAACTGATGCTCTTTTCGGATGCATCAAAAGAGGGGTGGGGGCCCCATTTGCTGCACCACAACATCTCTGGCCTTTGGTCCAAATCAGAAAGGTACCAGCATATAAATCTCTTAAAGATGAGAACAACCTTTCTTGCCCTCCAACATTTCCACCAGTTTCTGGCGGGGCAGTCCGTGGTCTTGATGAGCGACAACACCACGGTAGTAGTTTACATAAATGAGCAAGGTGGTACCTTTTCGCAGCCCCTGTTCCATCTAGCATTGGAGCTACTCAGATGGGCGAAAGACAACTTGGTGTCCCTTTCTGCTCACTTCATTCCAGGCAAGAGGAATGTGCTTGCAGACAATATGGGCAGAGCGACTCAGTTAGTGGGTCCGAGTGATCTTTGAATCATTTAGTAGCCAACAGTCCTGACTTTGTGTGGTTCCCCAACTGAGGATCTGTTCGCGGCAGCCCTAAATTTCAGGCTCCCACTCTACTGCTCCCCAATCCCGGATTCCCAGGTTCTCTGGCAAGATGCATTCCAACAAGGGTGGGACAACATCTATGTGTATGCATTTCCCCTGATCTGTCTGATGAGAAAAGTCTTCAACAAAGTCAGAATAAGCAAGAACTTATGACGCTGATAGCTCTGCTATGGCATCATGCAATATGCTTCGTGGACCTTCTGCAGCTCTTGACAGAGCTTCCGAGGGAACTTCCTCCACGACATAAGCTACTCAAACAACCACATGCGAATATCTTTCTCAAAGCTGTAGCTTCGCTTCAGCTTCATGCCTGGAAACTGCCCAGCATCTCCTCACTCAGAGAGGATTTTTGCAACGAGTTGCGGAAGGATGACAGGACACCTCAGACGCTCTTCAGCAACAGTCTGCTAGGCTAAGTTGACTGTTTTCTGGGGTTGGTGTCATGGAAGGGGTATCATTCCCCTTGATTCCTCTATTCCAACAATAGCGGAGTTCTTTGTATACCTTCAGGAAGAAATGTTCCTCTCAGTTTCGGCAGTGAAAGGCTACCGCTCAGCCCTGAGTCTCGTCTTTAAACTGAAGGGAGTAAACATTTCCTCCTCATTGGAACTTTCTCTACTCATATAAAGTTATGAGATTATCTGCCCACAGTCAGAAGTTAGACCTCCTACTTAGAACGTGGTTCGAATCCTTCAGTCCCTGAAGGAGCTCCCTACAAACCATTACGCCAGGCAACAGATCGCCACCTTACTCTGAGGACGGTGTTCCTACTTGTGCTGTATTAGGCCAATAGAGTTAGTGAACTGCATAATCTTTCCTATGACATCTCCCTTTCAAGGGGATGGTGAGAGTTAATTCTCAGCTTTGTTCCTGTGTTTATTGCCAAGACTCAAATTCCAAGAGTAGCAGATCATAGATTCGGGCCCAAATTTTACCATGGAGAATGTGCACTGGAGGCCAGGTGTTTCAATGGCAACTCTAAGCATAAATCCACTGATAGGACCTGTGAGATGTATAAGTTGGAGGAAGCTACCCTCAGCAAATCTTATTTAGAACATGTAAGTGTGGGACATGCCAAAAGACTATTAAATAGATCATATAGCTATGCTAAGGCATTAAAATCAAACCCACCTAGTACTGCCAATAGTTGAAGAAAAATAAATATACCATCTGATAAAAAGTTAAATGACGAGGTAAGCAACATATTACCTCCCGAGGCTTTACCATGGTGTATTAACACTAGGGCATTGCCTACCTCTGTACAACCTTCGTCCCACAATACAAAAAGTAGTACAAACCTCTCTCAGGTCATGTCCTTGCCTGATTTGATGGAGGCTACACTTGAAACAACTTACCTGATGCACCTGTAGAGGGAAAGGTGCAAAAACATATAACCTCACCATCTAATAATTGTGAAAGAGAGAGACCTCCGTCTCTCTCAACCCCTTCCACTATAAACAATAAAGTTATGAAATCGAATAAATTTGATTATTTGTCTGTTGATGTGTCTGATGAACCGGAAGATGACTTGAATAAATAGGAAGTTCAAGTTGAGGTCCGCCATCCGCCTCAACAAATAGATCAAAAGGACACCAAAAAAAAGACAAACGTAAAACCTAACATATCTAGGCCATCTCTAATGAAACCTACAGGAAATCATGTTAGATTAAAGACTGCCAATTATTATTATTATTATTATTATTATTATTATTATTATTACTTGCTAAGCTACAACCCTGGTTGGAAAAGCAAGATGCTATGAGCCCAGGGGCCCCAACAGGGAAAATAGCCCAGTGAGGAAAGGAAACAAGGAAAAATAATATATTTTAAGAACAATGACATTTAAATAAATATTTCCTATATAAACCATGAAAACTTTAACAAAACAAGATGAAGAGAAACGAGATAGAATAGTGTGCCCGAGTGTACCCTCAAGCAAGAGAACTCTAACCCAAGACAGTGGTAGACCATGGTACAGAAGCTATGGCACTACCCAAGACTAGAGAACAATGGTTTGATTTTGGAGTGTCCTTCTCCTAGAAGAGCTGCTTACCATAGCTAAAGAGTCTCTTCTACCCTTACCAAGAGGAAAGTAGCCACTGGACGATTACAGTGCAGTAGTTAACCATTTGGTGAAGAAGAATTGTTTGGAAATCTCAGTGTTTTTAGGTCAATGAGGACAGAGGAGAATCTGTGATGAATGGGCCAGACTATTCGGTGTATGTGTAGGCAAAGGAGAAGTGAACTGTAACCAGAGAGAAGGATCCAATGCACTACTGTCTGGCCAGTCAAAGGACCCCATAACTCTCTAGTGTTAGTATCTCAATGGGTGGCTGGTGCCCTGGCCAACCTACATCATCCAAGATGTCTTTGATGTCTTCTAAAAATAATGCATAGTTGTTCCGTAACCGAAATATAAACCACGCTATTTAATTAGGGTATTACTTTCGGCGTAGCTGAAATGACGAGCCATTAGAATTTTAAAGAGGGTTTACTACCCCCTCGCTAACTAGTGTTAGCTACCCCTCCCCCACCTCACACACCGGTGAGTAGCTCACTTTTACTTTGGCTCGGGTGGTGATCGGACGTGTCCGCTTTCACCCTCGCCTCTTTGACAGCCATTAATGCTTTTTGTCTTTTTACTTACTTTTTCTTATACTTGTAATATATATATATAAATGTTCTTCATGTTTATGTATATATTTGTAATATATATATATAAATGTTCTTCATGTTTATGTATATATTTGTGTATAGAAATGTAGTAAGTTCTCTTTTCAGTGTCTGTGCTGTGTGTAGTGTACGACAACGACACCGGCGCTGTGCTAGGCCACCACGGTTTCACGTCATGGGGTGCGGCCTCTCCCTCTTGGTCCTTCGGTCGGTCCTTCGGCTTTCCGTTAACTCTGCCGCCGTGGGGATTCGTCATCGCTGGACTTTCTTCATTCATATTTTATCTTCGCTGTTCCTCCTTTCCTACGGGGAACTAAGTTTCTCAGCGAAGGGAATGTGGGAGTTTAGATTGACTACGATCTCTCTCTCTACTCTATGTCGTTCACCCCTTACTATTACTATGTACTGTTACGGAAGCTTCTTTCCCGTGGCGGGTTGGGTTGCTTTTCCGTTTATTTGTCTCAATTATTTTTAATGAAATCTAATTGTTTTTTTAACTTTTCAGCTTCTCTGTATGGAACACTTCCCTTCGGGGGTCAGTGGTTCTTACTACTTGTGAACATTTTTAGATGAATTACATAATTATAATTCTGTTATAATTCTGTTTTTGTTACAGTTCTCCGCCCTCCCCCCTTCTCCCGTGAATGTCAGTGGGGGAGGAGGGCGCATACTTAATTTTTAATTCTTATTTTTGCTATTCCCTCGGAGTTACGCTTCGGAGTTCCTCCTGGGGGAATTTCTGTTAAATAATTATTTAGTTTTATTTTGCCAGTTAACTATGCAGTTTTCTTCGTTTGACTAAAGTGTGCCAACGAAGCAGAGCTATCCTGTTTGTGCCTGGGGAGTCTGCTGTCGCTGCCGTCTCTCTAGGACATCGTCATGGGCGTTATCCCTTCTCTTAGAAGCTTTCCCGTGACAACTGTCAGCTCTTCAGTGCATCTTAGAACGCTAAGGAGGTTCGCCTCCAGGGGTAGGTAACTTCCCTTCCGAGGGAGGTTCCCTTCCCAGGTGTGAGATCTTCCCCCTGCCAAGGGGGAACTTCATACCTTAATATTTCCTGGATGGGGTTTCTTGGTCCTTAGGCGGTTATGCTCTTGGTGCTGAGCGACCGCACTTGTAACCATGCTCAAGCAGCTGAGCGGTTGCAAGGCCGGGCGCATGGAAACTTCAGGTGGCTATGCTCTTGGGGCTGAGCGGTCACGCCTGCAGCTATGCTCAAGGGGCTGAGCAGCTGCAGGATTAGTCTTGTGACTTCTCTCGTTCGCGAGGGAGGCCACTCATAAGGACTCCTCTTCAGAGGATTGCTCCTTATAGGTCAGCTTGCTGATCCAACGGCCCTAAGGGGCGCCATCACTAGTTCTTCAAGTTTCTTCTACGAAGTGTTCACCTCTCTCGTTCTACGAAGTGTTCACCTCTCTCGTTCGCGAGAGAGGCCACTCATAGAGACTCCTCTTTGGAGGATTGTTTCTGATTAGACCAGCTTGCTGTTCGGGACCTCTCCGCAGAGTTGTTCGCCATCTTCTAGACCTGCTGACCTGCCGTCTCCGTTCTGGCTGCTGACACTGTGGGCTCCCACGCACCCCGTTATCCAACAGGCACCGGTATCTTTGGGGCAAAAGGGGCTTTCTCACATTGTGAGTAAGTCCCTTAAGTGCCAGGTATCCCCTGCGTGCTAACGTTCTCCTGCGCCTGCTGTTCCTAAGACTGCCATGCAGAGACATCCTGTTCAGCCTGCGAGTGTCTCCTAGTCTCTTCTACGAAGGGCACCTCTCCCGTTTGCGGGAGAGGTCTCTCATAGAGACCCTTCCTCGGAGTATCAAGCAGAACTTCCAGTGTTGATCGTCCTGCCAGCTGACATACCGAGTTCCTGATCGTCCTGTCAGGTGACCCTTCGTCCTGGCGCGCACGTACTCACGAACGATCTTCTTACGCCAACGATCTTCGTACGTGCGCGAGAGTCGACGATCATCTTGCGCGCCCAAGCGTAGACGATCTTCAAGCGCCGACAATCTTCTTGCGTGCGCAAGCGCCGACGATCTTCAAGTGCTGACGATCTTCAAGCATCGACGATCTTCAAGCGCCGACGAACTAATTACGCCCGCAAGCGCTGACGATCTTTGAGCGCCGACGATCTTCTTTCGCGCGCAAGTGCTGACGATCTACCCACGAGCGTAAGCACCAACAATCGTCCGCGCGCAGGCACCGATGGTTTCCCGCGCCGACGATCTTATTGCGCGCGCAAGTGCCGTTTATCTTTAAGCGCCGTCGATCTTCAAGCGCCATCAATCTCGTTCGCGCGCGCGCCAATATTCTGGTCTGCACGGCTCTTCATTTTGATCCTGCTCGGGCTCTTCATTTTGATCCTGCACGTCAATCTGATTCCTGCGCACCATATGAAGTCTCGCCCGCGCGCGCGGGCATTTCAGCGGTCCCTCACGCACGACCCCCGAGTATTTCCCATCGCGCGAGCGCCAGCGTGCTCCCTAGCGCAGTCACCAATATCCTCCCCCACGCGAGGCTGCCGGACAATGTGCGGTAGGGGCGCCATTGCCACATTCCCCCCCCCAAGCACAGAACAACGTGCTTGCCGGTAGGGGGGAAGGTTCCAGAAAGGTCCAGGGACATGATGTCCTTATCTTTTTACAGGCGACTTCCCCTCCAAAGGAAGTGTCTGACAGCCTGGTTTTGGGCTCTAATCAGAGCAGTAGCACAGGTTTTCAAGCTGTTCTCTCTGAATGGAGCCACAAATCCTTGGCTGCAACCACTCCCCCAAAGAGGAAAAGAGGAGTTCCGATGAGGTAACTTCTCCGAGGACGTAGCTGTCTCCTCGTAAGTCTTCGAGGCAGGAATTCTCCCCCTTCAGACTTTTCTCCCTCACCTTCGGACGAAGTTTCCCCGCCCTCAGGAGAGTCACGGGAGGTGAGACGTTCCCCAGTCACACCATTGAGGGAAACCCCTCCTCGCACGATAAAGTTTTCTTGAATAAAGGTGGAGAAGAGCCTGCCTCCGTCGTGGTGAGAGTCCTGCATCCCTCCCGAGAGGGAGTCAAGGACTCCAAGGAAATACCGGGAGTCCTCTAGCACCAAATCTTCAGGCTCAGACATTCTTTCTGGGAACGAACCTGTTTGAGCCTAAGGATGTGAAGCAGGCGGCGGAAAGGTGTAGGAAGTCACCGAGACTCCTTCCTATATAGGGCTTTGATATTCAAGCCCTATAAACCAGCACCTCAGCAGCCACGTCCTACCAAATCAAAGGAAGCTAAGACAGTGGTGTCTAAGCGCTTTCCGGTCAAGGGGAGGGAAGAATCCTAGAAGGAGCAACCGAGGCCGTAAACCCTAGGATTGGCAGTTTCCCTGCATGTCCGCCAGTGGCGGGATACCTATTAGGTTGCGCAGACAGGTTGCAGCAACTCAGGGCCGTTTCCAGGACGATTTCTGTAATCAGTCAGGGATATTGCGTCCTGTTCACAATATCTCTACCTCCCCTGATGATGAATCCGGTGTCATCTAATACCCTTGCCATGGGATCAGCAAGGGGGCGAACTCTGTGGGTAGAGGTCCAGATTAAAGCATACTTGGGTCAGCATGGAGACCGCAGACACAGTCAGTCTTGCAGCAAACCGCAAGACTTCTTGTGTATACTGGACCTGAAAGCCGTGTACTTCCAGATCCCAGTCCATCCGTCTTCAAGGAAGTATTTAGGACTCAACATAGACAACAAGGAGTACCAGTTCAAGGTTCCGTGTTCGGTCTCTTCACAGCACCACAGGGTTCCACCGGACTGTTCACCCTATTTTCATCATGGGCACTCAGGATCAGCTTCCGTCTCCTCCATTATCTGGATGATTGCCGGATCCTAGCAGACTCGGAGTCATTCCCTCTTTGACACCGAGACAAACTTCTACGACTTTGCCAGGATCTAAGGATCATGGTAAGTCTCGGGAAGTCCGCTCTGCTGCCCAATCAATGACTGGTTCACCTAGGCATGATTATAGACACCAATCTCCATGGCACCTTTCCATCAGACGACAGGATAACAAGGCTGAGAAGAGTCGTAAGCCCTTTCCTCAGAGGAGAAGAGCTTCCAACCCAATCGTGGTTACGTCTCCTCGGTCACCTTTCACCCTTGGCTTGTCTAGTTCTCTACGTTCGCCTTAGGATGAGGTCTCTCCAGGGGCGACTCAGGTCCTAGTGGAATCAAGGCTGCGATTCCCCGGACACCATGATCCCTATGGATCCTACAAAACGGACAAATCGCCAGTGGTGGGTGACAGGCGAGAACCTACGAAGGAAAATGGATCTTCTCGTTCCTTCCTCCAGTTTGGATGCTGTTTCGGACACCTCAAAGGAAGGGGGGGGGGGGGGCATGTTCTGTAACACAGGACCTCAGGCCTGTGGTCAGAATCGGAAAAGTGCCTCCATATAAATCTGCTAGAGATGAAGGCCGTCTTCCTGGCCCTTCAACAGTTCCAACAAGGACCTGGCGGATCACTCTGTGGTGTGATGAGCTACTTCACCACAGTAGTGGCTTACATCAACAAGCAAGGAAGTACCTTTTCAAAGCAGCTATCCCATCTCTCAATAGAGATACTGAGATGGACCGAAGTCCACTCGATTCCTCTATCGGCTCGCTTTATTCCAGACAATGAGAATGTGCTTGCCGACGGTCGAAGCAGAGCTTCTCAGATAATAAGTACCGGGTGGTCCTCAGATCATCCAGTAGCCAACAAAGTCCTGACTTTGTGGAGTTACCCGACTGTGGATCGGTTCGCTACAGCGCTGACCTTCAAGCTCCCACTGTATTGCCTCCCAGTCCCTAAATACCATGGCACTCTGACAAGATGCCTTCCAACAACGGTGGGACAGCACCGACGTGTACGCCTTTCCCCCGTTCTGTCTGAGGAGGAGGATGCTCAACAAGACCAGAATATCGGTCAATCTCTCGATGACCCTTTTATAGCTCATCACGTGGAATGGTTTCCGGACCTTCCGCAATTCCTAACGGAACTTCCGAGAGAACTCCCTCTAGGACACAAGCTACTCAAACAACCACATGCCAACACCTTTCACAAAGCTGTAGCCTCGTTTCGACTTCAAGCCTGGAGACTATCCAGCATCTCCTCGCTAAAAGAGGATTGTCGCAACGAGTTGCGAACGGGATGTCTGGACACCTGCGTAGATCATCCGCAGGGGTCTACCAGGCAAAGTGGCGGGTTTCTGTGGTTGGAGTCACGAAGGGGTATCTCTCCACTTGATACCACTTTTCCAGCAATAACGGAGTTCTTCGTATATTTTCGGGAAGAATGCGTCTTTCAGTCTCGGCAATGAAAGGCTATCACTCAGCCTTTAGTCTAGCCTTCAGGGTCAAAGGAGTGGATATTTCTCCCTCGCTGGAACTTTCCCTACTCAGACGAAGATATGATCTTACCTGCCCTCAGTCGGAAGTGAGACCTCCTCCATGGAATGTGGTTCGAGATCTCAGGCCTCTTAAGAGACCTCCCTACGAAACATTTCGCCACCTAACTTGGAAGGCGGTTTTTCTACTAGCTTTGGCCTCGGCCAAGCGAGTCAGTGAACTTCATGGTCTCTCGTTGACATCGCCCATGCAAGGAGATGAGGGGAGGTAACGTTCATATTCGTCTCTGAGTTTGTGGCTAAGACACAGAATCCAGGAGTGCCGGATCCTCGATTCGACTCTTTCTGGATTTCGAGTCTTCGTTCTGTAACAGATGACCCAGACCTTCCCCTACTGGGTCCAGTAAGGAGTCTGAGGTTATATCTCAAAGAACGGCTGCATTTATCCCTCAGTGCAAGCTTTGTTTGTGAGCACTGGGAGAACAAAGAGGAGGGTCACCAAGAATACCATCTCGGCATGGATTCATAGGGCGATCCATCTGTCCCTGAATCCTGACCCTCCTCCGTCATGTCGTCTTAGAGCGCATGATGTCAGGGGCGTAGCTAAGCCCCTGGCCTTCAAGAAGAACTTGTCAGTGACGCAGGTTCTACAAGCAGGAGTGTGAAAGCGTCAGACGACCTTCACAACTCACTACCTGCAAGACTTGACCCACAGGACGCTCGATACGTTCTCTATCGGCTCTGTGGTGGCTGCACAACAGCTCCTTAATGGACAAGGAGCAAAGGGTTGAGGGCATTGTTACCCTGTTTTAGTCTGCATGAAAGAAAAGTTATGTCTGGCCCATATTATTTTTTTCATCATCCTCCCTTCTCTTGGGGAAAGCAGCATCCTGGGTTCTCTGCATAGCTGACCTTAAACCACTGCGGGTAAACCATGTTTCCTTGTGTTCCTAGTATTAAGTTATACTGTCATGTCCCCATACCCTGCCGAGGTGGTATTGGGAAATTCCTAGCCTAAAGTTTTCCATCTAAAGAACTTAAGGTCAACTTCCTAGTACGGGTCACACATATTCCTTCACACACACAGCTTATGTAGGCCGCAGCCCTTGCAGAGCAAGGTACTTGCGAGGTGCAGGGACTCTTTATCTTGAGTACGAACACACTCAGATACTGAGTCCCCGGGCAAAAGCCAAAAGCCAGTTACGGCTGGGACTTACCACCCTACCTAAGGGTTAAGTCACCCTAATTAAATAGCGTGGTTTGTATTTCGGTTACGGAACAAATGACAAATTCGTAGATAATTTGTATTTTTCCTAACCATACAAACCTTGTCGCCAGCCCTGTCCCCTGGGAATTCCTACCTCTAAGCAAAGTGAGCTATTCACCGGTGTGTGAGGGGGGAGGGGTAGCTAGCTACCCCTTCCCTACCCCCTCGCTAACTAGCAAGGGGGTAGTAAACTCTCGTTAAAATTCTAATGTCTCGTTATTTCAGCGACGCCGAAAGTAATACCCTAATTAAATAGCTAAGGTTTGTATGGTTAGGAAAAATGCAAATTATCTACGAATTTGTCATTTTTCTCCTCCATTTTGCAATGGAGTTGTCAGGGTTTAAGGGTCAAATATGAAGAACTTAAGCTTCTTATTAATTGGCATTCCCCCATAATTGTATGTCTACAAGAAAGCAAGCTTGATGCTAACACTCCTTGTCCTGTCCTCGACAGTATGTTAGTTATAGAACACCATATAATTAACAAGCAGGGAGCCATGGCGGAAGTCTCATGTACGTTTGTCGGGATGTTCCCCAAATACCTTCATCTATTCGTACACCTCTGCAGGCAGTGGCTGTACAGATTGATATAGGGAGAAAATATACAATTTACTCTCTGTACTTACCTCCAAATGATAACATATCGCATGATAATTTAGTGGAGGTCATTCAAAAACTCACTCAACCTTTTCTCTTACTGGGAGATTTGAGTGGTAGACATCCTTTGTGGGGTGATGTTTTAGCAAACACCAGGGGCAATATTATATAATCAATTGTGGAGAACAAAGATATTGGACTCCTTAATACAGGAGAGCCCACACCCTTCCATGTTCAGACAGGTACCTTGTCATGTATTGACCTTTCAATTGCAAGCTCTAACTGCCTTCTTGAATTTGATTAGAGGACATTAGTTGATTGGCATACTAATGATCATGCACCAATCATTATAAACACCAACAATGGTCCACCTTTAAAAAGATCACCACAATGGAAGCTTGACAAGGCGGACTGGGTTAAATTTTGTGAGCTAAGTGAAATCGAGGGGAGTGCAGAACAGCTTGAAAGTATTGATGATACCATAGACCTACTAAATGGAGCTCTCCGTACAGCAGGAATCAGTTCGATTCCGAAAACCACAGGATTATTCAAACGACGACCAGTCCCCTGGTGGCCTTCAGAACTAACTGCCCTGCACAGAGCCAAGAAGGTCTTTAACTTGCTTGCACAGACACCCCTGTTGCTGCTTTGCTACGACCAAAATTAAGGAAATAGTGGGACTCTGGCAAAGATGGCACGGTTGCCAGCTGGCCCACCCATGCTGGGCATGAGTGGTTGGGCTAGTGGATCTTGCCTCAATTTACTCATGGTTGCCGTGATAAATGGGCGTTTGCTACTTGACCGCTGTCCTGGCTTGTGCTTTTGTGCTTTCTCTTTCAGTGCCTTGTGACCGTGAAGTATGTATTAGGACCTTGCCTCAGCCTTAAAGGTTGTCCTTATGGCACCCTCATGATCTGAGTGGAGGTAGATCTTCATCCTTTGTGTCCAGGGTGTCATGGTAAGAGATGCTCCTTTAGCTCCACTTGGGATTTTTTTAGGGAGTGGTCGTCCTCCCAATGGAATGAGCACAACAGTTGTTGCAAGAGGAACGCTGAAAAGGATCGTTTGCCTTCTGCTTCTTCCTCTGCGGAGGGCAAGAAATAGAGGTCTTCTCTTCTTATCCCTGAACCTTCTATGTCCAATCCTTTGTTATTTACTTATTTGAGCATTGAGAGACAAATTGCAATCAAGAGATGCTCCTATATCTCAATCTCTACTAGAATTGTTATTTATGTTCATTTGAATATTGGCCAAGCTTCTTAGCTTTTTTATCTATGCATTCACTATAAACTCCATTTAATTTTCATTTAATTTTAGTTATTAGAATATTATCCCTTCCCTAACACTGGCAAGCATTTGGTTTAAAGTCTCAGTAGTGTCATCTATATCATTTAAGGAGAATTAAATTGTGTATCATCTGCAGATAGTTTGTAATTCACACTATGCCTTTGTAGTACTTTTGATAGACCGATAGTATAGATCTAGAATAAGATTGGGCTCAGTACACTCCCCTGAGGTACCCCTCTGTTTAATGGCTCATTTAATGAATTAAGAGTATCCAATTTGCACACAGGTTTTTCTGTCAACCAAATAGTCTTTTAGGTATTCAGTCTTAATCTTCAATACCGATGGACTGTAGATCCTTTAGTAGCAGTTAATACACAACTGTATCAAAAGCAACACTAAGATCCAGTAATATTAAAATACCAGATTAGTTTTCATCCCTCATTTTTTGCATATCATTCACAACACAACAGTTAACCGTGCTCGAAGGCGTAGGTATCGTCTCCCAGAGCATAGTGACGGGGTGCTCGGGCCCCCGATCTACTGCTCAGACTCGAATTGAACCGCTTTTGAGTGGGGAAAGGAGAGTCCTGGCTTCGGCATGAGAAATCTCAGCCGTGGTCTGTAGTGAAGAATCGGCGGTTCGCACGACTACCTCCACGGGGTTAGCCACGCAGACCAGCTCAGCAACTCGTGTGTCGGGTGAGCAGAGAGCAGGCCTAGACAGTCGCGCACTCGACCCGCGCGACTCGGGCCTGGCATGGAGCCACCTCCGGCTCAGCCCGCGGCATGTGGGCCGGTCGTGCACGATCAGGCTAGCTCTCGCGCTTATCAGCAGCGAGAGATGCAGCCAACCCCCATGTTTTCTGGCCATGTAACAGGTGAGGCCGCGCGCACCACCCGCGCGTCTAACCTGTTTACACCTCCTGGTGTAAGCGCTGCAGTTCCCAGCGACCCCGCTCGCGCTCAAGCTCCTTCGGGACCTCCGTGGGGCTCGCACACACCAGTCACACACTCGGTCGCAGTGGGAACCTTGATGCATTCCGTCGGGGATGAACCCTGCCAGGGTCCTTCCTTGACTCCTGAATACATGCCTGGTTCGGCCCTAGGATCAGAGCAAGGGTATTCATGGGAGATGTCATCACCCGTGCAGCATGTCGCTTCCCCTACACCTACGGATATAGCGGGACCAAGGGATCAGCCACTTCCACGGCCTTCACTGGCTGTGGAGACGGAAGATCCCAAGATGGAGTCACAGTTCCTAGAGGTCATTAACCCCATGCGTGAGAATAATGGCCTCAGGGCTCCTCCTGCGGTAGCGTCTGAGATAAGTGTACAGTATTGGAGATCCTATTGGAAACTCCCGAAGGCAGTTCACGGCCCCTCACACTACCCTGGTTGAGACAGGCTGCTCGAGCATTGGACCGAGTGAGTGACCAGATTGCAGGACCTGGTGACTCGCTTAGGCCAAGGTTCGAACAAGCTTCTCCCTCAACCACTCCAGCGACAGAAGAGGTACTATGTCACAGAGTCTTCTGTGTCTTGTCCTCTCCCTCTCGACCCCGCGGTCGGAGCGCTTGCTGGGGGTACCTCGGTTGAGAGCTTGAAATCCCAGAGTGGGCTTCTCAGCCTCTGAGATTTCAACTATGGAGTCCATCTCTGTAGCTGCTCTCAAGGCTGCTTCGTGTCACGACCACTGGTGTGGTACGGCCACAGTGTTCGCGCGGGGCACCAAGCTCGGTAAACCCGAACACATGGAACAGTACAGGAACCTGGCTTTGTCTGGTGGGAAAAAATGTTGCTTTTCTCTTGGACCAGCTTGCTACCCAGTATACCAATTTGATCCTCAAAAAACGTGAGGTAGTAGCCACTCGTTTGGCGAAATAGATTGGTTCAGGAGAGGCCCTGGCAATCAGGAACTTTCCTATTAGAGCTGCAACTTCTCTCTTTCCACCAGAGGAAGTTCGGGCCGTTCGGGATAAATAGCACCTCGACTCGAAGGACTCCATTATCCACCAGCCGCAAGCTGTGAGTTTCAAGGGACCTGGTCCCGCGAAACCGTCCGCAGCCAGGCCGAGTCAGGCCAAGCCCACGGGAAGTGGCAAGAGTACCACTGGTCGTACTCCTGCTGCTCCTGTTCAGAAGGGTTCTGCCCCCAAACAGACCTTTCAGCCTCCCTCGGGAGCTTTGCCATGTCGGGGAAAGAACAGGGGCAAGCAAAGGAAAGGGAAACGCTGAGATTGGCTTTCCACTTTTCATGCTGCGGAGGGTAGGAGAATGACTATCGCGCCATTGGGCTATGTGGCAGCACCTCAGGGCCGAGGAATGGGTAGTCATCGGCCCCCCTATCCTCCACTCCAATACCGTTCCACACATACGCTCCAACATCCCTGAAGGCTCTGGCCATGGAGGCGGAGGTCCAGGAAATGTTGGTGAAGGATGCGCTAGAAGTCGTACACGATCAGTTACCAGGAGGTTGGAGACCGATCATCAACCTTTCGTCATTGATCAAGTTTGTTCAGCAAACTGCATTCAAGATGCTAACAGTTTGCATTGTGCTGTTAGCCATCAGGCAGTATGACTTTGTTTTCAATAGACTTGAAGGATGCGTACTTTCAAGTACCAGTTCATCGGTCGTCTAGAAAGTACCTCCGATTCACATTCCAGGGCACGGTGTACCAGTTCAAAGTATGGTGCTTCGGACTGTGCACAGCTCCCCAAGTGTTCACGCTAGTTTTCACAACGGTAGCAGCTTGGGCCCACTCGAGGGGCATCTGCATACTGATGTACCTCGATGACTGGCTGATTCTCGCTCCCTCGCAGGAGCAGTTGAGTCAGCATCGAGACTCGCTTTTGGCAGTCTGTCACGAACTGGGGATCATGGTGAACTGCGAGAAGTCGAACCTCATTCCCAAACAGAAGGTGAAGTATCTGGAAAAGCTGATCGACTCGGCATTCCAGCCCTCCAGTGGCAAGCTCTTCTAGGTCACCTCTCCTCACTGGAGAAGCTCGTTCCATTCGGGCGGATCCATCTCCGCTCCCTTCAATGGTGTCTGAAGGAGCAGTGGTCGGCAGCCACCGATCATCCCTCTCGTCAGGTCCTCATGGAACACGAGGTAAGGGAGGATCTCCTTTGGTGGCTAAACGAGGAGAACCTCATGAGAGGGTTTTCTCATAACCCTCCTCCACCTCAGTTCCGTCTGTTCACAGACGCGTCCACGGAAGATTGGGGTGCACACCTGGACGACTTAATCGTGTCAGGTGTGTGGTCGGAAGAGAAGAAACACCTGCACATCAACGTGCTGGAAATTATGGCAGTCTCGAGAGCACTCTTTCATTTCCAGGACCGTTGGAGAGAGCACTCGGTAGTGCTGATGAGCGAAAACACGTCCGTGGTCGAGCACGTCAACAAGCAAGGGGCCACGTTCTCACGTCCTTTGCAGCAGTTGATGAGGCAGGTGTTTCTGTGGGCAGAGAGTCAACACGTAACCTTGTCAGCCAGGTATATTCCAGGCAAGAGAAGTGTTCGAGCAGACGCCCTAAGTCGCAGAAACCAAGTAATAGGGGCAGAATGGTCTCTTCACCCTTGGGTCGCGAGTAGAGTGCTCGACCTCTGGGGAGAACCATGCATCGACCTTTCGCAACACGGCACAACGCCAAGCTTGCTGTGTTTTGCTCTCCAGTACCAGATCCCGCGGCTGCGTTTGAGGACGCACTGCAACATCCTTGGGATCTACTGGATTGCTACACGTTTACCCCCTTTTTGCTTGATTGGTGTAGTCCTGTACCAGGTCCTAGTAGCTCCAGGACTCAGGATGACTCTCATTGCTCCACCAGGGCCACACATGGAGTGGTTTCCCGATCTGTTGTCACTCGTGGTCAAGGCACCGCGAGAGCTACACCAGTGGCCCAATCTCCTTAGGAAACCCTTATCGAACTGGTACCACCAGGCAGTGCAGTCGCTCAGACTTCACGCGTGGAGACTATCCAGCATCTCCTCAGAACGCGAGGCTTTTCGTGACTCGCTGCGAGAGACATGTTATGGTACCTTATAAGATCCTCTTCCTCAGTCTACTAGGGGAAGTGGTCGGTCTTCTGTGATTGGTGTAGTGGAAGGGGTATCTCTTCAGTCGGAGCCTTTCTGACTCAGATCGCAGACATCCTAGTCTTTCTTCGCAGAGATAAGCTCCTTTCGGTTTCTGGCATTAAAGGGTACAGGTCTGCCCTTGCAATGGTTTTCCGTTTGAAGGGCATAGATATCTCCAACTTCCTGGGGATTTCTATGCTAATTAAGAGCTTCGAACAGTCGCGTCCCCCGAGGGAACTTAGAGTTCCCCAGTGGGATGTCACATTAATTCTCGGGTCTCTTACTCGTGTTCCGTATGAACCCTTGAGCCGTGCCTCAAACAGGCACTTGATCTTTAAGACTGTTTTTTCTGCTTGCCTTAGCATCGGCGAAGGAAGTCGGGGAGTTACACGGCCTTTCCTGTAATGTCACTCACGCAGAGGGTTGGAAGGAGATCTCCTTGAGTTTTGTGCCAGAGTTTGTGGCCAAGACTCAGAACCCAGTGATCCACGATCCCAGGTTCGAGGCCTTCACTATTCCTTCGTTACCGGATGTGGCGGTTGAGGTGAGAGGCTTCTCCGTCCCGTCAGGTGTCTCCGGCGCTATCTTAAGCGAACTCGGCATCTCAGACCTGAATGTCGACGACTTCGTTAGCACCAGAAAAATCAAGAGGGAGGTGTCCTCAAGAGTCCAAGCACCAGCGAGGGTTAAAGCTCACGAGATCAGGGGCATTGACCCCACACTCGCTTTCAAGAGAAATTTTGCAGTGGGCCAAGTGCTGAAGGCTGGCATTGGGAAACGCCAGACCACCTTTACGGCCTTTTACTTGAGGGAGTTTATGCACAAGTCCTTGGACACATTTGTTCTTGGCCCTGTGGTAGCAGCTCAAGCTATTGTCTGACCTCTCCAGTTCCTCTGGGACAGGGAAGTCTCTTGTCTTGATTTTATGGTATGTTTGGCACTGTGAAAGCAGTCTGCAGGTGATCTGCCTTTCTCTCTGTCTCCTCCCTTGGAGTTCCATACATCAAGACAAGTCTTCCCAGGTAAGATTGCTAGAGTTTGTTTACAAGTATTCTCCCCCATCTTCTGCTAGGCAGGGAAGACAATGGATGTATAAACCCTTTGCCTTTTGGTTTTGGAGTTTCATCCAGTCACTGTGACCCTAGGGTCGAGTGTCTCTTACGTTCACGCTCCCAGTCTCTCAGACCCCACCATCATCATGTTGGGTCAAGAGACGGGGGTGGGTGGATTTAGTCCTCTGCTCTCATTCGAGACCAGGTCTGTATCCGGGCAGTTAGATGTCCAGAAGCAGCAAAGTCAGACCTCCCACCAACCAGTGAGTCTTCCTATATTAAATGATTACGAGGTTTGTATATCGCGTCGGAACAAATGACAATTTGTCCTAAATTGTATGTTTCGTAGCTATACAAACCCATAATCATTTAATGTAAATGCCCGCCTCTACCACCTCTCTCATGTTCCACATTGAGCCTAAAGCGTTTGAATGAGGAAAGCGGGCTGGCAGTGGGGGGGCGGGTTGGGGTGGCGGAGCTAAGCTCCGTCCCATACCGCCAGCCAACCAATCAGCACAACTGCCTGCTTTTCTTTCTCTTCGGCTGTTTTCAGCTGAGCTGAAGCAAAATCCTATATTAAATGATTACAGGTTTGTATAGCTAGGAAAAATATAATTTAGGACAAATTGTCATATCCTTTGTCATTCACACGGACCACATGCCTGTGGTGCACTCCTTCACTCGATAGTCTTACACGTGGTCTGCCCGTCAATGCTGACGTCTCTCTGCTGTGGCTGAATACAACTGCAATGCATCCTTCAACACTTCCCTTGGAAAATTAATCCCATTGCTGATACCCTGTCAAGAATCACATTGGTCGCCATTCACCTTGGATTGAATTACAATGCCTTTGGTAGAAGCCCAATGAAAAGATCCAGAATACCAAGCGTGCAGGACATCCTGTACATCCCTCCGTTGGGAAGAAGGCGCCCTTAACAACTCCAACGCAACCCTCTTGACATCAGTACTGGTAGGCCTTTCCCATCCCTCATGCCGATCTACAGCACAGCTACTTAAGACGAAGTTCATTTAGCATGGCTTTACTAAGGATACTTTATGCCAAACTTCAAAAGTACATTGACACATATTCAGGATTGGGCACCTTTCCTCAATCTCAGCGTCCTTTTGCCCACATTCATATCAACATAATATATCCCCTACTCACATCACAAGAACACCATTACCTGTTTACCATCATGGACTGCTCCACTCGTTAACCTGGCGCCATCCCCATGCAAACTGTAACATCTTACCTTACTCTCTATATCTTCATTATTTGTAGAAATAGTTGGCTGAAACTTCTGGAGAGGATGTTCGATATGTTTCTGCACACATAGAAACTATAAGACTACTTTCGTTTTTCTAAAGTTATGTTGAACACCATAGCGGACGGTCCCCTTAATAGACCGTAAGTTCCTGTCCAGCAAATCAAGATGAGAATCAGCAGCTGAAGGCCAGACAGGAGAGCAATACTTGAAGAAAACACTTCTTCAAAATAGATGATCACCAAATATCTTAAAAGACTTTCTCAATAAGCCAATTTTTTGTGCAATTGAAAAAGACACCCAGTATGTTTCTCAAAAGTAAATTTGCTGTTGAGAATCACACCTAGTTTTTCAAAAGAGCCGTACAAAGTTAAAGAAACATTATTAATGCTGAGATCCAGATTTTGAGGAGCCACTGTCCTTGACCTACTTACAATCATACTTTGAGTTTTGTTTGGATTCAATTCCATACCACATAACTTGCACCATGTATTAATTTTAGCTCAATTTCTATTAAGGGATTTAACAACCACAGATCTACATTAAGGAGATGGAATTGATGCAAAGAGAGTAGCATCATCTGCATATGTAATAAGCTTATTTTCTAGGCCAAACCACATATGTGTATATATTAAGAAAAGTAATGGGCCAAGAACACTACCCTGAGGAACACCAGATATTTCATTTCTATACTCACTATAGTGCCCATCAACAACAACTCTTTGCGATCTATTACTTAAAAATTCAATAATAATGCTAAGAAACGACCCACCCACTCCCATCTGTTTGAGTCTGACAACAAGGGCCTCATGATTAACATGGTCAAAGGCAGCACTAAAATCAAGGCTAATCATACAAACTTCCTGACCACAATCAAGGGATTTTTGTACGGCATTTGAGAGTATAAGAAGGGCATCACATGCTCCAAGACCTTTACAAAAACCAAATTGCAAACTAAGGAACAAATGATTACTTTCAGCAAACCTATTAAGATGTTAAAAAACTTTAGATAGTATGGGAGTTATGGAAATTGGGCGGTAATCAGTTGGACTTGATCTACCACAAACATATTTACATAGTGGGGTAACATTACCAATTCTCCAACAAGTACCAAAAGCTCCTCTTCTTGCTAACTTGCGCAAAATAACAGATAACTTCAGAGCTAAGAAATCTGCAGTTTATAAAGAATAAAGGAAAAATGGCAACCGATTCGTCGTCCCTGATGAATTTTTTTCCTTTTGCAACTTCCTCCAACTATCTCCAGTGCCTACATCCTGTTGTGGGAAAATTTACTCCTGCTGCCAGAGGTACAAGCCCCAAGAAAAACAACACATACCAAAAGATTTGAACACCACAACTCGTGTCTTTTGTGCCCACTTGACACTAGCAAGCCACAGTTGACGCCCTCTTACGCGGACTCTTTCCTCATTATCCATCGCACACTGAAGGCTTTCTTATTCACCATTCGTGGTACAGAAGACTGAGTCTTCATTAATTGCCAAAAACCTGCGTATCTCCCACAAGATTACCCACCTACAGTTTGCCCTATTTCACATGCATGTCTTTTTAAGGGGGAAGCCATGTAACACAGGTGTTTCATACACGTTCATACACTGTAATGCTATTGCTTTTTTTCCATCTCAACCATATGTATTTAAGCTCGTTATCTTGTTGAGTAAAGTCACTTACATTCACCTCGCCTTTCTGTTCGTACCTAACAGCTACCTCGCCACACTACCAACCCATTATTCTTATACTTGGTTTGTGATTCTTACTGACGCCCCTCCAGTGGGTACGGTTTCTCTTTACATGGGAGGGTATAATTCATGTATGACCCAGGGCCTATCACTTTCTCCTATGATAAACACATAGGGGGCAATAGTGACCTCTCTCTGCTTCTCCACAGATCAAGCCTGGAACACTTCCTGGGAAGTTACAGAACCTTCCAGTTTTGGTTCCAATTAACTTTCAACCTTGTAATCGGTGAGTCGCCCAAATTATAGGACTCGGTTTGTATGGATAGGAAAAATACAGATTACTTAAGAAAAAACTCATTTTCGGTTGAATATTGTCTTTTCATTTCAGAAAACTCCAACAAATATTTTCATCTTTTCCTTTTCCAATGATAGATGTTCTCTATTATTTCAGATTTTTCATCGCAAAGGAAATAATCATCCATCTATTGTGACGAAGATTATGTAAACTATTGAAGATATCTACGAGATACAGGACTGGGAAAAAGGAAGAAGGGTTTGTTTTAGTTCATGCTGTAAGACTTTCATGTAGAGAATAGGAAGTTTGTTGTTAACTTTATATTTGCTGTTTATGATAATATTGAAGAGGATGTCATCCAGTGATAGGGAGGGGATTAAGGACTCTGAATCAATAGAATTTCCAATAAAAAGCGAAATGGAAGATTCCTTTTCACACTCTGCAGTCAAGATAGAAAATGATGATTTGGTCAACAGTTGTGAACTCTTTGATGATGACTCTCTTTTCATGGACCCAGACATGGAATTCAAAGCAGAGCCAGAATTTAAAGAAGAGCCAGAAATAGAATTCAAAGTCAAGCCAGAAATAGAATTCAAAGCAGAGACAGAAATAGAATTCAAAGCAGAGCCAGAAATAGAATTCAAAGCAGAGCCAGAAATAGAATTCAAAGCAGAGCCAGAATTCGCAGCAGAGACAGAAATATTTGAGTCAAACGAAGGTGACATGAAATACTGTTTCGACTCTGATGCATCAGTGAGTGAGGAGGATTCACAAATCAGCGAAAGGGAAGTCAATAAAGAGGAGAAGAAGACAAGTGTAAAAGAGGAAGGTGACATACATTTGGGATCCAGTAGGGAAGAGGACAAAGGAGAGGGAAGAGGAAAGGGGAAAGAATGTTCACAGAAAGAGGAGCAGATGGAAAACATAGGCTGTGAAAAACCTCTTTGTCAGGGAAGTGATTTCAAAACTCAAATTGATGTTGGTACGAGAGAGAAGTCGTTTGTGGGTGGAAATTCTGAAAAGCAATTTAGTGGAGTAGTTAACACCAACACTCGAATGCTAATTCACACTGAAGACCTGTTCAGATGCAGAGAAAGTGACAAAACATTTTCTAATGAAATTGATCTTAAAGTACATTATGAAACTCATAATAGGATAAAGTCATTCAAGTGCAGTGTCTGTGATAAAGCATTTCATACGAGAAGTCATCTTGCAAGACATTTTAGAATTCACACTGGGGAGAAACCATTCAAGTGTAATGTCTGTGACAAAGCATTTAATAGTAAAAGTAATTTTAAAAAACATTTTAGAATTCACACTGGGGAGAACCCCTTCAAGTGTAATGTCTGTGACAAAGCATTTAATTGTAAAAGTAATTTTACAACACATTCTAGAATTCACACTGGGGAGAATCCCTTCAAGTGTAATGTCTGTGACAAAGCATTTCATTTGAAAATTGACCTTGCAAGACATTTTAGAATTCACACTGGGGAGAAGCCATTCAAGTGTAATGTCTGTGACAAAGCATTTTCTCGGAAAAGTCATCTCTCAAGGCATCATAAAATTCATAATGGGTTTTGATGGAGAAAGGATGATGATAGGAACACAAGACCAAGGACTCCTAACAAACAGCTTCAAGAAAATGGTGGGCATATCAGGAAACGACCAGTGTAGGTTTTGTCATGCAGCAGTTGAGAGTGTTGGTTATCTGGTTTCAGCCTGCCAGACTCTAATTCGCAGATGGTCACTACACAGCTCATCACAGTAAGATCTGTAAATATATACATTGGAAAATATGTAAAGAATACAAAATTGAAGTAAAAGATAAGATATGGGAGCATGAACCAGATTCAGTTACCACCAACAGATACATTACCATCTTTTATGATGAGATAATCCCAACAGGAAGATATATAGAAGGAGGTGCTATAAGACCTGATATTGTGATCTGAAATAAAGAAGAAAAACAGCAAAGATTATAGATGTGACAGTACCCTGTGATTTTGGCCTCAACAGAGCTGAGAGGCAGAGAATAACAAAATATCAAGAACTGAAGAACGATCTGAAAAATACTTGTGAACTGAAAGAAATAGAAGTAATACCTGTGGTGGTGGGGGCAGCAGGACTTATGAAGAAAAGCCTGAGACAATACCTTCAGGGGATACCAAGTTGCCCAAGCATAAATGAGGAGCAGATTGCTGCCATCAAGGGAACAGTGACCATCTTGTAAGGAGCCCTCGGATACAAGGCTAGTGAAGTATAGAGGTGCAACCGTAGACCCAGTGTTGGGGTCCATTGCATCACTAATATAAAGTAGAGCCAATTAAGGTATTAAGACAAAGAGTGAAGCCATTTAAGTGCAGTGTGTGTGATATGACATTTACCCGGAGAACACTTTTTTTCAAAGCATAGGAGGAAGATTTGTGCTGGAGAAAATGTTCAAGGAAGTGGGGAAGTCGTGTTTTTTTTTTAAAGAAGAGAAAGCTGGTACAAAGCAATTAAATTTCCACATTTGCTAGACTCTATTTGTACTCTCTCTTGTTGGGTCAATCAACTGGAATTGAGACAGTTCCATTGCAAATGTCTCTTTACTGGACTTTTACAAACAAGTTTAATGTAATTTTGATCAAGCAAGAGAAACATGTCCGATTAAAGGAGATCTGTGTCTCCCTGGTGATGTTCAGCTGCTTGTGCTATTGCACTCTGATGGGTCATCTCATGTTAGCTGGTTATGCACCTCCTCGTTGTACTGTACCTCTGACTCCCTAATTATTCACATCCTTTGTTGCTTAGGAACATTTGACAGTTAGGAACCTTAACTGTATTTGTGGAGATTAAATGGTTAGAGGAAATACTTGAACAACAGAAAACAAAAGTGTTTTATTTGCATTTGTCTGCTGATCTCTTTTGCAGTATGTGGTGGAAGAGGGACATAATTACTGTACTGCAGCTTTCTTTAAGGATTTTTGTACTTAGTTAAATTTAACTCAATTGGTTTATTATTGCGCTGAATTTGTTTTGTATTTCAACTTCTATTATTGGTTTATTGCTACACATCATACAAACCTTTGACCTTTCATAAAATGATGACTTCAGGTAGTAGTAGTGGTAGTAGTTGGCGAGTAGGCTTTCCCTATACACCAGGTAGCGTAATTGTGTTACAGTATCTGTGCTAACTGCCTTTATCAAATACTGTATACCTGTTCCTGTTGGGTTGCATGTCTGATGCTCTCCTATCCCTCATGTGTACGTGACCTTCAGTTTCTGCCGATCTCTGACTGCAGAAGATGAACTTCAAGTTCTATCTTTCATCTTCAAAGAGGTCAAGGAGGGCTGATCTATGAGTTGCCGTCTCTCTCTCTCTCTCTCTCTCTCTCTCTCTCTCTCTCTCTCTCTCTCTCTCTCTCTCTCTCTCTCTTTTGGGAGAGAGAATCAGTGCATGCCGGTAATGTCAATACCTGCTGCCATATCGGGTCCCCGTTGAAGGGTTCCTGAGATCACAACAGAATCTTCTGATGTGGCTCTGTCAAGGAAGAAGTTACAGAAGCACAGGACGACTGATAAGTCTGATTCTCCACAATCTCAGTCTGGTTCCTCTGCATGGTTTTGTTGGAGGAACAATGTTATAGCAACACCCTTCCATTGGGAAGGCGTTGAGGTAAAATACAAAGTACAAGGGGACACGCTCCTGCTACCAGTGCCAAATCTCATTAGAGATGAGCCACAAGGTCTATTGGTTAAGATACATACCCTTGCTCTAATTCCTCTCCTGCCAGGATGCTTGCCAGCAATTTGGTGACCTTCTCTTCACACTCCCGAACTAGCAGGCGACAATGAGCTACCATAAGGAGCTCTCCTATGATGGTTGACTCTTCAGATCAGTTTTCATAAGCAGTGAGCACCTTTTCCTCGCAGACACCTCTTAGTCTCTCTCCACATGTACTATCATTCCCACAAACAGGATGATTACTGGCTTGACCTAGAGTTTATATAAGTTCACGATCATTGCCAATTTCAAGGACGCGAGATGTTACAATCTCACGAGCAGAGGCAGTAATTGTTCACTCTCTTTCAGTAGCCTTCCTCATCTGCTTCTTGTGGAATTTGCCACTTCAGTGGAATTTGCCACTTCACCCTACCTCTTCAAAGATAGCAGTTGGGACCACTGTCTTATGAATAACCTCTAAGAAAGACCTCACCATTTGCTATGGTGATTCTCTCCTGTCGTGCATGCAGTTGGCCACCTGTACCATTTGCTTCATTCTCCAATCCTGCATATTGTTTGTATCTTGAAAAATTTAATAACCTTTTTTCCTCCTCCTCCTCATATTTGTATCTTAAATCCAAACACAAGTCAAAGAAAGACCATTAAGTTAATGTATCAGTAAAGAGACAAACCTCAAGGAAAGAATTTATTGCAAACACAGGATATCAGAGAACAAATATGTATGTGTCCCTCTGCTGCTGAGAGCCCCTTTTTGGGCTGTATCCCTCACCAGTTTTTTCTTCCTACCTTTGCCAAAGCTAGCAGTGCAAAAGGCACTGTGATTATCTTGCATTCTCTTCTTGTGCAGTGAGATTCTGTCAAACTTTGACACTAGCTTTCTTGCCTGATGGTGTCTTTGCTGATAGAAAGGTTCCTTTTCAATTTGAATTCTAAGAGAAAGTTCAGACTTCCTAAGTGCAAAACGTTACCTTACTTTGAAGTTCTTCCTAAATGAATATTTTTGTCAGTTAGACTATAAAGAAAAGGGAATGTTTTTGTGTCTGTATAGTTGTAAATTGACTTTGAATATTTCTTCTATTTTTGTATTGCTTACATGTATGTAACTTAAGTGTATGTTGTATTATTCTTTACTTAAAACAAATAATTATTAATTTGAGATATTGTATTTTTCACGTGAAGTTTTTAATTGAATAAATTATTTTTAAAGAAATGTCCTTATTCAATTTACACTTTAGTTCCTTTCACACTTCAGTATTATTAAATGGACAGTTGTTCCGTAACTGGAATACAAACCCTAGCTATTTAATAGGGGTATTACTTTCGGCGTAGCTGAAATAACAAGCCGTTAAAATTTAACGAGGGTTTACTACTCAAACCGCTAGTTAGCGGGGGTAGGGGAGGGTAGCTTGCTATCCCCCCCCACCCCCCTCACACACACCTGTGCTTGAACTCACTTTGCTCTCGGCTCGGACGTGTCCACTGTCATCCTTGCCGCTCATTGGCAGCCATTAATGCTTTTTTTGCTTTCTCTTGTTGACAGTTTTGTGTGTGAAGTTGGCCTCTGCTATTATGCGCACCTGCCCTTGATTACCCGACCGCCCCTGTGGAACATTCATGTCGGCGGTCGAGACAGACCCTCACGCCCTTTGCCCTTTCTGTAGAGGTCAACGGTGTGACAGTGATAATAAGTGTAGTGAGTGCAGGGAGTGGTCTACCTCTCAGT
Organism: Palaemon carinicauda; assembly: GCF_036898095.1. Lineage (NCBI taxonomy): Eukaryota > Metazoa > Arthropoda > Malacostraca > Decapoda > Palaemonidae > Palaemon > Palaemon carinicauda. Next base: position 93,058,544 of record NC_090749.1, on the reverse strand, counting down.
GGGAGAGGTTTTCATGGCGACGGAAGAAGAAGTCCAAGCGGGATATTTCTCCTTCGAAGGTTTCTTGGAAAGGAGAAAAACCCAAGGCCTCTTCTTCCGTTGCTCAAACCTCCTCCGAAGCTCCCACTCGGTCGGTCTCATTCGAGAGACTGTCGAGTGGTAGCGTAAACCTTTGTACTGTTTTCCAAGCTCGGGGTTCGAGAGATGGCATTGCCTCCCCTAGCGAGGCAGCTCCACCTCTCCCCCGGTGGAGGATTTGTCACTAATCCCTCTTTTCCAGCTTTGGTCTTCCTTGGGGCTTGAGGGTTCGCCCTCCAAGGAAGTCTTACTTGACTACATCCGATTGGGTGCCGCTGTCAAGCAATCGCCGCCTCCGGCAGAGGTTGATCCTCTGTCGATTGTCGACGTTGTGGTGTCAGAGGTATCCAATCCTGTATCACCTACTACCTCTGCCTCTTCAAACCCCACAGTAGCTGAAGGCTTAGTTTCTCCCGTTTCTGTTCAACCAACAAGGGAGAAACTAAGTCCAACAGTCTCTCCTGCTAGTGTTTCTCCCCCTCGGGGGAGTTCACTTACAGAGACTCCTCTTTGGAGGACTGCAGAAGGTCAGCTTGCTGATCCCACGGCCCCCAGAGGGCGTATTCGTCGCAACGCTCGCCTTCCTCTTCGCCAGAGAGGCCTTCCTTCACCTGCAGTGAGTAGGCGCCTCTTTGGTTCTACATCTTCGTTGCAGTCCCCCGCAGAGGAGCCTTATCAGCGATCACCGACTGTTCCTGCTTTGGTCCTGGACCTCTCAGCGGATCGTTCACGATCCCCTTAGGTGGAAGGTTGTCATTTCAAAGGACACGTCGACCTTCCACCTGTCAGACTTACCGACCTGCCGTCACCATTCCTGAGTGCTGATGCGCGCTACGCACCGACGAAACCTGACCTCCACGCTCGTCAGGCATCATCTTTTAACCTTAATACAGGGCATCAAGGGCGTATGCGCCAACGCGTGCTTATTTCCCTCATGCGTTATGCCGGCAAAGTAGAGCATACATGCCTACGTTAACCTGCGTGCCAGGCTTTGCCTGAGCAAGCGCGCCCACGCCCAGCTACGTGCCATCCCTCTCCTGCGCGCCATCAACCTCCTGGGCGCCAACAAGCTCCTGCGAGCCAGCGCTCTCCTACGCGCCAGCGCTCTCCTGCGCGCCAGCGTTCTCCTGCACGCCAGTGATCTCCTGCGCAGCAGCGCTCTCCTGCGTGCCAGCGCCCACTCGCAGCAGTCATCTCTCCTGCACGCCCACGATCTTCAGATCTGGGCGCTGTTGGGAAGTCTATACTGACTTCTCCCACTCGCCTACGCGCCAGCTTTCTCCATCGCGCCGACACGCACAGTCTTCTTTGCTCGCGTCCACGAGGATATGCGCGCGCACCCTCGCCCATCCTCTCTTACAGTTGCGAACCACCTTTCTGATGCGCGCCCACGAGCAGCACAGGCATCAACTGCGTGCCCGCGCGCCAGGGGTATCTCTCCAGCGCGCGCTCGCCCTACGACTTCTCCAGGGGCACACGATCTCTCGCCTGTGCGGCCGCGCGTTCAACGCCCTGATCCTGCGTGCCCACGCTCGCGCGAATATTCTCCCACGCGCTCGCCTGTGCGCCCACAGTCTCCCCCGCGCGCTCACCTGTGCGCCCACAGTCTCCCCCGCACGCTCCTGCGCGGCCTCAGTCTCCCGCGCATCCTCGCAGTCGCCCGCGCGCCCACACGCGCACCAGCAGTCTCCTGTGCACGACCCTTGTTATTCTCCATCGCGCGAGCACCATTACACGCCCCCGCGTGAGCGTCTATATCCTCCCGCGTGCGAGGCTTCTGGACAACGCACGGCAAGGTCACCATCGCCTCATTCCCCTCCCCGCAAATGCATAACAGCGCGTATTGCGGTGGAAGGGAAACATCCAGAAGGGTCCAGGATCCCTATTCCTTTTCGGGCGAACCCGCCCATGGGAACTCCTCTCAGGGATCATTCTATCCCTGTCCCTTCAAAGGGGGTGTCTGACAGCGCGTCTGTCAGTCAACAACCTTGGTTCGGTGCTCTAATCAGAGCACTTACACAGGCGTTCAAGCCTGTTTTCTCTGAATTAGGGTACAGATCCTTGGCTGTCTCTACCTCTCTGAAGAGAAAAAGAGGAGTTCCGGACGCGGTAACTTCTCCAAGGGCTAAGTTGACTCCACGCAAGCCTTTGAGGCAGGTTCCTTCATCCCCCAGACCCTCTTTTCTCCTTCCCTGTCGGACGAGTACTTCCCGTCCTCAGGGGAATCACGTGAGGTGAGAGTTTCCCCCATCACACCAATGAGGGAAACCTCTCCTCGCGCTGAGAAGTCTTCCCAATTGGGGTCTGGAAAGAACTTGCCATCTTCTATGTTGGAGTCCTACATCCTTCTCAGGAAGGAGTCAAAGGACTTGAAGACTTTACCAAAGTCCTCTACAAGACCAAGATCGCTGTACAGCTCTCCGAGTTGTCCTCCTCCAACCGCTCGTTCTCGGCAACCGTGATCCTTAACCAGGAGAAGGTTGTGAAGTGTGATATGCAAGCCACGATCTGGTTAGGGACCTTAGGTATCCTGATACGCTCTGAGGATTTCTCCAATGAACGTACCAGGAAAGCTATGGAGACGTTCCTTCTCTCAGGCACTCGCACGATCGAGTTTCTGGCCCACCAAGTCTCAAACTTGTGGGCAAACACCATCCTGAAACGTCGGGATGCGGTGGCTGAGAGATTCCATCAGAAGGTCCCTAGCACCGAGATCAATAGGCTCAGGCATTCTTCTTTAGAATGAACAATCCTGTTTGAGCCTAAGGATGTGGGACAGGCTGCTGAGAGGTGGAGGAAGTCTCACCAAGACTCACTCCTTCATAGGGCTTTGACATCTAAGCCCTATAAGCCTCCAGCACCCCAGCAGTCCCGTCCGACCAAGACCGCAAAGTCAACGACAGCAGCGAAGACAGGGGTGTCTAAGCCCTTTCCTGTCAAGGATAGGAAAGGCAAAAAGTCCTCCAGGGGAGGTAAGAATTCTAGAGTGAGCAGCCAAGGCCGCAAAGGCTAGGATTGGCAGTCCCCCTGCATGTCCACTAGTGGGGGTATGCCTACAAAGTTGCTCAGACAGGTGGCAGCAACTCGGGGCCGATTCCTGGACGATTTCCGTAATCAGTCAGGGATATCGCGTCCTGTTCACAACATCTCTACCTCCCCTGACGACGAATCCAGTTTCATTGAGCTCTCTTGCCATGGGATCGGCAAGGGGGCAAGCCCTTCGGGCAGAAGTCCAGACCCAGTTGAAGGGCGCTCTCCAAGAGGTCCTCGACGGGTCTCCAGGCTTCTTCAGTCGACTCTTTCTTGTAAAGAAGGCGTCTGGAGGCTGGAGACCAGTCATCGACCTCTCAGCTCTGAACAAGTTTGTCAAACAAACTCCGTTCAGCATGGAGACGGCAGACACTGTCAGACTAGCAGTGAGACCGCAAGACTTCATGTGTACACTGGATCTAAAGGACGCGTACTTCCAGATCCCAGTCCATCCGTCTTCAAGGAAGTACTTAAGATTCAGCCTAGACAACAAAGAGTACCAGTTCAAGGTGCTGTGCTTCGGTCTCTCCACAGCACCACAGGTTTTCATCAGAGTGTTCACCCTGATATCTTCGTGGGTACACAGGATTGGCATCCGTCTCCTTCGTTATCTGGACGACTGTTTATTCCTAGCAGACTCAGTGTCATCCCTTCTTCAACACCGGGACAAACTTCTGATTTTTTGCCAGGTTCTGGGGATCCTGGTTAATCTCGAGAAGTCCTCACTGCTTCCCACTCAAAGACTGGTATATCTAGGCATGGTTATAGACACCAATCTCCACAAAGCCTTCCCATCAGATGACAGTATAGCAAGGCTGAGAAAGGTCGCAAGCCCTTTCCTCAGACGAGAAGAACTTCCAGCCCAATCGTGGTTACGTCTCCTCAGTCACCTTTCATCATTGGCTCGTCTAGTTCACAATAGTCGCCTCAGGATGAGATCTCTCCAGTGGCGACTCAAGTCCCGGTGGATTTAAGGTTACGATTCTCTGGACGTCCTGATCCCTATGGGACTTGCGGAACTGACGGACCTCCAGTGGTGGGTGGCAGACGAGAACCTAAGAAAAGGAGTGGACCTTCTCATCCTTCCCCCGGATTTGATGCTGTTTTTGGACGCTACAAACAAAGGCTGGGGGTCCACGTACTGCACCACACGACCTCAGGCCTTTGGTCAGAGTCAGAAAAGTATCGCCATATAAATCTAGAGATGAAGGACGTCTTCTTGGCCCTTCAACAGTTCCAACAATACCTGGCGGGTCACTCTGTGGTGGTGATGAGCGACAACACCACAGTAGTGGCTTACATCAACAAACAAGGAGGTACTTTTTCGCAGCAGCTATCCCATCTAGCAGTAGAGATACTAAGATGGGTCGAAATCCACTCGATACTGCTATCGGCACGCTTCATTCCAGGCAAAAGGAATGTGCTCGCTGACAATCTGAGCAGAGCATCTCAGATAGTAAGTACTGAGTTGTCTTTGGATCATCTAGTAGCCAACAAAGTCCTGACTTTGTGGGGTTCTCCAACTGTGGATCTGTTCGCAACAGCCCTGAACTTCAGGCTCCCGCTGTACTGCTCCCCAGTCCCAGACCCCAAGGCTCTCTGGCAAGATGCCTTCCAACAACGGTGGGACAACATCGACGTGTACACCTTTCTCCTATTCTGTCTGATGAGGAGGGTTTTCAACAAGACCAGAACATCGGTCAATCTTTCAATGACCCTCATAGCTCTGCTATGGCATCACGCGGAATGATTCCCGGACCGTCTGCAACTCCTAACGGAGCTACCAAGAGAACTCCCCCCATGGCACAATCTGCTAAAGCAATCACATACCAACATCTTCCACAAAGCCGTAGCTTCGCTACGACTTCACGCCTGGAGACTATCCAGCATCTCCTCTCTGAGAGAGGATTTTTGCAGCAAGTTGCTGTCAGGATGTCTGGACATCTGCGAAAGTCATCTGCAGCAGTCTACCAGGCAAAGTGGAAAGTCTTCTGTGGTTGGTGTCGTGGAAGGGGTATCTCTCCACTCGATGCCACTATTCCAACAATAGCGGAGTTCCTCGTGTATTTACGGGAAGAAATGCGCCTTTCAGTCTGGGCAGTGAAAGCTATCGCTCAGCCTTAAGTCTAGCTTTCAGGCTGAAAGAAATGTACATTTCTTCATCGCTAGAACTTTCTCTACTCATACGTAGTTATGAACTTACCTGCCCTCAGTTGGAAGTGAGACCTCCTCCATGGAACGTGGTTCGAGTTCTCAGGTCTCTTAAGAGACCTCCCTATGAACCATCACGCCAGGCATCAGATCACCACCTAACCGGGAAGACGGTATTCCTGCTAGCTTTAGCTTCGGCCAAGCGTGTTAGCGAACTTCATGGTCTCTCGTATGACATCGCCTATTCAAGGGGATGGGGGGAGGTAACGTTCAGCTTCGTCCCTGAGTTTATAGCTAAGACTCAGAATCCTGGAGAAGCGGATCTTCGATTCGACTCCTTCCAGATTTCTAGTCTCCGCTCTGTAACAGATGACCCAGACCATCTCTTACTATGCCCAGTAAGGAGTTTGAGGCTACAGCAAGCCCTCGCTACTTCGCGGTTCGACCATCGCGGATTCACGACTTCGCGAACTTTTTTCATTATGCATGTATATATTATAAAAGAAATATATCGTGGATTTAAGGCTGCTGATGGCTACTACTATAAATGTAATGGATGTGCATCTTTTCCATGAATCTTTTGTATGCATACGTAGTACTGCATCCAATAATATTCTTTGTTGCAAAAATCACATCTCGAATAAGCGTACATATCCTACAACAAAACAAGCGTAAAATCGTAGCTTAAATACGGCATCCGATTTCATCAGCAAACCACTATTTTTTGGGGAAACATAATTTTATTCTAGAAAATTGCTACTCTTTGAATAGTTAATGCACATTAAGAAAGCGTGTACTTTTGATGACTTCTCTTTGTTTTACTTTTGTCTGTGATCAGATCAGCTGACGTCTAGCTGCCGGTCTCAAGAAGTATTGTTTATACCATTTCTTAACTTATTCAAACCATCTATACAGTTGATATTACATAAGCACCAATGTGTTATAACCTATCATATTTTTTTTTATTACATTTAAAACAACTCTCTCTCTCTCTCTCTCTCTCTCTCTCTCTGTGGGCTACTTTTCACTACCTCTCATTCCTTACCTCTATCTCACTAACAAATTAAATCTTTGTTGCTTCACAAAGTTTCATTTATATTGAAAATCAATCATGATTCAATTTTCCTTACTTTCTCCAATCTCGCACTGTCACATCGAACGTTATAGCGGTAACTTAATTGTTCGACAACTTTAAAAATCGGCCTAGTACTTGCTTCTTCTCTTACTTTTTTTTTTTAGATGGTTTCATAATTGAGGGAGGTACAAGTTGACTTATAACTGAAGTTAGGAAAAGTATTTTGGATATGGAATGGAGAATCATCTTTAGTAACAGTTTAGAATTATCGTAAATTATCATTCGGTTATTAGCGGCAGTTTGTTATTGTTGATTAAACGCCAAAAAAAAAAAAATTTCTGCTTTGCTACGTATGTAAGATTTTATATAGATACGGTAAATAATATATGTAATAACATATTTACTAAAAGCTTTTAATATCATTATTTATCACTTTCATCATGCGCGTTTAATGCCTTTGTTTGTTTATTACGATCGAAGATGGAGCGTACAGTAAACGAATGGAAGGTTTCCGTTTCAGGCGGCGTCATAAAGAAAAACATTATATAAATGGCATTCATTTCATTTATTTGGAAGTCCTAAGAAAAATTAAGTAAAACATTGGTAATAACAAAATCAACATATAATCAATATAATCGATGGAAAAACTAACCTATACACAGATGTGTAAATGCGTCTGTTTCTTCATTATGATCAGAGATGAACGTAAAAAAACATTGGTTGTCATTTTTTATCGTGCTTTATGGCGTGTTTAGGAAACGCATGATATAAAATCGACATTAATATTTGGGCCTGTTTTAGTTTAGAGTACTGTAGTACATGCATTAAGTGTTCTATACATTAAAGGGTAGTTTGTTAACAGTACTACGTAAAGGGAAGGTTTTAAAAGTCTGAATATACATGTTGAATAAATACTTAAATATGGTGTCCCTACTTTGCGGATTTTCAGCTATCGCGGCCGGGTTTTGAACCTATATACCACGATAAACGAGGGTTCACTGTATACCTCAAAAGAACAGCTGCAGTCCGTCCTCATGTGCCAGCATTATTCGTAAGCACAGGGAGGACAAAGAGGAGGGTCACCAAGAACACCATCTCTGCATGGATTCGTAGGGTCATTCATCTGGCCTTGAATTCAGATCCTCCTCCGTCATGTCGCACTAGAGCGCATGATGTCAGGGACATAGCTACGTCCCTGGCCTTCAAAAGAAATTTCTCTGTGAAGCAGGTCCTTCAAGCGGTGGTGTGGAAGCATCAAGCAATGTTCACAGCCCACTACCTGCAAGACATGACCCACAAGAGGCTCGATACGTTCTCTATTGGCCCTGTGGTGGCTGCACAACAGCTGGTTTAAAACCTCAAGGTCCTTATTGGACAAGTAGCAGAAGGTTGAGGGCATTGTTACCCGGTTTTAGTGTGCATGAATGAAAAGGTTTGACTGGCCCTTATTCTTTTCTTCATCCTCCCCTCTCTTGGGGAAAGCAGCATCCTGGGTTCTCTGCATAGCTGACCTCAAACCACTGCAGGTAAACCATGCTCCCTTGTGTTCCTAGTAATAACCCTTTTACCCCCGGGGTACTTGGAAATTTCCGTGCCTTAAGCCCCAGGCATTTTCAGTTTTGAAGGGCTTTTCGACTTATTTTTTTCAAATCACGCCCACAGCCTCAATTTTCATCATAGAGAGGTCAGATTAGTCTCATTTTTTTGGAAAATGACTGAAGTTTTTCATATATTTATTGAAAGTATGAAAAAAGTAATATAAATAGAAGCTATCGTTAGATGAAGTTAGGCGATGACGAAATTTTTTATCTTCTTTCGTATACACTCCTATAAAGCAAAGAGAGGTCTCATTAAAGAAACTTCAAAACCATACCATCTTATAGAAAATTTATTCAGCTATAAAATGGTGTATAATAGTTTGTAGTTAGAAAAAAGAAAACATGAAAAGAAATTAGTATACGTCCAACAATTGTAAACCTAAATTTCCTTAGCGCAAGTAACGAAAATCGGAGATTGCAAAAGTTTCTTTCTATCGGTCATACGTAACCTATATTCAGAGCAATTCTTTTTGTTTTGTTTCTTATTTTGAAGTAAATTCATTGAACTTTCTAATGACATATGCGAAAATAACGATAAAGCCATCTAAATAGTAGCTATCGTTAGGTGAAGTTAGGCTATGACGAAATGTATACGATAAAAGAAAAAAAAAGTTTGTCATCGCCTAACTTCATCTAACGATACCCACTATTTACATTGCTTTATCCTTATTTTCACACGTCATAAGAAAGTTCAATAAATTTTCTTCAAAAATAAAAACTAAATAATAAAATTCCTCTAGGCATAGGTTAGTTATGACCAAAAGAAAAACTTTTGCAATCTCCCTCTCTCTCTCTCTCTCTCTCTCTCTCCCTCTCTCTCTCTCTCTCTCTCTCTCTCTCTCTCTCTCTCTCTCTCTCTCTCTCTCTCTCTCTCTCTCTCCCTTTCTCTCCCTTTCTCTCCCTCTCTCTCTCTCTCAGCAAAGTCAGTTTGAAATATGCACAGTGGCTGCCTAAAATAAATCGACGTATATTCAAATGAATATATATATACAGTATATATATATATATATATATATATATGTATATATATTATATATATATATATATATATATATATATATATATATATATATATATATATACTCCTATAGAATTCCTGAAATAAGATGAAACCTCTGGAAAAACTTACAAATCGTAGTTACCATGTCGAGACAACGGAATTCACTTCGATCTTCAATACCTCTAAGATTTGAGGTCGTAATTTTTTGCCTTGAGCTGCCATCATTCACGGAATTTTATATTTACACGCTGGTCTTATCCAACAAATGCCTTCACTTATATAAAGAGGAATACAGTGAACCCTCGCTACTTCGCGGTTCGACCATCGCGGATTCACCACTTCGCGGATTTTTTCCATAACCCATATATATACAGTAATATATATATATATATATATATATATATATATATATATATATATATATATATATATATATATATATATATATATTTATATATATATGTATGCATGTATTTATGTATATATGTATGTATGTATATATGTAGGTAAGTATATGTGTATACATATAAATATATATATATATATATATATATATATATATATATATATATATATATATATATATATATGTATATACATATATATATAATATATATATATATATATATATATATATATATATATATATATATTTATATATATATATATACACACACACACACACACACATATATATATATATATATATATATATATATATATATATATATATATATCTAAAGTAGGAAGATGTGATGTAGTTCTAAGGGAAAAGTATGGGAAATATGTCTGGGTAATAAGCAAAGCTCTACCTCCAGTTTGTTTCTTCATTATGATCAGAGATAAATGTAAACAAAACATTGGTTGCCATTTTTTATCGTGCTTTTTAGCGTGTTTAGGAAACGCATGATATAAAATCGCCTTTAATATTTGTGCCTGTTTTAGTTTAGGGTACTGTAGTACATGCATTAAGTGTTCTGTACATTAAAGGGTAGTTTGTTAACAGTACTACGTACAAGGGAAGGTTTTAAAAGTCTGAATATACATGTTGAATAAATAGGTAAATATGGTGTCACTACTTTGCGAATTTTCACCTATCGCGGCCGCGTCTGGAACCTATCTACCGCGATAAACGAGGGTTCACTGTATTCTAAGAAGTTATAAAGCACTATCACTTATTAGAATAGGCTCTAAAAGCACAAAATTGACGGATAACGCATGAAAGACATCCTCCTCACACAAAGTCAAGAGTTGAACTAACTGTTCACGACTCACATGGCTGGCGAGTCTGGCGCCGGTGGCGGCAACACAGTCAACCTACCTCGCGCTGACTTTGTCCACATTCCCCGAAAAAAATATGAAATATACTAAATGTTTCGGCAAAATAGAAATAAAAAATATACAAAAATAATTCTGATAAGCATAAAAGCTGCATGGCAACCCAAATCAGCTGCTTTGAGGCCTTTAAATCACAAGACGAGGAAATTTAAAAGTCTTTGTTTGTCCTGTTCGACAGTGCCAGAGATAGGCTTATTTTTCCCCGGGAGCAAGGATGACGACAAGAAATAAGAAATATACTCAAAGTTTCGGCAAAGTAGCAACAAAAAATATACAAAAACAATCATGGTAGGCATAAATAATCGCATAACAACTAAAATCAGCTGCTTTCGGACCTTTAAATTCCGAGATACGGAGATTTAAAGAGCATTACGCTCAGTCCGGGGAACTTCTTACCTACGCCATGGCGCAAACGTAAACACATCGTTACCATGGTAACGAAATCATTTTTAGTAATTACTCGTGTAAATAGCTATGAAACCTAAACAAACTGTATATGAAATATGAGCTGAATCTATAAAGAAAATTTATAGGTCAATCAAGACCCCAGTGGAGCCCAGGGAAACTTTTCATTCATCATTGTTGACACGATATCCAAGGAACAATCAAACAATAGTCACGCAGGAGTAATGATGATAATTTTTCGTAAAATTTGTATAAATGACTATGAAACCCCCAAAAATACAAAGAAAAATAATCTGATTGATAACAGAAAGTTTAAAAGTCCATCTTGACCTCTGTGGGGATCTGGGTATTGTAAAACAATGAAAACATTGTGTTACCATGGCAACGAAACCATTTTACGTAATTATTCGATAATAATAGCTATGAAATCTAAAGCAAATGCACATAAAAGGTCAGCTGTTTCCTTTACATCAAATTTAAAGGTCATTCATGACCCCTATGGACCTCAGAGAACTTTTTATTCACATTACATTGATGATAAGATGTCGAAGGAACAACAACACCACACTCTTGCACTGGTAACAGTGCCCTATTTTCGTAATATTTGTGTAAATGCCTATGCAACCTAAAATTATTACACAGGAAATATCAGCTGATTCTTCAAAGAAACTTTAAAGGTCCATCTTGACCCTTGTGGGGCCCAGAGAAACTTTTTATTCATGTTACATTGATGACAAGACATCGAAGGAACAACATCACAACAGTAAAGCGTTGTATTTCAAATACAAGGCCTGCCAAGACCTGTTATCTACGCATAAGTATAGAATACGTACCTATACGTCCTTTGTGGGTAAAAGGGTTAAGTTAATACTGTTACGTCCCCATACCCTGAGGTGGTATTGGAAAAGTCCTAGTCTACACGTTTCCATCCTAAGAACTTCTGAACAACTTTCTAGGACGAGTCACACTTCTTCATACCTTCACACACACAGCTTGCGTAGGCTGCTGTCCTTGCGTAGCAAGGTTCTAGCGAGGTGCAGGGACTCCTTATTTCTTGGGTGCTTACACACTCAAATAACAAGCCCCCGGGCAAAGCCAAAAGCCAGTACTGGCTGGGACGTCCACCCTTCCTAATGGGTGAGTCACCCCTATTAAATAGCGTGGTTTGTATTCCAGTTATGGAACAAATGACAAATTCATAGATAATTTGTATTTTTCCTAACTATACAAACCTTAGCTATTTAACCAAACTTGCCCGCCAGCTCTATCCTCCTTGAAGTCCTACCTCCAAGCAAAGTGAGCTCAAGCACAGGTGTGTGATACCCCTATTAGATAGCTAAGGTTTGTATAGTTAGGAAAAATACAAATTATCTACGAATTTGTCATGTCTCAAGGCAGAAAGTTTTTAGAATTTGAGATATTTACTTCTAAATCTTAAACATTGGCAGTTAACAAATGAATATTCAAAGAAGAAGAAGAGCATAAGCCATGGAGCTCTGAAGTCACAGGGGCAATTGGGTGAAAGATAGATTTTATTATGATTCCCTTGTAATAATGTAGGGGACATGGCTACACTGTTTACTCCACATTGGCAAACAATTTAGGTGATTAGTTAACACTATGTTTACTCCAGCAAATTAACGTAATTTTGGTTTTGTTTACATAAGTGACCTGATCTGTTTGAAGATGGATTTTGAAAACAGACAATTTTTCACTTTACATTTGAACTTGTTAATCTCTGATGAGGTCAAGCAAAATTGAATACACAATTATATTGATATTAAAACCTATAATTTTCCTCTATGTTCATATTATTTAGTAAATACTTTACTGTACTCTGTACCTATGATCAACAAAATTGTTTCTTTATATTTCAGTGGTATACTGTAATGATTTAAGCTGCAGTCTGTAACTAAATAAGCAGGAATTGATATGTTCTTATGTACACACAATCTTTGGCCCCCAAACTGTGGAGAAAGGTCGACGTAGCTGTGTGAAATGTATAAAGCTATTAATGTAAAAGTCAATTAATTCATGATTTGTTCCAACACCTGATACAAACCCCTTTGCTCTTTACAGTGAATATGTATCTTAGAAAAAGCTGAAACCAGCCTAAAGACTTTAGCAAGGTATAACCACCCACTGCTAGTTAGCGAGGGGTAGACCAGCCTCCCTGCTCACACAGGACTCGAAGGCCTCCAACACTGGCATTGACCCTGAGTGGGAGAGACTGGGCATTATCCTTTCAAATCCACCCCCAGATGATTCTCATCACCCTAGGACTAGCAGGGGCTAGAAATAGACTTGGATCAACTCGAACCTCTCACTCTAACTGTTGAAGTAATAGTTCCTCCTCCCATACCACCGAAGGTCATACAACGTAAGGAGGCTAGGAGGAAGGTGTCGTCTTTGCTCCTCGCGACCTTTACCACTCAGCCGTGAGAGAGATGGGACACGTAGACCATTCTGAAGAATAGCACTCGACATCTGAGATCCCAGATTCTCAGAAAGGCATTACCAATCCCAGATTGACCTCTTCAAGACCATGGGACTGTGGCTTACCTCCTAGGTCTCAAGTCCTGCTAGATTCATAGGTGACTACTTTGACCACCCAAGTTTTTATTGATGTGAGCTCGGGGATTGAAGATTCCTTTGACGATGGCTTGGAACATTCTGATGGCTTGCTGCTGGTGTCTGGTAGTCCAATGAACTCTCTCTTGGAACAGAATGACTCGGACCACGTCTTTTTGCAGGTCTTATCCTGCATAAGGAAGATCAACTCCTTTTGAGATCCAGATGATCTTCCCATGAGGGAAAGGGTACTGTTCTTGAACTCTTTTATGATACCCCAGCAAGACTAAGGTAGCTTTGCCATGTAGGGTGGTGCAAGTTTCCCAATCCCTCAGGTCGGTAAGCTCATCTCGTTTACTTCCTCAGCTGTATATACTGTATGACAAGAGGAAATACTGCGAGATTGTAAATGACAATCCATCGCCTCTGGATCATGTAATTTTTGCCTTAAGCCAGAATTCGACCCTTGAAAGACCTCCATCTCTGTTGGTGACTCTCACAGTGGCGGACGCTGCAGATATGAAGTGGGTTGAGAAGTGCTCTTCATGATTGAACTATTGGTTGGGATCAATGGCATACTTCTTCAAGAATGAAGACTTCACCGAGCAGAAGAGAGAGGTGATGTGCTCCTTCCTTCTCTTAGGCACCAGAACAGTGTAGTTCCTAACCCACAATGTTTTCAGCCAGTGAGTCAAGTGGGTTTTGAGAAGGTGTGAAGCTGTCATCTCAAAATTCTAGAAGAAGGTGCCAAGGAGAAAAGCTCTTAAGTTTTGCAATCACTTGATGAACAGTCACTCCTATTTAACGTGGAGGACATTGAGTCAGTTGCAGAGCAGTGAAGGAAGGCGAACCAAGACCTCCTCTTCCCTTCAGGCAATGACATCACGTCCATACTCCTCAGCACCACCGCCACAGAGATTGTCTCTTACAAGATGACAGGGGCACAAGAGAAGGTCAAATGTCTCAAAGCAGGCTGTCTCTTAGAAGCTGGGCCCCAAGCAGCCCTCTCAGGCTAGAGGGTCACGAGGTAGATATGACTAGTCCCACTAAGGGGCTAATCCTCTTACCATTCCACTGATGGGAGGATGGCTACAGAGTAAGTGGTAAAGGTGGATGTTTCACAGGGCCGAACCTTGGTCCATCCTCCGAGAGGTACACCTTGTCCCATTCACTCTCTCTTTCCTTCTTCTAACCTGGCATCCAGTGATGTCAGGTTCCTATGTGAAGGAATCCTTGAATGAACAGGCCTTTCATGCCAAAGTTCAGACCATGCTAGAGAAGAATGCTTTCCAAGAGGTCCTAGACAGGTCCCCAGGCTTCTACAGTCGACTCTTCCCTGTAGAAAAGATATCTAGAGGCTGGAAACCAGTCATCAATCTCTCGACCTTGAACGAGTTTGTCCGGCAGACTCCGTTCAAGATGGAGACCACAGAAATAATCACGCAGGCTGTCAGACCAAAGGACTTCATTATAAAACTGGATATTTTCAGATCCCTATCCATCCGTCTTCAAGGAAGTACCTAAGATTCATCCCGAACAACCAGATGTACCAATTCAAGGTGCTGTGCTTTAGCCTTTCCTCATCCCCACAGGTATTCATGAGGGTCTTCTCCCTAGTGGCAACTTAGTCTCACAGCAGTCGTCTACTTCGTTACCAGACGATTGGCTGATTCTCGCAGACTCGATGGAGATCCTTCTCTTTCATTAAGGCAAACTCTTCGAGTTTTGCTATGATCTGGAAGCTTTGGTAAATCATGAGAAGTCCTCTCTGCAACCAGCACAATACCGGGTATATCTCGGGATGCAACCTGGGATCTTGATGCTCAGACTGGTAAGAAGATTGAACTGAACTGTTCCTCTTAAGGACTAATATAAGTTTCGAGTTTGCCTTAACTATCATACTCCTATCGAAAGGAGTCTGGGAATTATACACTTTCACTATTTGGTAAAATAACCCCCCTGTCACTAGTGTGCTCACCTGCATCAGTGTCTGTTCCAGCTCCACTTGGCAGAGGGTTGTTACGATCGCATGATTTTGTAGTCTTCAACTACAGTTATTGGCAGTGGGCCTCATGTTTTGCTAAAAAGCAAGACTACAAGACAGCAGATGTCCTTTTATTCCTTTCTACTACATGTAGAATATACAGTATTAGTATTTTACACCTCCTACCAAAGGGCAAAAGAATTATTAACTGGTATTTATCAATTAGATTATCCTCTAATATCGTATTCATGATGTTACCAAAATGTTTCATCTATCTTTCCCTTTCTTCTTTTAATGTTATGTTTGACCCATCCCTCCTGTTGAATGATACTTTCTTCCTATTTTCCTTACTCAAGGATATTTCCTCAATATAATTCTGTGGATTGAATGACCTAAAAAAAAGTGCTGCTACTCATTTTATTTTCCTGAGATGTTCTGTCTCATCTCTTCCAGCTCTTCTTTTAACTTCACTGCCTACACTTTGGTCCTTATCTCAATGTGCTTTGATTTCTTCATTTCCTCTCTGAAATTCTTGTATAAAACCTTCTGCTTTTGTATCATCATTACTGTATCATATGTCTCATCCAAACTCAAAGGTCTCCTCCGTCTTGTTACTCTATACATCCCTTGGCTTCTTTTTCAGCAGACTGTCATTCATTCTCCTTCTACTTCACTGGTTATGACAAATGAAACTTAACTCTTGGGATTTTTTCCCGTTGATGATTGCGTCTCAAGGATTTTATTCCTTGACCGGCAAGTTGATTATACTCAGGACTCCATTAACTGTTTTAAGTTGGGTAAAGGTAAGCAACATAGATGCTTACCTTTACTGCCATGGAGTTAGATTTCTTTGAAGTCTTGGATCAAAATTCCATCTGTTCTGTGTTTGCTGATCTGTTGGTGGATGCACACGAGCAACTTTCATCCTAGCGAGTGTTGTTGATTCAACGTTTCTGCCTCACTTATTGAAAGCAGTTGCTTTGCGACCAATTGCCTGACTTGGTCAGAGATCAAATCTCTAAGCTTTGCTCTCTGCCACTAAAGTGGAAGTTAGTCTTTCACTTGAGAGATATATTTGCCTTTTTCTCCCTCTGAGCCTGCTGAGTGCTGACCCTTCAGGGATCTCAGCAGAAGCTAATGTAACCTGCTGTCCTAGCCACGTAGTTCATGTATCCAGACAGCTCAGAAGCATTCTCACGTTCCAACGCGAGAGCGCTCTGGTTCTTCAGAGTTACTGGGAGAACCTCCTCACGAGGTGAAAGCTAGCCTTTCACCTAAGAGTTTGCTTAATGCAAGCAATCTTTCACCTCCTCACATTGGCATTCAATCTCTAGCTAGCCCTGATTATGGTGCCAAAAGTGAAAGCTTTTCCTTTCATTTGAGAGATTTTGCTTAAACTTTGAATGGTTTAATCTTTTGTGTTATCAAAAATCTGTTGACTTAGTCATTAAATTCATGAACCACTCTTTGTAAATGATTCATTTTGTGAAAACATTTAGTTAAATATTTTGAAATGTACCAAGTTTTTCAAGGATTGTGTCAACCAGTTTTGCATAAACTCAATGCCTATCGGATGGTGGCTAGGCTCCGCCCACTTGCCAGGTAGAGCAACCCTCACTATGACTTTAACCACAGATCAGTATGGTCGGATTTCTCTGCTGCTTTTGACCTGGCAGTTAGTTTTTCTTTCTCTTTTCAGAGTGATTGTTCTTGGCGGTTTTGGATGGAGACTCTACGGGCATACATGATGCTGTGCTCTGGTAAATCTGGTCTGAATTGCGGCCAGTACATTAGAAAACCGGAAATGGATCTCTTTCATCTTTGCGTCTTTTGTAGTCATGTTTCTGTTGTCCATGATTCTAGTCAGCTGTTCCATGTGGAGAAGTCGACTGTAGGATGAAGACCAGTCATTGACCTTTCTCATTTGAATAAGGTGGTTCTGCAAAATTTGTTCAAGATAGAGACATTAAGTGCAGGTATGTAGACCTCAAGGACATATATTTTCAAATACCAATCCATTTGTCCGACAGAAAGCCCCTCTGCTTAGTTCTCGTTGGATTTGTGTACCAGCTCAAAGTTTTATGTTTTGTGCTGTCTACTGTTCCTCATGTGTTCACATTTGCCTCATCTTGCATCCATTTGAACTGGACTCATCTTCTGAGATATCTTGACGATATTTGATCCCGTTTAATCTTATTAGCAGCATTTTTGGGCCGGAGCCATGTCGTCCTGATGGAAGTTCCTCATTGGCAGCTTCTACTTGGGATGTTTCTGTGAGTGATATTCCAGAGAAATTTACCTTGAGATATCAACGGAGTTCCAACCTCTGGAGCGAATATCCCGAGAGATATCATGTATAAATTAGGGACTTGTTAATAACAAGCCATGGTTATCCTTCCCTAAATAAAGTTAGCCTCGTCTCGAAGAAAAGGTGAGGGTAGGATACGTGGGCAAGAGAGCCATTACAACTCTCCATCTCAATGTGCTACAACTAACATATTTCCTGTTTAAACCATTCCCCTTTGCAGTGCCATCTATGCTGTTTTGCTTGGAGAGTTTCTGTTAGTTTTCTGAGTTTTTTGAGTGATTTTCGATCAGCTTCTTCCTCATTGACTAAGTTGAGTACCCCCTTTTTTGTGTGTTGGAGTATTTCGTATCTCCACCCTATATTTTTATTGTATGGCCTGCTTTAAATGTTCTGAGGCCGGCATGCTTTCGGCGCCATTACATTGTGTCAATCGCTCAGAAACGCTTAGTTATTTAGTTATTTTACTTTAGGAATATGTTTTATTTTATTATTCTAAAGTGTGGTATACTTATGGTATCCCCCATCATTCCTTGGTGTTTCTTGTGTGTTTTTTATCAGCATTTTCTTAGGCTAGCCTACCCTAGCCAGCAGCCATGCCTGGTAATTTTCACTAATCTTTCACCAAACCTTACCAGTTGGGTGAGGCTGTCTATCCTTCCATGCTGTCGATTCGTCATGGCAGGGATCTGCAGTCTTGAAGGTCCTTCTGGGAGTTGGATAGTGTTCTCAGTTGCCCTAAGTAGACTGTTTTCACTTTCCACTTAGAGTATATGTGTGGCGAGGCACCACAGGTCTTGGGATCCTGTTCCCTGTGGCTACTTATGTTTACTCATTGGAATGCCTTAACCCCTGTTCTGATGCTGACTAGTAGACCTCCTTGTGTCGTCTTAACCATCATTGGGCTTCTCTCTTACTCTTTGGTAGGCTATGCCTGGTTGTGAGGACTTGTCCTCTATGCCCTATCACGGCAGCCCATTTGGAACACTATTGCTGTTCTAATGTTGCCTTTGGGCCTTCTTGTCATGCCGCCTCACCATTTTCTGAGTCTCCCATCACCACCACCTTCTTCCCCTTTCCTTGTGCCTGTTAGTGGGCCTACTTGTGGGACAACTTTCCTGGCCTAGGTAGGTGAGATTTTCTCCTCCGCTAGTTAAAATCTCTCTGCTGCCTTAGAGACCACCCTTGGTTGTTTCTCTGCCCCTTCCCCTTCCTAGTTAGGCCATAACCTGACTGTACTGGAACTTTTGAACTCTTTAGGACTGTGTAATTGGGACTTCTCAGTCTACATTGTACAAAGGAACTATGATCTTTTGTTCCAAATGTCTTTTTAATATTATAACAATTCACAGGTGATATTTTCCTTTTATGTCACGAGTATTACTGTTTACTTCTCTGTTGCATAATTTGGGGTCTGAAAACTCTGGTTTTCTGTATATGTATATAGCATATATTGTTGTATTATTATTACTACATGTATGTACTTTCGGAAGCATTGAAAGACTACTATTCATTTTTGCGTTTCCTTCCTTTGGACCTGCTATCTATATAAAATGAAAATAGTGAATCAAAATATTTTAACACTCTTTTATAGTCTTCGGTCTTTTCATCCACTGAAGACATAAAGTTCTTCTAACAGTGAGTGGGACTGTGCTATTGATTTACTTTGTTCCTACTTTTGTACAAACTTCTCGCTTACTCTTATCGTTGGGTACCATAGTTACCAATACTATCGGAAGTATGCTTTTATCTTTGGAGTTACAGGGTTAAAAATCTTCTGGCCACAACTGAGAATGATAATTCTCTGCTACACTTCCATTAGGACGACATGGCTCGAGCCCAAAAATCGGATTGTGACATGAGAAAAATCTATTTTTGGATGAGATAGCCATGTCGTCCTGATGGCCCGCCCGTTATTATTCCATCCCCTCCCATTTCTCAGTGTAGGACCTTGTGACATGCGATGGCTGCTTCTGCAATGGTTCAACAGGAAACGTGTTAGTTGTAGCATATTGAGACCGGGAGTTGTAACAGCTCTCCTGCCCACGTATCCTACCCTCGCCTTTCCCTGGAGACAAGGTTAACTGTTCGGGGAAGGATAACCATGGCTTGTTATTAAAACGTCCCTGATTTATACACGATATCTCTCGGGATATTCACTCCGGAGGACAGAACTCCAGTGATACCTCTGAGGTAAATTTCTCTGGTATATCACTTGCAGAAATATCCCAAGTAGAAGGTGCCAATGAGGAACTTCCATCAGGAAATCATGACTCATTCGCCCAAAAATAGATTTTTCCTATGTCAAAATCCGTTTTTTATATTAATTTCAGAAGCAGTTTAATGAGAGCTACTCAATCTTTATACTGATCTGTTTGTTTTTATGGTTTTGAGTTGAATAGCTTCTCATAGTTTATTCATAATAAGTGATTTCAGCATCAATGACCTTTGATGTTACGAGGCAGGAAAACTCAAAATCATTGATTCCAAGTAGCCTCAAACCAATTTGTTTCCTTGTCGAGGTACCGAGAGAACTAACCCAATGGCCCAACCTCCTCTATGGGTCCCACCTGCAAAGGTATCCCAACTCAGTGGCATCCCTCTTTCTTCACGGGTGGCAATTATTCAGTACCTCCTCCAGCAAAAGGCTTTTTGTGAGGCGTTGCAAAGTGGACGTCTGAATATCTGTGAATATCCTCTGCAGCTGTGTGCCAGAGAGAAAGAGGAAGAGTGGGCCATCTTGAGGTCATTGATTGGATACTTCTGGGGTCGGAGCATTTTAGTAATTGATAGCCGATATCGGTCTCAGTGGTGAAATGGTTACCTTTCCTCTTCCTGGGAATTGTCTGTGCTCATGAGGAGTTGGAGCAATCCTGTCCTCCCAGAGAGCTCAGGCCTCGGGAATGGAAAGTGAAGAGAGTTCTTTGATCTGACTTTTTCAATTTCTTCTTCCATTGCAGATCCAGTTTATTGGTGTATGCCCTTTCTCCTTAAGTGATATGTTTCCGTCTTTATGTACGGTGGTTCCTGTCTACAGTGAACTTGTAAAGTACTTTTCTTTTTTATATTTCCTCCCATATATTTTAATCCAACACTTTTATTACTTTGTCTATATGCTCTATGTTGAGGAGGAGACCCAGGATATTAATTTTCATGTGTTGTTCTTCAAAACATATCAAGAAATTGTTATTTTACCTATGCATTTTCATTGTCTTTCATGATATATTTGACATAGTTGAGTTTTGTACATATCTCTGATGTAGTAGCAGGAGGACCCAACTTCTGCACTCGATACAGTTATTGGTGTATACTTTGGAGCTCTCAATATTAATCCATAAGTTTTGTTTTCTAATATTGTAACTTATCTATCTCCTCTGTTGAGTGCAGCAGGCTTGGGAGGGCCACCCCTCTCCAAAAGACTTTTCCTATCATTTGTTATGTTGCAGCTTCTATCTGAAACATTGGCTTATAATATTGGGATTTATTATATATTTGTTCTTTATGCTCTTGAAATTTTGGTATCTGGTATCTCATGAGTCATTTGGAGCAAAGGAAGGTCTCCTTTCTTTACGGCCAAGACACAGAACCAAGCCATCACAACTCAGGTTAGAGTCCTCTGTCTCCATCTTTACCCTCCAGGACCAGACTAGTGAGGCTGCTACGGCACTCCCTGAAAAGAACTCAACCTTACAGACAAGAGTACCAGAGGCTGTTTCTCAGTGCTGGTAGAGTGAAGAGGATATTAAAGAACAAGGGTTTTCTCTGTCTTCATAATACCATCAGGCACACTTACTCGTCACCTAGAGAGACATCTGGTGGACCTCCCAAGGTGCAAGAAGCTCACAGAGTCATGGCTATCGGTTCCTCTCCATCCTTCAGGAAGACTCAGTAGCGCAAGTTCTCTAGTCTGGAAAAGCCAGACTATCTTTAGGATCTGTGGTTGTGTATCAAGCCAATGTACCTCATGAGATGAAAAGCATCTTGTCCAAGAGTAGAATGAGAAGTGACAATGTCTGGCCGTTTGTTTTCTTCTTTATTCTCTCTCCGCCATGCCGTAATGCGCTGAATTGAACGCTTGATGCAAGTGAGCTGCTTAACCAAGTAGTTTTTTCTTCCAGCTATGTTTGTATTGTATTGTGCTCCCCTAGTTATTTATGTAACTACTTTGTCAAAAACTCCAACTTTTTGCAGTTTTTTTTTCTCCAATGAGACACTTATTACCATTGGTCAATGTTAACCAAGAGTATTTAGCATTAGCTTTTGTTTTTCTATATTTTCAAAATTTTCAATTTTGACTTCACAGTTGCCTTTCGAGTTTCAAGGAACAGTAGTCAAAATTGTTCTGTATCTGTGAATAGGGAAATTAACTTTAAGAAATGTTTTGTATTTATCGAAATTTTCCAATCTTTAGTTTTGACAGGAAAATATTCAGAGGCAAATCAGACTTATGTTGGTTGTTAAGAGTTTTGGGCAAATGTGGGGCCTTTCATTTAATTATATTGTGTTAAAGAGTTTCAGAAGTAACAGGTTTTATTTCAATCTGTTTTGGCACTTCTTTTGGGTCCTGCTTCAGGGAAGGGAGGTTCAATAGACGAAATTATATTTGAAGGTAGTTTGTCCCAAGAGATTATTCTATACATCTTTAATCAATAATTTACAGTTTTGTTAATGTTTTAGCAAAACTCTCTTCTGACTTGACTTTATTAATTCTTTGTGTCGTATTCCATTCATTGCTCAGACTTCATTTCATCCATCTTGTGGTCTTGTTCATTTCTTCTACTGAATTTTCCCTCTAGGGAAACTGAATGACTTCTATGGTCCCATTACCAAGCTATATGGTCCAGAGTCTATCAATATAGTCAGAGGGGGTTGATGACTGTTCTCCTCAAGCATTGCACTGTAGACATTATCATTAGTTCTTTACTCCATTCTGTTGTCAATCTTTTTTTTTACTTTCAGCTAAAGAAGTCAATTGTGAAGTGTTTCCCCATTTGCATCTATGGCGTTGAAGAGTCTCCCCAGAGTCAACGTAACATTGGGTTTTATGGCCCAACCATTTGGACCTTCCCTTGGACAGACAGCCAAGTTTTGTTTAGACACAGATCAGAGCTTTGTACCTATCATAGAAATCATGCCTCAACCTCTTAAGGGTTTCATGGATTAAAAGTACATCAGTTATGGTGGCTTATGTGATAACGCCGCTGACTGGTCAACACCAGTCTGGGGTTCGAGTCCTGCTCAGACTCGTTAGTTTTATTGGCTGCTGCAACCTCACCATCCTTGTAAAATAAGGATGAGGCATATGGGGGAGCCTATAGGTCTATCTGCTGAGCCATCAGCAGCCATTGCCTGGCCCTCCTTGGTCCTAGCTTTGGGGGAGAGGGGGCTTGGACACTGATCACATGTATATAGGGTCAGTCTCTAGGGCATTGTCCTGCTTGATAAGGTAATGTCAGTGTCCCTTGCCTCTGCCATTCATGAGTAGCCTTTAAACCTTTAAATGAAAAAGAATTATTGTGTTTTTGGTGGTAAATCCATTCTAGAAATTGCGCTGCCTTTTGCGTAATCACTTGTTTGATCCAGAGGGAAAGTTTGGCAGTTGAAAAGGGGCGAGAACTTTCTGTTGCCCATCACGGCACAGATATATGTTGCTATTGTGTTGCAATTTGTCTATCATCATGTATAAACCGAAACAGTCATGATTCTACTTAGCCAAGAAGAAAACCATTCTTATCGGAGTTATTGTGAATATATCATCACATATGGAGATGATTTTGAAGTGAAAAAATGCATTTGTGAAATTTAAATTGACAAGAAAACCTCTCGAAAAAACAAGTAAACGGAGAGGTAAGATCATAACTCCCTGAGCTCAATTTCAGGAATAATAATTAAGTTAATGCCCAGACTTTTGCTCACTTTACCACTTAGCTATGCATAATCGCATTGAGCTCATTTGATTTAACTTGATTTAAATGTTACTCTTGCTTAGGCTTGCCAGACTACAAGATTAGAAGTCCAGGACACACACGAAATTCCTCACCATATTTATATTAATTTATACCTACATACACAGCCAATGTATTATAGATATAATTATCTCATACTTGTAAGTGAAAAATATAGAGCAAAAATCATCAATGACCTTTCTGCTATAGGGTCAAGAAGGAAGGGTTATGGGATCACAGACTCTTCCTTCCAACCCCCTCCCCCCACCCTCTGTGCCTCGAGTGGTTGTACAACTCTCTCTCTCTCTCTCTCTCTCTCTCTCTCTCTCTCTCTCTCTCTCAAGTGATTGTACAACATTTTGAAATGGATGTCAAAGTATCTGACAACATTGGTGCCACTCTAGGGCAAAGAGTTGCTGCAAAGATCCTTTGGTAATGATAATAGTGTCATCCCACATGTACTGTATTGACAGTGAAGAGGCCTTGCTGTATTTACTCCAAATGACTTAATGACTCAAGTTCCCCACATCTGATTTAAAGAAAAATTGCTCCTTTATTTGGGTTCTATAATACCAAAACCTGAAAATTCCTGTGAGCTTTCAATCTCCCCTAGAGGTGAAGCCTACCTTATTGCATGGCCTATACTAGTGATGTCAACTACTTGATTGTGAGGCCAAATCTAAGGACACAGTCATGGAGGGTAAGTGTTGTAATGTGGTGAACTGTATTTAGTATTTCTGTAATGACTTTGAGCAATGGTGAAGGTAGACGATCTAAACTAAACAATGGCTCTAAGGTTGTGGACCGAATGGTACCTAGAGAACTTAGTCAAGATTAAGCAAGATAAACTAATAGGACCAGTTGGTAAATCCTTTAATGCATTAAATGGCACAAAGGATCTAGTAGGGGCTTCTAGACTCTGTCTACTTATTCAAGATCTATTAAATAAACTAACTATGGACTTAAGGTAGGGGCCTCGTAGATAAACTTGTTTAGCACATGGTGTAATTCAGGATAAATATAAGTAAATATACATAATTACATAATAAAAGAATTAAAAATAACAATTCCAATAGTTCAGAAACATCAAACGAATCTGATTTTAATCGCACTTAATTTAGTAAGAAGAAAGAGGAGTTTAGGTGGTTTGTTTACATTGAAAGAAACCTGAAGTCATCTTGTAATGGGAGTCGCTCTCTCTCTCTCTCTCTCTCTCTCTCTCTCTCTCTCTCTCTCTCTCTCACGTGACCTCAGTCAATAGACGCTTTGGTTTTGATGACGTCATCAAACCGACGCCTTCCATGTCAGCGTCGCCAACGCCTTAACGGGAGGCAAGATGGTTTCCTTTGATAGCAAATATACGTCAATATAATAGCGAGTTTTAAGACCCTGGAAAGAGTTTTGTTGTCATTATTCGAAGTTTTATAAAGAGAGAACAGCTATGTGATAGAAGGGATGTCAAGAATTAACATAAAAATTAACAAAATAAGGAAAATATTGTGAAATTAACGAATTTTACGATTTTGTCAGTTAAGGAAATGAAGAAATGTGAGGAGATGAAAGGTAAGCAGATGTACCAACATCATTTCATGAACACATATGAATGTACAGTAGTCATTTCTTTTAAGTGGTGGCTGTCTCGGGGAAAAGAAGACAATTGTCACTGCCTCATTCATTTTCTAAGAGATAAATCAAGGATGAGACTCCTGTGCAGTAGAACATCCACCTCAAACACCCACACAGAAACCTCACCAATAGCACATCGAATCCCTACAGAGACAGACACTGACCCATTATGCAGCTCCATCTTGCAAGGGATCTTTTAGTACTTCCTGCACATCTGCTGTGGGTCCTTCAATCCTTTCCTTCAAGTCCCTCAGTGTCATCTCTCACATCCTTTGATGGGACTCCTCCACTCATCCTGCCTCCAACAATGTTTCAGTAATAATAAACCTGTTGTCATCATCCATTCTTCCCACATGACCAGACCACTTCACAATGTTCAGATCAATACTGTCACCTTCAGTCAATCCTTTACCATTTTTTGAAATTTTCATCAAATTGATTCTTCTTACATCTCATATATTATGCAAACTTCATCTCGACAGCTTCAACCTTTTTTCTTTCATCCCATTCAACATCCACACTTAACTTCTCTAAAGAAAAGTGGGTTCAACTCTGCCTCCGTACATTCCAATCTGGGTTTCATTACAACTCGAGTATCGTAGCTGTCTCTTGCACACATCCGGCTGCTTTTCTGACTTTATTTCTTCAACTTACCTCTTTGTCATCTTCGTATCATCCTTTGTACTTTACTTTAATTTAGGGTTTAATTCCCTGATCCTATCACACAGGGGAGCCCTGTGCCCTACAGGACCTACAACATCTGTCTATCCTATAACATTCCTAACTAAATATATAAATAAAACTATTCTGTTCCTCATCCATCTATTTTGACATACTTTAACTCTATCTTTACTTTAATTTCTGTCCCCTTGCTCAAAGTTGCTCTGAAATTCCTACTTTGAAAATGCTTTTAATCTCTTTCACCAGTTTCTTCAGTTGCTTTTCACTATCCCCAAGCACCACTATCCTTTGCAATCACCAACAAGCCCTCTCTCCCTATTCACCATTCATTTCCTTATCCCACAACTGACTGTGTTCCATCATCCTGTGTCTTCTCTCAGAGATCTCCCATCACTCCATCCACAAAGATGTTGAACAAAAAAAATGCAGATAATCCAATAACACACATTTTTCTCATCTCCACTTTCATTTCTACAAGATTCCAATAGGCCTACACACACACTTTGTTTCCATCATAAATCTTTCAATTATTCTCAACTTATTTTCTGTTTCATGAATTCCCAAAGATCTCTATATTAGTCATCTATATATTATTCAATCAACATTTTCTCTATGTATTCCACACACAATTCTTTTATTTGCTTTCAAACTTCTCTCTTCTCTGTTTAATGAGAAAGAAAGAATCAGTTGAAACTTTCGCTACCCTTTCCTTACCATTCACCTTTCACACTTCTATGTCCAAAATTCTTAATCATTTTCATCCCCTTCACTTATGTGTTCATTCCTTTTCGCCCATTCCTGTATTCGTGTCTCTGGGTAAGACATATTTCAATAGAGAAACAAAGACATCTTCAAATATCTTGTTGGACATTTATCTAATAGATCATTTCTAAAACCCTTAATTTAGTACAGATTCGTTTCAAAATCTCTTGTCCAATCATGCACTAAATATCATTCTTATTAGAAATGATGTATTGATACATTTGATTTAATGAAGCAATTAATCTTGGGGCAATTTCTGTTAATGTTAATAGAAGTCTGGCTTTACCTAATGGCTATTGGAAAGCAATGATGATAATAACATTAATTCTTATTTAATATGCAAAGGAAGTGAGTTTGCAAAAGGTTGCCATTTTCTTCAAAATTTATATAAGAAATCTAATGATTTGATAGATATTCTTTTCACAGACATTTCCTCCAAGAAGAACAAAACTCGCTATTATTCAATGCAAGTTTTGTTAATGCAATATTGCAAACTCTGGTTGAAAACACTTAGTGTTACTTCAAGTACAATTATTGTTGGGGGAAATTTGCTATAAACTACATGATGTGTAGACGTTATATTTCGTTTATTCATTATTAATTCTGGTATATTAAAGGCTTTTTGTATCTGGTTGTTTTTATTTAACAATCATATATCTTTTATTGACATATAGGATATTTTGTAAGTGATTTGAAGCAAAATAAAGCATTTTGTTTTAGGTAAAGAAATCTTTGAAAAACGAGATTATTTCATGGACCTAGTGGCTTGAAGATTTATATATTGGTAGAAATAATCTATATTTATAATATGTTTAAAATATGACACACAATTGTTTAGATTAAATCAATTAAAATGCAAAATTCACGAATTGAAACCTAAATGTAGATTTATCGAAGTCTACCATGACAACTGAATTTCTTAATAACCCGTTTTCTTTATTAACCTCATTTTCTTTAATAACCAGAAATCGAGAATTTGTTGTTATTCGAAGGAAAAATTTCTTCGTTTTTCTTATGTATTATAATCTAAAGTAAGTTACATTGCTAATTTAATGTTGCTTTAGAATATAATTAGTATAATCAATGTAATCTTGTCATCATATAAAGGGTATTGTTATTGTATAAGGCCATTATATAGGTCTGTGGGTGGCCTCCCCATATCCCATATCCTGTAGGATATTTAATCCCTAGAGACGTTTTATCCATATATTAATAGACAGAGTTTCCTATATAAATTGTGGCTATGGGGTAGATTTAACCTCAGGACCCCAAGAACATGAGGTTAAAGGACCCTCTTAAGTCACAGGTTGGTTGATATTATTATAGTTTCGGTCGGGGAAACCTTTCTTAGTCAAAACCAACTTTGGGTTTTTGGTTGGGGAAAACACATTGGGGAAAATGGGATATAATGGGAAAACAAACATTTTCTTCTCTATACATTGTGTTCTTGGATGTATAATAAATCCATGGAAAAATGCACAAATTATCTATATTTTGTACTTATAGTTTATTTTTCATTTAGATTTTGACATTCTACGGATCGGTTGTATTCGCTCCCATTCGTTCGTTCGTTCATTTGTATGTACGTACCAGTTTTGCCAGTACGTATGGAGTTTAGTGTTTTTATTTTTCGTTTCACTGAAGAACCTTTATATTTAGGGTAAAACATTTCGAAGAGAAAATGTCTGTTTTCCTGTAGTAATTAACATGATTTAACCAAATTTGACCTTCATTTCAATTCCAACCAAACAGAACAACCAGTTCGGCTAAATTCATTTGACACAGAAGTTAGCCGAAGTGGTTGTTCTGTTTGGTTGCGATTGAAGTGAAGGTCAAATTTGGTTAAATCACTTCATTTAATACAGGAAAACATACATTTTCTGTTCGAAATGTTTCCCTGACCCTAAATAAACTTTTACCAGCGTTGGTAGGGGTCTGCGCCCATGTAACTTTTACGATAATTGTGGTATTTTTGGGTATTGGGTTTAATTGCATTTAGTTTTCCTATTTTTATTTTAGGCTAAACAGGCATTGTACAGAAGTAGGCAAATAAGAATTTTCAATTTTCAACTGAGTTGACAAAATCTCGTCACGAAACAAAAGATTCTCAGAAACCTGATCTCTCGCACTTTGCTTTTTTTTCTCTTTGGTAAAACCTTCTGTCATGACCTACATTGAACCTGTCTTGGCCTACACATAGGCTAGCTATGAAATTACCTCAAATTATAAACAAATTAATATTATAGAATATCTCCTTGTCAGCCTAAGGACAAAATCTCAGAGTTAGGTTAGTTTAGGTTTTGGTCAATTTCAAGGACGTTTCCTTCTGAGAGATGCTGGTTTTGACATACCGTGCTCAGCACAATTAGGCGTCGCAGCATTTATGGTCTGTTTATTCTTGTGTTTATTTTACTTAACTTAACAAACTCTGATTTTGTTACTTTTTCTTTCTTCCAATTTTACTCCAAAGTTTTCTTCAATTTTCTATTGTTCAAGATATACCCAATATTCAAGAACAAATCCAAATGGTTTAGCAGATTTTATGGAAATAAATAACAGTTGTATAATACAGTACATTATTTCATTATCATTTATTCAATTGGGATTTATATTGAAAAATAATTCACTTAGTAATTTAAACTAAGACTTTATAATTTTTGTTTATCTTATGTTTCAGACTTTTTCATATCAAAATGAATACTGGATTACCATTGAGCATTGCTTGTAGACAGATGGTAAACTATAGAGTACAGTACAATAATGTGTTACCTTGAGCAGAGTCAAACATCTCTCTTATTCCTCATAGTTTTGTCATTTTCATTCCTTATTAAGCTGTTTTTTTATGTGATTGTGAATTCCATGCACAGCACAGTATGCAGTATTTCATATTATTTTTTTCACAAAGTCAATTTCTTTTTTATATTCCTCAGGAAGACGTAATCGCTTTCTGGTATCAAGCTGATTGTCCTAATCTTTGCTGTGGCAGGAGATAACACCCGTCATATTGTCAGGAGTCTCACCACAAAGGTGACTAAGACAATTGCCATCCAGCCTCATAGCAGCTCAGCTTATCGGGTTCCATCATTGCCGTGACTCCAGACCCTTTCGTTTTCTTGGGTGTTAGTAAAGTCAATACTGTATTCAATGGAGATGCAGATGGTTCCTTATTCTGCCATTTATAGAAAGAAGAAATGAAGAGGATCAGCTAAATCCAGAAACAATGGAATCCATTGCGTTGAATTCTCTTGTCCAAAGACTGAATGAGACAGGTATTGGCTGAAGGGACATCCACTGAAGACTCCTCTTGTTTCATTGGTGAGTTTGGGAATCAGGGTTTTGGGTACCATATCATACTATGGAAATATAAGTAGGGTTAATATTAAGAACAGTTCCCTCTGGATTACTGTTCCCAATGTGTAAGAGGCCGTGTCCTATCTCAGTGGCCTTTGGGTTAGGTTACTTCCATTTTCTATCTTCCCTCTTGACCGTTAGATTTTCTTATTCTCTAGTCTCTGCCCTTCAATTAAAAAGTCTGGCTTAATAATTCCTTTAAAATAATTACTATATACAGTATGGTATGATACAGTACCCATAATCATTATCAACTTCTTGCTGAGCTTTAGAAATAAGACCTCACTATTTTATAATACATTACAGTACTGTATTGAACTGTATTCTAATATCTACTGCTAATCAGATTGGTTCCATAACTGGAATACAAACCTACGCTATTTATTTAGGGGTATTACTTTTGGCGTAGCTGAAATGACGAGCCATTAAAATTTAGCGAGGATTAACTGCCCGTACCGCTAATTAGCGGGGGTAGGGAGGGTAGCTCAATTTTGCTTTTGGCTCGGATGGTATACGTTTGTTGCCGTTCCTCATCCTTCGCCTTTAATGAATTCTTTTGTGCTTTTTCTTTGTGTTAGTGTGTGTGTATGTTGACTTCTGCGACCATGCGCACCTGGCCTGGACTCGATGGCCGGCCCTGCGGAACTTGTATGTCGGCAGTGGAGACCAATCGCCACACCTTTTGTCCCGCCTTCAGAGGTCAACGGTGTGATAGTAACATAGTAGGTTGGCCAGGGCACCAGCCACCCGTTGAGATACTACCGCTAGAGAGTTATGGGGTCTTTTGACTGGCCAGACAGTACTACATTGGATCCTCCTCTCTGGTTACGGTTCATTTTCCCTTTGCCTACATACACACTGAATAGTCTGGCATATTCTTTACATATTCTCCTCTATCCTCATGCACCTGACAACACAGATTACCAAACAATTCATCATCACTCAAGGGGTTACTGCACTGTAATTGTTCAGTGCCACTTTCCTCTTGGTAAGGGTAGAAGAGACTCTTTAGCTATGGTAAGCAGCTCTTCTAGGAGAAGGACACTCCAAAATCAAACCACTGTTCTCTAGTCTTGGGTAGTGCCATAGCCTCTGTACCATGGCCTTTCACTGTCTTGGGTTAGAGTTCTCTTGCTTGAGGGTACACTCGAGCACACTCTCCTATCTTATTTCTCTTCCTCTTGTTTTGTTAAAGTTTTTATAGTTTATATAGGAGATATTTATTGTTGTTACTATTCTTAGAATATTTTATTTTCCTTTTTTCCTTTCCGCACTGAGCTATTTTCCCTGTTGGAGCCCCTGGGCTTATAGCATACTGCTTTTCCAACTAGGGTTGTAGCTTAGTAAGTAATAATAATAGAGTGTAGTGAGTGTCGGGAGTGGTCTGCCTCCCAGTGGGAGAGGTGTGGGCGATGACAGAAGAAGAAGTCTAAGCGGGATTTTTCTCTTTCGAAGGTTCCTTTGAAGGGGGAAAACCTAAGGCTTCTTCTTCCGTCTCCCGACCTTCCTCCGTAGCTCCTACTCATTCAGCCTCTTCCGAGAGACCGTCGAGTAGTAACGTAGACCTTTTCAATTGCGGCCAACCCCGGTCTTCAAAAGATGGTGTTGCTTCCCCTAGCGAAGCTGCCCCACTTCTCCCCCCAGGTGAGGTCTATGTTTTTTGTTTTACAGGCATGGTCATCCTTGGGGCTTCCAGGTCCACCCTCCAAAGATTCCTTGCTACAGTTCATCCTCCGGGGTGCAAGTGTGCAGCTGTTGTCGTCAACTTCGTAGGTAGATCCTCTTGCGCTCATCGACGCCGTGGTGTCAACACCCCTGGCCCTCTATACTCTCCAGCTGTTGCTGCCGACTTAGTTTTCCCCGTTCCTGATCATCCTTCGTGGGGGAAACTTAGTCCTACATCTGTCTCTCCTGCGAGTGTTTCTCTCTCTCGGTGAAGTTCTCTCATAGAGACTCCTCTTCGGAGGACCTCTGCTGCTCATGGTCAGCTTGCTCATCCAAGGGGCCCTACAGGACGTCGCTGTCGCAGAGTTCACCCGCCGCTTCACCTTAGAGGTTGTCTTTCACCATCAGGGAAAAGATGCCACTTCAGCACTTCAGCCTCGTCATCACAGCCGTCCCTCGCAGAGGAGTCTCCGCTTCAGTCATCTTCTGGCCCTCGACCTTTGCTCGTTCCTGGACCTTCTCCCGACAACGCTGCTGCTAGTCCTTGGACTTTGGTCCTGGATTCTTCTGTAGATTGTTAACAATCTCCATCAGTGGATGTTTGCTCATCCAAAGGGCACATCCCTGTTCCTGTGCTTCTTACCAGCCGACCTGCCGACCTACCATCACTATTCCTGTCTCCGGTACAGTCTCCTGAGGCCCTACCTAAGCGTGCTGCTGCGCGCCAACGCTCTCCAGCTCATCAGCGCCCTGCAGTGCACCAACGCTCACCAAAATCTCGTCAGCGCCAGCCTGCTCTGTCACGCTTTACTCAGCACGCACGCTCTCCAGCTTGTCAGCGCTCTACAACGCTTCGGCGCGGGCCTTCACCTGCTCGTCCTCAGCACCTTCTAGCGCAACCTCACTACAGAGAGTAATGTTTGCCAGCTCGCCAGCGCTCACCAGCCAACATACGATCGCTGTCGCAACAGAGCTCGCCTAAACCTCAGCGCGCGTGCGCGCAACTTCGGCCTCAGGCTCGCCTATGCTGTCTTATACGACAGCTGCAGAGCTCTCCTGCACGCCAACGATCTCCTGCGGGCCAGCACTTCACTGCATGCCAGAGCTCTCCTGCAAGCCAGCACTCCCGCGCTCGTCCCAGCGCTCTCCTACACGCCAGCACTCTCCCGCACTCGTGCTAGCGCTCTCCTGGGCACCAATACTCTCCTACGTGCCAGCACTCTCTCTCTCGCGCGCGCTAGAGTTCTTCTGGGCACCAATACTCTCCTACGTGCCAGCACTCTCTCGCGCGCGCTAGAGCTCAACCATGCGCCAGCACTCTCCTGTGCGTGAGATCGTTGACCAGTTCTCTCCAGGGCTGAAGCTTCCAGCTGCTCTCCAGCAACCTCCTGCGCAATCTAAGGGGACTGCACAACACCCTGCGCATTGTCTTAGTGCGCGCCGCTTTCCTGCATGCCCTTTCTCTACTGCGCATTCTAAAGAAGAAGCTGCACAGTGCTTTACTGTGTGCCAACGCTCTACGGCACAGCAGCACTCTCCTGCACACTTGTGCTCGCCAATGCACCAGCGCTCGCCAACGCACCAGCGCTCGCCAACGCACCAGCGCTCGCCAACGCACCAGCGCTCGCCAACGCACCAGCGCTTACCTGCGCACACGCGCACTGACCAGCAACAGGAACTTCACATTGACAGTTCAGCTTTGTCTCGTTCCCCACCACGCAAACACCTTTCAGTGCGTCCACCGGGGAAAGGGAAACAGGCCTCTACGGAAGGGTTCAGGATTCCGAAACTGCTTTCCTTTAAGGCGGACCCACCTACAGTAGAGACTCCTCGTAGGGAACCTTCGGTCCCTTTCCTTTCAGAGGATCTGTCTGACAGTGCGTCAGTCAGTCAGCAGCCATGGTTGAGGGCTATGGTCAGGGCAGTGGTACAGGCATTCAATCCTCCTCTGTCTGGCCGCTCTTCGGAGCATCCTACAGCTCCAACAGACCCTCTGCAAGGAACAATGACTTCTTCTCCCCTGAAGAGGAAAAGAGGAGTCTCAGACGTGGTCACTTCCTCTAGGGTAAATCTGACTCCTGTTAGACCATCAAGGCTAGCTCCTCCTGCATCTTCCTCCGGATACTCTCCTACCTCACCTCTGCCAAGGGAGTCGCGTGAGGAAAGACCTCCCTTTCACCTTCGGAAGAAGCCTCCCCTCACACGGAGAGTTCTCCACCACCAACGAAAATCAGAAGGGACACGACATCTCGGCCTTCGATGCTGGAGTCCTACCTCCTAGACTCTTTCAAAGTCCTCTTCTAGGACTTCTAAGTCTTCAGAGACAGCCGGTCACTTGAGGGATGTCTGCGACCCACCACGAGAAGAGCTCTCGGGGATCCCAAGAAGAGCTCTCGTGGTTGGAGACAGGAGGCTTTGCTGCAAGTCCAACGTCGGAAGGAGAGTATAAAGAGTCAGAACATGCATTCTGGCAGGTTGTGACTCATAAGGGTTCTCAATGGGTTTACTGGCCCAGAGATACTCCCACGGGAGGCTATGGACACGGTCTTAGACCGTGTCTTTGGTACCTAGAAACCCTCAAAGACCAGTGGAGCTTTGTCTTGGTCTTAAGGGCTGAAGGGTGCCAGGGCTAAGATCGCCCTACAGCTCTCCGAACATGCCTCCTCCCAACATTCTGGCTCTACCAAAAAGCTTCTCCCACCTCCTCGTGTCCAACAGAGGAGATATTTTGAGATTCTGGAGGAGCCTCGTCCAGCTCTTTCTCTCCATCACTCCTTGGAAGAGCTCACCAAGGGAGTCTCTCTAGAGAGAGACTCCAATCGACAGATCTCTTCCTCAGCATCCGAGATCCTTAACCAGGAGAAGGTCACAAAGTACGCCATGCAGGCTACTTCATGGCTTGATGTCTGATTAGGGTCTTTGAGAATCCTGGTACAAACAGGATTTCTCCAAGGAACATACCAAGAAAGCAATGGAGACTTTCCTGCTCTCAGGCACTCGCACGATCGAGTTTCTCGCCCACCAAGTTTCGAACTTGTGGGCGAATACCATACTGAAATGTCGGGACGCGGTGTCTGAGAGGTTCCATCAACAAGTTCCAAATGCCGAGTTGTTCCAACGCAGAGACTTACCTCGAAACACTTTCTTAGGAGTTACCTGGAACCTCCTCTCAACCAACCAGAGTTTTGTGTAGTTTACCCTACTCCCATTTTCTGTAATGGTAGGCCTAGCGGCAGGACACGTGCCCTGAGGGCAAACCCGAGGTAGGCCACATATGAGCTTGGGTCGTGATCTCCAGTAAGTTCTCTGGTCGCGTTGTGATATCATCTCGACGCTCCTCTTGTCTCAGTGCGACCCTTGTGTCCCCGACTCGTGTACCGTGTGGTTACCGCATGGCCCGTTGTGCTCTCCCTCGTGCTTAGTGCTTTTACCTTGTGCTTTATACTTTTACAGTATATTCCTTTGTGCTTTCCCTTGTGCTTGTTAGTCTTGTGCTCGTCGTGCAGGGGCAGATGTGCTAAACCTTTCCTCAGTCGAGAAGAACTCCCAGCCCAGTCGTGGCTTCATCTCCTCGGCCATCTCTCCTCCCTGACCCGTCTCGTCCCCAACAGTCGTCTCAGGATGAGATCCCTTCAGTGGTGACTCAAGTCTTGGTGGAGTCAAGGACTCGACTCCCCGGACATCCTGATCCCCATGGGATCTGCGGAACGAGCGGACCTCAGATGGTGGGTGGCAGACGAGAACCTGCGAAAGGGAGTGGATCTTCTCGTCTCTACCCCGGATTTGATGCTGTTTTCGGACGCATCAAACAAGGGGTGGGGTGCCCACGTTCTGAACCACAGGGCCTCAGGCCTGTGGTCAGAATCAGAAAAGTACCTTCACATAAACCTGCTAGAGATGAAGGCCGTTTTCCCAGCCCTTCAAAAGTTCCACCAAGTCCTGGCGGGCCACTCCGTAGTGGTAATGAGCAACAACACTACGGTGGTGGCTTACATCAACAAGCAGGGAGGTACCTTTTCGGAACTGCTGTCCCATCTTGCAGTAGAGATCCTGAGATGGTCCGAAGCTCACTCGATATCATTTGCGGCTCGCTTCATTCCAGGCAAGAGGAATGTGCTCGCCGACAGTCTGAGCAGAGCGACGCAGATAGTGAGTACCGAGTGGTCTTTGGATCCTCGGATAGCCAACAAAGTCCTGACTTTGTGGGATTCCTCGACTGTGGACCTGTTCGCTACAGCATTGAACACCAAGCTTCCGCTGTACTGCTCCCCAGTCCCGGACCCCAAGGACCTCTGGCAAGATGCCTTCCAACAACGGTGGGACAACGTTACGTGTACGCCTTTCCTCCGTTCTGTCTGATGAGGAGGGTCCTCAACAAGACCAGAACATCGGTCAACCTCTCGATGACCTTGATAGCTCCGCTATGGCATCACGCAGAGTGGTTTCCGGACCTTCTGCAGCTCCTCACGGAGGTCCCGAGGGAGCTTCCTCCACGTCACGAGCTACTCAAACAACCACACTCCAACATCTTTCACAAAGCCGTAGCTTCGCTTCGACTTCACGCCTGGAGACTATCCAGCATCTCCTCAAAGAGAGAGGATTTTCGCAACAAGTTGCGGAAAGGATGTCTGGCCACCTGCGCAGGTCATCCGCAGGAGTCTACCAGGTGAAGTGGAGAGTTTTCTGTGGTTGGTGCCGTGGAAGGGATATCTCTCCCCTCGATGCCACTTTACCAGCAATAGCGGAGTTCCTTGTGTATCTGCGGGAAGAAATGCGCCTTTCAGTCTCGGCAGCGAAAGGCTATCGCTTAGCCTTAAGTCTTGCCTTCAGCCTCAAAGAAATGGACATTTCCTCCTCGCTGGAACTGTCTCTTCTCATACGGAGTTACGAACTTACCTGCCCTCAGTCGGAAGTGAGACCTCCTCCTTGGAACGTGGTTCGGGTTCTCAGGTCTCTTAAGAGGCCTCCCTATGAACCATTACGCCAGGCTTCTGATCGCCACCTTACCTGGAAGACGGTGTTCCTGCTAGCTCTGGCCTCGGCCAAGCGAGTCAGTGAGCTGCATGGTCTCTCCTACGACGTCGCCCATTCAAGTGGATGGGGGGAGGTAACGTTCGGCTTCGTCCCTGAGTTTGTTGCTAAGACTCAGAACCCGGGAGTGCAGGACCCTAGGTTCGACTCTTTCCAGGTCTCGAGTGTTCGTTCTGTAACAGATGACCCAGACCATCTCCTACTGTTCCCAGGCAGGAGTCTGAGGTTGTATCTCAAAAGAACAGCTGCAGCCCGCCCCCAGGTGCGGAACTTGTTCGTTAGCACCGTGGAAACGAAGAGAAGGGTCACCAGGAATACCATCTCGGCCTGGATCCGCAAGGTGATCCACCTGGCCTTGAGTTCTGACCCTCCTCCGTCACGGCGCCCTAGGGCGCATGATGTCAGGGGCGTTGCTACGTCCCTGGCCTAAAGAAGAACTTTTCGGTGACGCAGGTCCTGCAAGCTGAGGTGTGGAAGCGTCAGACCACCTTCACGGCCCACTGCCTGCAAGACGTGACACACAGACGGCTCGATACGTTTTCTATCGGCCCTGTGGTGGCTGCACAACAGCTGGTCTAACCTCAGGCTCCTAATTGGACAAGTAGCAGAGGGTTGAGGGCATTGTTATCCGGTTTTAGTGTGTGTGAATGAAAAGATCTGTCTGGCCCTTTTCTTTTCTTCATCCTGTCCTCCCTTGGAGAAAAACAGAATCTTTGGTCCTTTGCACAGCTGACCTCGAACCTCTGCAGGTAAGCCATGCTCCCTTGTGTTCCTAGTATTAAGATGTAATACTGTCATGTCCCCATACCCTGACGAGGTGGTATTGGGTAGTCCTAGCCTAGATTTCCTTCTAAAGAACTCCAGGTCAACTTTCTAGGACATGTCACTGCTCACCTTCACACACGACTTTCGTAGGCCGCAGCAGCCCCTCAGCTGTCTGCGAGGCGCAGGGGCCCCAACCCTTGAGTTCCCTTATGAACTCGGGTTAGGAGCCCCCGGGCAAGCCAAAGCCAGTATGGCAGGGGACTTACCTCCCTTCCTAAGGGTTCGGGTTTTCAGGTCTCTTAAGAGGCCTCCCTACGAACCATTACGCCAGGCTTCTGATCGCCACCTTACCTGGAAGACGGTGTTCCTGCTAGCTCTGGCCTCGGCCAAGCGAGTCAGTGAACTGCATGGTCTCTCCTACGATGTCGCCCATTCAAGGGGATGTGGGAGGTAACGTTCGGCTTCGTCCCTGAGTTTGTTGCTAAGACTCAGAACCCGGGAGTGCACGACCCTAGGTTCGACTCTTTCCAGGTCTCGAGTGTTCGTTCTGTAACAGATGACCCAGACCATTTCCTACTGTGCCCGGTCAGGAGTCTGAGGCTGTATCTCAAAAGAACAGCTGCAGCCCGCCCCCAGGTGCGGAACTTGTTCGTTAGCACCGGGGAATTGAAGAGGAGGGTCACCAGGAATACCATCTCGGCCTGGATCCGCAAGGTGATCCACCTGGCCTTGAGTTCTGACCCTCCTCCATCACGGCGCCCTAGGACGCATGATATCACTAGCGTTGCTACGTCCCTGGCCTAAAGAAGAACTTTTCGGTGACGCAGGTCCTGCAAGCTGAGGTGTGGAAGCGTCAGACCACCTTCACGGCCCACTGCCTGCAAGACGTGACACACAGACGGCTCGATACGTTTTCTATCGGCCCTGTGGTGGCTGCACAACAGCTGGTCTAACCTCAGGCTCCTAATTGGACAAGTAGCAGAGGGTTGAGGGCATTGTTACCCGGTTTTAGTGTATGTGAATGAAAAGATCTGTCTGGCCCTTTTCTTTTCTTCATCCTGTCCTCCCTTGGAGAAAAACAGCATCTTGGGTCCTGTGCACAGCTGACCTCGAACCTCTGCAGGTAAGCCATGCTCCCTTGTGTTCCTAGTATTAAGTTGTAATACTGTCATGTCCCCATACC
This sequence comes from Palaemon carinicauda, assembly GCF_036898095.1. Taxonomy (NCBI): domain Eukaryota; kingdom Metazoa; phylum Arthropoda; class Malacostraca; order Decapoda; family Palaemonidae; genus Palaemon; species Palaemon carinicauda. The sequence continues at coordinate 93,020,000 of NC_090749.1, read as the reverse complement.
CTGACGAGGTGGTATTGGGTAGTCCTAGCCTAGATTTCCTTCTAAAGAACTCCAGGTCAACTTCCTAGGACATGTCACTGCTTACCTTCACACACGACTTACGTAGGCCGCAGCAGCCCCTCAGCTATTTGCGAGGCGCAGGGGCCCCAACCCTTGAGTTCCTTTATGAACTCGGGTTAGGAGCCCCCGGGCAAGCCAAAGCCAGTATGGCAGGGGACTTACCTCCCTTCCTAAGGGTTAAGTCACCCCATGTAAATAGCGTTGGTTTGTATTCAGTTACGGAACAAATGACAAATTTGTAGATAATTTGTATTTTTCCTAACGATACAAACCTTAGCTATTTAAAGCTATGTGCCCGCCAGCCCTGTCCCCCAAGATAAGTCCTACCTCTAAGTAAAGTGGATATTCACCGGTGTGTGTGAGGGGGGAGGGGTAGCTAGCTACCCCTCCCTACCCCCCCCCCCCCCCCCGCTAACCAGCGGTGGGGTAGGAAACCCTCGTTAAATCTTTATGGCTTGTCATCGGCTGTCGCCAAAGTAATTACCCCATGTAAGTAGCTAAGGTTTGTATCGTTAGGAAAAATACAAATTATCTACGAATTTGTCATGTTCACCACAATATGTTGTATTTTATAGTTAAACTTTTATTTTTTAATGTATTCTTAGAAATAAACTTTCTTTCAGGGAAACTTTGAAATCATCATTGAAGAAGTCGTACATCCCAAGCAAGGCAATGCAAGGAGACTGCTGTGGTCATATTGCCAGCGTACAACATGCTTCCACATCATTGGATTCAGCCCAGTTATTGTGTGTTGGTGTCAAAGCCCAGCTTTTCCTTCTTCAGTGGGGTAGCCACTTTTATCCATGATTCTAACATCTTCTTCCAACATCAGCATAACATGAGTTTGTTCCTGTGCGGATACAAACTTCCGAGTCATTTATATGTGTTTACTCCCAAGTTGTTTTGCTACAACCAGAAAGAAAAATGTATAACTGGCAACCATGTATGGTTACCAGGCAGTGCCATGGTTGGGTAGTGCACTTATACCTCTGAGATGCCGAGTCACTCTATTTATAACTGATCTCCCACACCACGATCATGACCCCATGCTGGATTCTTTCTCTCTCCAGGGCTTTTTCTTTCAGTGTGCTTTGTGAGATGAAGGGCTTTTGAGGTACAGTACTATACTGACTTGCCCTGGTCTGGAAGGTCAGCCTTGAGGAACATAAGGTGGGTCCAGGTTGGTCCGCACCCCTCCCGGTTGAACTGCCATGGTAAGCCTTGTGAAATTTGATGGCAGTGACCACCCTCCCAGTGGGAGAAGTTCCATGCACGTTGCAAGAAGAGAGCTAAGAAGGATGGGTCCCCTTCCCCGTCTTCTTCTTTGGTTTATACCCAAATTGCTTCTAACCCATGAGTTCAAAACTCTTTCAGAACCTATCCTGTCTTTTAGACGAAATAATGAAATAAACCTAATATTTCACCAAGGTCTGCACAGACAAATATTAATCCCAACTTGCCTACAGTCTTATCCTACAAGCTACTGAGAGAGTAGCAATTTCAGATATTTCTTTTCAGAGACATGAAAGGAAAGAGGGGGCAGAACCCTATATCTTCACCTCTTCTAAGAGAAGGACACTCCAAAATCTAACCATTGTTCTCTTGTCTTGGGTAATGCCATAGCCTCTGTATCATGGTCTTCCACTTTCTTGGGTTAGAGTTTTCTTGTTTGAGGGTGCACTCAGGCACACTATTCTCTCTTTATTGTTTATATATGACAGATCTATTTTAAAGTTGTTACTGGTCTTACGATATTTTATATTGTTATTCATTACTTCTCATATATAGTTTATTTTCTTATTTCCTTTCCTCATTGGGCTATTTTCCCTGTTATAGTCCTTGATCTTTTAGCATCCTGCTTTTCTAACTAGGATTGTAGCTTAGCAAGTAATAATGATAATAATTGGAAAAAGACCCCCCATTCTCCTCAATATTATTTTATTCCAGAAAAAGACATTCCAAGTAGACCTCTCCTGATAAATCTTTTTTCATCACAGATTTCAAGTTCAGACTAAAAGTCCCCTGCTGTCCAACCTCTTCCCTACGTGGATAGAGACGCTTATCGCAGGAGTAAATAAATGTGGCTCTGCCCATTCTCTTTCAGCGGCCTCTTCTCACCGTTTGATCCACAGGCGTGAACGCATTCACGTCTAAGGAAAGGTGAAAGCCTCCGCTATCTTTCTGAAGCAGGAACCTCACCACATAATTGCTAGGCAGGAGCCCACGTATAATAACACATTGTTGACTATCATTGATGACCCCTGATGGAGCAAGAACCAGTTCTGCTGGTGTAGCCCCTTTAAGATTCCAACCCTCACATATGAGACGTAAGATTTCCTTAAAGTTATGAGTCTTATACGTCGTCTAGACGGTCAAGGAGACCCTCTTTGTCCCCAGGTTAAGAGCAGTTACTGCACCTTTTGAGCATCTGAGATGCAAAAGATGCAAGTAGCTGCCATGTCAGCTACTCAGGCCTGCTCCTGGCTAGACCACTGGTCAGGGGCAATGTCACGCTTTGCTACTACAGAAAATATGAAGAATCCTGACGTAATTAAGCAGTTTGATGAAATGTCAATGTCTGGGAGTTAAGGCCTTGGAATTCCTGGTCCATTGATCGGTCTCCTTATGGAGATTGATTGATTGATTGATTTGGAGTTTTCTATCATCCCGACATCAAAGGTCATTTACGCTTATCATTGTGGAGAAATTGTCTTCGATCATAGAGACACTGTCTTGGCCAGGTGTTCAAAGTAATTGTCCCAAAATGATGCGCTCATAGAGACACTGTCTTGGCCAGGTGTTCAAAGTAATTGTCCCAAAATGATGCGCTATACCTACAAAACTCTTAACGTTGAGGACTTTCCTACATTTTCCTTCCACAGAGGTTGCTGTGGCAAAAGCCGACTAATCCTTGTTCATGAGAAGAGCCGCTCTTATGATTCCCACCTCTCGACAGCCTCCAAAACAGTCTCCAATTAAACAGGGTCATCAGCGCTGGCTCCTGCCGCCTGCAGACAGTCAGGCACCGAAAAAGCAGGATCAGAACCCCAACTCTGGCTGGAGGTTTCACTTCTCTGGACAGATGAGTAGAGGGTGTTGTGGCTCCCGCTAGGGAAGGCAGATCTCCGGACCTACCACCAGTAGGGGGATGCCTGCAGAGCTACTGGGACAGATGGCAGTTCTCCATTCAGAGCATCACGTCCACTTCAGGGGCTGACCTCCCCCATTAGCTCAGACTTTGATAGTCCCACCATAGAGGTGGAAGTCTCTCAAATGCTGGCCAAAGGGGCCATAGAGGAGGTCTCAGGCAGATCCTCAGGCTTCTTCACCAACCTCTTCTTGATAGAGAAGCTCTCGGGAGGCTGGAGACTTGTCATAGACCTCTCCCACTTGAACCGGTTTGTGATCCAAACAAGATTCAAGATGGAGATCCCATGCACTGTTATTCAAGCTTTTAAAAAGAACAACTTCATGTTGACCATAGACCTGAAAGATGCTTACTTTCAGATCCTTATCCATCCCAGATCTAGGAAGTATCTACTATTTAAAGGTGTTGTGCTTTGGCCTGTCCAAAGCACCCCAGGTCTTTACCAGTCTTTGCCCTTGTCACTGCTTGGGCTCATGTCATAGGTATCGGGCTGTTGAGAGACCTAGATGACTGACTTCTCTTGGCAGACTCAAGATCTCAGCTATTACACCACAGAGATCTTCTCAATTTTTTAGGGAGTTGGGAGTCCTGTAGAACCTCGAGAAGTCCAGTTTCATTACTCGGTAGCACCTTTGATGCCTGAGTATGGACTTAGAGTCTGTTCGAGCCAGAGCATTTCCCTCTTCAGACAGGATGCAGAGGTTCAGACAAGTGGCAGAATCTTTTCTCGAAAGGGAAACTCTCCCAGCTCATTTTCAGCAGAGACTCCTGGGACATCTAACCTCCCTAGTGAAGCTGGTTCCCTTCGGAAGGATGTGTCTTCTCTCATTGCAGTGGGCTGTAAAGAGCCAGAGGTCCCAGACATCAGACCCTCCTGGAGCTTTAGTGGAGGTTCCATGAGAAGTGAGAGCGGATCTCATATGGTGATCGAGGACAGAGAACTTGTTAGCCAGAACCCCACTACAAATTCTGCCTCCAGAATTTCTTCTCTTTTCGGATGCCTCTCACCAAGGATGGGGAGCCTACCTTCAGAGAGAGCAGATTTCAGGAATATGGTCACAAGAAGATAAAACCTTCCACATCAATTACTTGAAAATGAAAGTGGTGAATCTAGCATTACTGTACTTTTCAGAGACCCTCAAAGGTCTCAATGTGGTGTTGATAAGCAACAACTCCAAAGTGGTGACTTACATCAACAACCAAGGAGGCTCAGTATCCCATCTGCTGAGCGATAGCCTTAAGCTAAGTCTCTTAACTAAAGGGACACAATCTCTTTTCCTTGTGGGAGTTATCAGCTCTTGTCAGGAGCTTTGAACAGACCTGCCCACCTCAGGAACTCAAACCCCCATCTTGGAATGTGACAAAGGTACTGTGATCCCTCAAGATGGCACCTTACGAACCTTTAGATAGGGCCTCAGACTGAGACCTGACCCTGAAGAAAGTTTTCCTCTTGTCCCTGTATAATTTTAATACCTTCAACTCTTACTGATATGTCAATTGTTGTAATTGACATTCGGATGCCACCATTCACTTTAGGACAATTGACTTATTCAGTATATGTGTAACAATCCAAACCTTGGCATAAGTCTCTTTTTATGGTTTATTTAGGAAAGATCTATTTTAATGTTGGTACTGTTCTTGAAATACTTCATTTTAATTTTCCATTACATCTTTTGTATTTTATTTATTTCCTCTTCTCACTGGGCTATTTTTCCTTGTTGGAGCCCTTGCCTTTATAGCATCCTGCTGTTCCAACTAAAATTATAGCTTAGCAAGTAATAATAGTAATAGTGTACTTCATAAGCTTGGTTTAAAAGATTAAAAGAATGGCGGTTGGTGGCACAATTCCCATCACATGCAAACTTAGCATTGAGCAATTATCAATTCCTGTAACATCATCATAACAAGACTTAATAATTTGCTGTTATTTTAAGATATCAAGTGTTATGAAAACATGTACATTATAACTTAGACAATTTCATACCTTTTACAAGGGAGAGATTAGACTTTCAAATGATGATAAAGGGAGCAACACCTCTCCCCTCTCGAATCATCGTAGTTGTCTCAATCGTAAACACAATTCCTCCTCCTTTGTTTACGCTTACTTTACGCACCTACGTATGCACACTCGATCCTAAATATTCTCTCAATTTTGAGTATTTGACTTAACACGTTGACTGCGATTGGCAATATTGTAAAACGGCCCAATGGGCGTTCTCTTTAACACCAATTAAAATCAGTAACCAGCTAGCTATTGACGTGAGAATTGTTATGGTGTATCCGTGAGGTAAGCCGAGTGCTTAGCCAGTGTAAAAAGTGTTACTTTATGTGGTACACTTCGCCTGACATAATAAAAGTCTTCATTACAGGCGTTGTGTACCTAATATGGACATATAGATGTGGTCATATATGGCTCATGTCGCCCAAAATGATTAGAGATAGTTCTGCTGGCGTTGTGTACCGAATATGGTCACACTTCGGATGATCAGTTATGGTGCATATCGCTCAGACTGATCTAGGAAATTACCGTATGCAACATGTATCAGACGTGGCCCATACTCAGTGTGACTAAAAGGCACACATCGCCCTGAATGATTGCACACACACAAACACACACACATATATATAACACCTTTGTATGTTTTCATATGTGCACATAAAATTTGTAGTACACACGTGTGTATATAGAAATATATATATATAAACATTCACTTGAATATAATACATATAAGATGTACATACATGTTACAGACACACACATTAGGAAACATATATAAAGGCTGTATTTTTGGCAATATAAATTTGTATTTTGCATAGATAAACGTATTTACATACAAATAAATTATTTAGGTCGTCTTCAGTTATTCATATATATCTGTCCATCTGTATATGGTAGCCCATCTTTTTGTACCTGTCTCTCCATGTATATACATACATACATACATATATTCACACTTATGCGAGAGAGGAATAAAATGTGGAAAAGAACTCTTCCTTATGTCTGTATAAGAGAATATATTATAATATAAAATATTAGAAAATAAGATAAAGGAAGTAACAGAAAAAGGAATGGCACATACACACACAAAATTGGTAGTTTATATATACATACATACATACATATATATAATATATATATATATATATATATATATATATATATATATATTTATATATGTATATATATATATATATATATATATATATATATATATATATATATATATATATACATACATACATACATATATATATATATATATATATATATACACATAAACAGACTAATATACAAATTACCCATTGTCCCAATATGATGAAAAATTAACATCCCAGAGAATATTTGAATTCTTGCCTTCCTTTTAGTACCATATGTATGCATGTATATTTACTGTATGTATGTATATGCATATATATATATATATATATATATATATATATATATATATGTATGTATGTATGTATGTATGTATGTATGTATGTATGTATATATGTGTATGTATGTATGTAAGTATTACTTTCTTTGTCATTTCTACTTATTCCTTTATTTTATATATATACACACTGTATACACACAAAAGCGTACATATGCATACAGAAAAAATTCCCTGACTGAAGCTCCTGGCCCCAAAGCCAAGAAAAGAAGGCTTTGTCGTTCCTGTTATGAGATACTGTCACAAAATAAAGGAAGTTCTGTTGCTCAAAAGAAAGCACGAAGAGTAAACACATAATGTGAGAATTGTGAGGGTAAACCTTTCCTTGGTCTCAGTTGTTTCAACTTGAAACATTCAGTTTGAAGAATATAAATTTGTGTATTTTATTGGTTTTTCTTATGTAGAAGCAAAACAGAAAGAAATCTTAATTTTGTACTTGTACTCTAAATACTAAGATATCCTTCATCATACATGGATATTTTTTCACCAAGAAAAGGACACTATTTTTTTTCAGAAGTAAAATGTTTACCAAACTGATTTATTTTTCTATTGAATTTATATAAATGTAATCTAATGATAATGTTTTCTATTCTTTTACTGAAAGAAAGAAAGAATTAGAAAAAAAAAAATATGCCCCTTTTGCCAGCATGTGAAGATTATTTTCAGTAATAAATTAAGTTTTTAAATATTTAACTTAGCCGGTGAATATATAATAGCTGCTACTCAGCGGCTCGACAGAAAACACACTCAAAAAACTCGCGAGCGATCGCTATGAAGGTTGCGGGTGTGCCCACCAGCGCCAACTATCGGTCAGATACCACTCTTGAATGTAAACAAACCCTCCAATTCTTCTCTGTCGACCTTGACGACAAGACGTATCAATTCTCGCTGTAGAACCTGGAGTTTTCTCAACATATTTGGTGAAGTACTTCATTTTGGTTTGAGCTTTCGCAGTGCAGGTGTTTTTCCTCAACATAAACTCTTGAACTCTTTATTGAATCAGATTATTTGTTGATGACTTGGATTGTTTTTGGAATTTTCTTTGACTAATTCAAAATGGCTGACCCTTCACAATTACCTAGATTTCGGAAGTGTAATGCTAGGGACTGTAATAGGCGTCTTCCAAAGGCATCTCTCAACCCACATACTGTGTGTTCCAATTGTCGGGGTAAAACCTGTCAATTGGGAGATCGGTGTGAGGAATGCGTGGGCCTTTCGGAATTCGATTGGCTCGAATACGATAAATATGCACGTAGGCTAAAGAGGGATAGGGTTAGGAGGAGTTCATCTAGGTCTGTAGATTTTTCCTCTCCACATGCCCCTGAACCTAATCCTTCCCCTGTAGTGGTTGTTCCTAACCCCCCTTCTAGCACTCAGGAACCATCTATGCAAGACATGTTACGTGCTATTCATGCCTTGGGGGAAAAAGTTGAAGCGTTAGCAACTGATCGTAATCAACTCATGGCTGACGTGAAGGAACTTAAGTGTCAGAGTGCCACGGCGGAAAGTGGTAAAGTGATTAGTGCGCAAAGTGTTGTGAACAGTGTTGCGACCGAGGGTTCGTCTGTTCGTGCCTGTCGTTCACCTAGTCCGGGACCTTTTGCAAGCTCCCAAGCCCAGGGGAGAAGTAATGTCGTACGACTTATGGGTTCGAGAGTCCTTGATCAGCGAACAGACGTTCCCTCTATGGTATCAGGCGTATCTCACCAAGATCGCCCCTACCATAAGACAAGAGAGCTCATTTTCTCCTCGTCTTCCGAAGGCTTTTCACGCAAGAAACCGTGGAGCAAGGTTTCTAGGCCTCTTAAACGGAAGTCGGTCCCTTCAGGACAGGTCCAACGTCCTGGATGTAGTCATTGGGACAGTTCGGACCCGTTGCAGTCATCGGATGACTGCTCGCCGCCTAAGCAAGGCAAGGTTGTGCCGTCTCAGACGTTAACCCCGTCGGTTACCGCACCCATTCCCGTGGACCCTAAATGGGTTATACTGCAGGACATGCAGTCTAAGCTTGCCTCCCTTATGGAAGACTATTCTGCCGATAAGGTTTCCGTTGAGCCTAGCCGTTTATCTCATCAAGATCCTGGCCTTCAGCCACCCAAACGTTCCTTTGTGCGTCCTGTTGACGTTGGTGTAGCCAAGTCACGTCAATCAGTTTGTTTAGAACCACACTCGATGCGGTCTCGTGTGGATTTTCAGCCGCATTTGGACGTTAGGCAACTTGCTGATGCTCCTGTTGACGTTCAGGACGTTCGCCAACCATCGGAGTTGACTTGTTTTGACGCTGAGCGTCAACATCCGCAGTCTAGAGTTGTTTTGACTGCTCAGACTAGGCGGTCAAAGCAGTCTCGGGTGGACGCTGTGCGTCCTCACGCACCTGTTGTTGACAGTTCACAGACTGTCAAGCAGTTACATGACGTTGCGTCCTGGTCCGCTACTAATGCACCAGTGCGTGTGGACGCGGCGTGTTAAGCACTGCCAACCCCTTTGCTTGTTTCGCAGCAGTTGTCAGATGAGGAACCTTCAGATGAGGACGTTGCTGACCCTCAGCCTGAGGATCATCCTTCAGATATTGATGAACCCAGAACAGTTCCTCCATCAATGGACTTTAAGAAAGTCATGTTAATTTTTAAGGAGTTGTTTCCCGAACACTTCGTCTCTGTTGCTCCTCGTTCACCGCCGTCTGAGTTTGTTTTAGGCGTACCTGCTGACATGCCAGCCTTTACAAAACTTGTGCTATCTCGCTCATCCAAGAGAGCTTTACGGCTTTTAGGCGATTGGTTGGAAACCAAGAGGAGTTTGGGGAAGACGGCCTTTGCCTTCCCTCCATCTAAACTCTCGTCTAGATCGAGCGTCTGGTATGCCACGGGAGAAGTTCTCGGCTTGGGAGTCCCTGCCTCTGCCCAGGGCGACTTCTCAAGCCTTGTAGACTCTCCCCGCCGTCTAGCCATGAGACGCTCGAAGATTAGTTGGTCATCTTCGGACCTTGACCATCTGCTGAAAGGCATTTTTAGAGCCTTTGAAGTTTTCAACTTCCTTGACTGGTGTTTGGGAGCCTTAAGTAGGAAAATCTCATCGGCTGATAGAGATGTCTCCCTACTCATTATGTCCTGCATGGATAAAGCCATCCGCGATGGATCCAATGAGCTATCCTCCTCTTTTACTTCAGGAATCCTTAAGAAGCGAGAGTCTCTTTGCTCTTATCTGTCGGCAGGAGTTACTCCCTGTCAAAGATCTGAGCTACTCTTTGCTCCCTTATCGAAGTTTTTGTTCCCTGAACATTTGGTTAAGGACATAGCTTTGTCACTCGTGCAGAAGGACACCCATGACTTGGTAGCGTCCTCTGCTCGCAAAGGGACTCCTTCGACATCCTTTTCTGCAAGACCAAGGATAGACACTCCGGCGTCCAGGTTTATACCGCCCTTTCGTGGCAGAGCTCCCAGCAGGGGAAGTACTCGTGCCGAGGGAAAGAAAGGAAAGAAGAGAGGAGGCAAGTCCTCACGTGGCAGAGTCTGACTGCCCGCAGCCTCAGACAGCAGTAGGTGCCAGACTCAAGAACTTCTGGCAAGCCTGGGAGAAGAGGGGCGCAGACAAACAGTCTGTGAAGTTGCTCAGAGAAGGGTACAAAATTCCATTTGTACACAAACCTCCTCTAGCGACTTCCCCCATCGACCTCTCTCCCATGTACCGAGAGGAATCAAAGAGACAAGCCCTGAAACTAGAAGTGTCTCTTTTGCTAGAGAAGGGAGCGGTGGTGAAAGTCTCGGACCTTCAATCACCGGGGTTTTACAACCGCCTCTTCCTAGTACCGAAGAAGACAGGAGGTTGGAGACCGGTGCTAGACGTCAGTGCCCTGAACGTCTTTGTCACGAAGACAAAGTTTACCATGGAGACCACGAAATCAGTCTTAGCAGTGGTCAGAAAGGGAGACTGGATGGTCTCTCTCGACCTAAGAGACGCATACTTCCACATCCCCATTCACTCAGATTCCCAACCTTTTCTGAGGTTTGTTTTCGACAATGTGGTGTACCAGTTTCGGGCCCTGTGCTTTGGCCTAAGTCCTGCTCCTCTCGTGTTTACGAAGCTTATGAGGAATGTGGCAAAATTCCTCCATTTATCGGGAATCCGAGCCTCCCTTTACTTGGACGACTGGCTTCTCAGAGCCTCTTCCAGTCATCGCTGTCTGCAGGATCTTCATTGGACATTGGATCTGACCAAGGAATTGGGACTTTTGGTCAACATGGAAAAGTCCCAGCTGATTCCATCCCAAACTATACTGTATTTAGGGATGGAGATTCGCAGTCCAGTTTTTCGGGCTTTTCCGTCTGCCCCCCAAATAGAGCAAGCCCTGCTCATAATCCAACGGATGTTGAAGAGAGAACGTTGCTCAGTCAGGAATTGGATGAGTCTGGTAGGGACTCTATCATCCCTGGAGCAGTTTGTCTCGCTAGGAAGGCTACACCTTCGACCTCTCCAGTTTCATCTAGCTTTTCACTGGAAAAAGGACAAGACGCTAGAGGCGGTCTCAATCCCGATCTCCGCAACAGTAAAGGCATGCCTGAATTGGTGGAACGACAATATCAATCTAAGAGAGGGACTTCCCCTAGCAGTTCAGAAACCAAACCACGTTCTATTCTCAGACGCATCGGATTTGGGTTGGGGTGCGACCCTGGACAGTCGGGAATGCTCAGGTCTGTGGACCTCAAGTCAGAGGAGCATGCACATCAACGGCAAGGAGCTTTTGGCAGTCCACCTGGCCTTGATGAACTTCGAGAGTCTCCTTCGAAACAAAGTGGTGGAGATCAACTCGGACAATACCACAGCCTTGGCATACATTTCCAAGCAAGGAGGCACCCACTCCCTGACACTGTACGAGATCGCAAGGGACCTGCTCATTTGGTCAAGAGATCGAGGCATCTCCCTGTTAACGAGGTTTATCCAGGGCGACTTGAACGTCTTAGCAGATTGCCTCAGTCGGAAGGGTCAGGTAATTCCTACGGAATGGACCCTCCACAAGGACGTGTGCAAGAGGCTTTGGGCGACTTGGGGTCAACCCACCATAGACCTCTTTGCAACCTCGATGACCAAGAGACTTCCAATCTATTGCTCTCCAGTCCCAGACCCAGCAGCAATACATATAGACGCTTTTCTTCTAGATTGGTCTCATCTAGACCTATATGCATTCCCACCATTCAAGATTGTCAACAAGGTACTGCAGAAGTTCGCCTCTCACGAAGGGACAAGGTTGACGTTAGTTGCTCCCCTCTGGCCCGCGAGAGAATGGTTCACCGAGGTACTTCGATGGCTGGTAGACTTTCCAAGAAGTCTTCCTCTAAGAGTAGACCTGTTACGTCAGCCCCACGTAAAGAAGGTACACCAAGGCCTCCCCGCTCTTCGTCTGACTGCCTTCAGACTATCGAAAGACTCTCTAGAGCTAGAGGCTTTTCGAAGGAGGCAGCCAGTGCGATTGCAAGAGCGAGGAGAGCTTCTACCATTAGAGTATACCAATCGAAGTGGGAAATCTTCCGAAACTGGTGCAAGTCAGTATCTGTATTCTCGTCCAGTACCTCTGTAGCCCAAATCGCTGATTTTCTCTTACACCTGAGAAAGGTTCGCTACCTTTCAGCTTCCACGATCAAGGGCTACAGGAGCATGTTGGCTTCGGTCTTCCGGCATAGAGGCTTAGATCTTTCCAACGATAAAGATTTACAAGATCTCCTTAAGTCTTTTGAAACCTCTAAGGAACGTCGTTTGGCTACTCCTGGATGGAACTTAGACGTGGTCCTAAGGTTCCTCATGTCAGACAGGTTTGAGCCATTACATTCAGCCTCCCTGAAGGATCTCACTCTTAAGACTCTTTTCCTGGTGTGCTTGGCCTCGGCTAAAAGAGTCAGTGAACTTCATGCCTTCAGCAAGAACATCGGTTTTTCTACAGAAAAAGCCACTTGTTCTCTTCAACTTGGTTTCCTGGCCAAAAATGAACTGCCTTCTCGTCCTTGGCCTAAATCTTTTGATATTCCTTGCTTATCAGAGATCGTAGGCAACGAACTGGAGAGGGTGTTATGTCCCGTTAGAGCTCTTAAGTTCTATTTAGCTCGTACTAAGCCATTACGAGGTAAATCTGAAGCGTTATGGTGTTCAGTTAAGAAACCATCCTTACCTATGTCAAAGAATGCTTTGTCATATTTTATCAGATTTTTAATACGAGAAGCCCATTCCCACTTGAATGAGGAAGACCGATCTTTGCTTAAGGTTAAGACGCACGAGATTAGAGCTATAGCAACCTCCGTGGCCTTTAAGCAAAATAGATCTCTGCAAAGTATCATGGACGCGACCTTTTGGAGGAGCAAGTCAGTGTTCGCGTCATTATACTTGAAAGATGTCCAGACTCTTTACGAGGACTGCTACACACTGGGTCCATTCGTAGCAGCGAGTGCAGTAGTGGGTGAGGGTTCTACCACTACACTTCCCTAATTCCAATATCCTTTTAATCTGTCTCTTGAAATGTTTTTAATATTGTTTTATGGGTTGTACGGAAGGCTAAGAAGCCTTTCGCATCCTGGTTGATTTGGCGGGTGGTCAAAGTCATTTCTTGAGAGCGCCCAGATTAGGGGTTTGATGAGGTCCTGTTGTATGGGTTGCAGCCCTTGATACTTCAGCTCCTGGAAGTCTTTCAGCATCCTAAGAGGATCGCTGGGCTTCGTGAGGAAGACAGACTTACAAGGCAGAGTAATCGTCTAAGTCAACTTCCTTACCAGGTACCTATATATTTTGGTTTTGTTATATTGATAACTGTCAAAAACTCTTAGCTTATACGCTGTAAACTTAATTAACTCTGGTCTCTACCCACCGCCTTGGGTGTGAATCAGCTATTATATATTCACCGGCTAAGTTAAATATTTAAAAATGATATTTTAATTATAAAATAAATTTTTGAATATACTTACCCGGTGAATATATAAATTAAAGGCCCTCCCTTCCTCCCCAATAGAGACGCAGCGGGACGAGAAGAATTGAAGGGTTTGTTTACATTCAAGAGTGGTATCTGACCGATAGTTGGCGCTGGTGGGCACACCCGCAACCTTCTTAGCGATCGCTCGCGAGTTTTTTGAGTGTGTTTTCTGTCGAGCCGCTGAGTAGCAGCTATTATATATTCACCGGGTAAGTATATTCAAAAATTTATTTTATAATTAAAATATCATGTTTAGTTAATGTTTTAGTTGATTTTAATTAATTTCCAATATATTACAATAATATTTTGGTAAAAAAAAGCCCATTTTGATAAAATTTGGATACTTGAAAAAAATATTTAATTCTTAGCATGTGTACCACATAGGGTACACATCGCTCATTCAGAGAGTCCCTTGTGAACCATATGTGGAGCACATCGCAGTCAACGTGTTAACATCTTGATGGGATCAAATCCAATTCTTTTATCCAGTCCACTAATTGTTAAGGGATTTACCATTAAGTTAAATGAAGAATTTCCACCAGCTAAGAGAGTGAGCAAACTGCATGTCTTGTACTATCATACCATATATCACATTCCAAGGGTTGGAAAAATCTATCTATTTTCTTTGTTCCTGAATTTGTGGCTAAAACTCAAAATCTAGCCATAAACGACACCAGATTTGACTTTTACCGTCGGCTTTTTGTCGATCAAAGATCTCTAATCTGTTTGTGAGCACAGGATGCACTGAAAAGATTTCCTAGAACACAATCCCTTTTCGGTTCCACTATCTCTTATCCTCAAAGTCTTTACATCATCATGAGAAGTTCTGCCAGGTCCCCCCCCCCCCCCCCATAGATTGGTGGATACCTTTTCTATGGGTCCCATTGTTGCAGCACAATAGTTGATCTAGGTAAAGCTCTTACAGGACGCTCAACCTTTAGTCACCTCATCAGTTAATCTCCGCGATGAAGCGTGTGAACGTGGAATGTTGCCTTTCTTCAATTCCTTCTTCATAAAGTTCCAGTCATCATATTGTCTTCACCGAAGGAACCCTTATGTCAGTCTGATTGTCATATATTTGTAATTTTTTTCTCATTTTTGTGGTTACCTAACAGTGATGTAGTACAACAGTAGGTAGAGACCAGTCCAACGGCTTCCTCCTGCCTGAGGAAGACTCCCATATAAATGACTCGGAGGTTTGTGTCTGCATAAAAACAAACTACACATTTTTTAAATTATCAGTGCTGTTATTCACAATCTAGAGACTTTCCTTTGAGTGACCCTAAAAGGCTAGTTGCTTGCAAAGCTAATTTGTTCAGAATAGTAAACCCTGAGAGGTTAAAGAGAAAATGGAGATAAAGAACAGAGAAATGTATATGCTCTTAATCAGTGATTTGTTGGGGAGTTTTGTCAGAGAAGATTTTCTCAAGTAGTTTTGATGTTGTGAAATCCAACCAACTTGCTCATGTAGTCATACTTTGCGTTAATTGGTTTACACTTTGTGTCTCTTTTTTTTTTGGAAAATTGTAGGAAAAGTAGATTGAGATGGATAAATATATTCAAAAGAATGGAAAAGTTAGAATAATGAACAACTTATTGCACTTTATAAGCTACGATGTGTGGCTTACTTAAAAAAAGTTTATAGATAGTGTTTTTCAAGTGTTGATTCTTGTTGTGCTGTAACTAACACACAAGATATTTGAATGGAAAACCTTAATGAAGGGAATGTACTCAGTACTACAGCACAGTACTTTGAATGTACTCTATTTCATGAAATGAAATGATGTTCACTTGGAGAAAGTAGAAAGAGGAAAAGTTAAGGAGAGAAAACAGTAAAAGATTTGAGTAGAAGGATTGAAAGTGGACTTTTAGAACTGCTTATATAATATTCCTGAAATGACTTGAGATGTCTGAGTATCTTGTCTACCATTTCTTTGAATGGGGATTCCCTCAAAGTCCTGTGCTCTACGTCCTGGTCTATCTGTCCGTTTACTGTCTTCCTGTCTCGTCTGTCCATCCTGTAGGTCCAGCTTATAAGTCTAGATATTTAGAAATCTTGGAGTTGGATTTGATGATCTTGCTAAACTATGTCAAGACAATAATGCTCTTATGAAAGTAATAGCTTCTAATGTTAGCTCCAAAAAATAACTTTCAGACACTTCATCAGACTAAAGAAACTTTTTCTTATTTGTCAAAGCCTTCTAGTTAAGAAGTTTAACCAGATCACTGAGTTAAAAAACTTAGGAGTTCTCTTATGGCCAACCAGTAAAACCTTGTTCACATTATATTTTACAATGAAAACAACTGCATCGTGAAATGTGTTTAAATGGTTTTCATCTTACAGGTTTTGTGAAATGAAGAAGTCCCTCCATGCGTCGTCTGCACAGTTCATCCTTTGGCACCTGCTTAGTTATGAAGAAAGACGGCCAGCCAAAATGCTTTAGGAACCCTTAGCAAATCCTGCAAGTACCAGGTGAGTTTTCCAATTCTAATCCACTCTGGTAATCTACAAGAGATTTTCAGCCAAGATATTTTGTGATATAAGAAATAGAAATTTTAAAGACTCAAACTTGTTTGCAAGTGGTGTTCTGTTGAACAGGTTGAAGTAAGTCTTGTTTCATAGTTTATGTATAACTGATCTTTGTTCCGTAACTGGAATACAAACCATGCTATTTAATAGGGGTATTACTTTCGGCGAAGGTGAAATGACGAGCCATTAAAATTTAGCGAGGGTTAACTACCCATACCGCTAGTTAGCGGGGATAGGGGAGGGTAGCTTGCTACTGCCCCCCCCCCCCCCCCCTCACACACTTGTGATTGAGCTCACTTTGTTTTCGGCTTGGATGGTGAACGGACGTTGCCGCTCTTCATCCTCTCCGTATATTGGCAGCCATTAATCTATCTTTTTGCTTTTTCTTTTCTCTAGTGTGTGTTGTGAAGTTGACTTCTGTGACCATGCCCTGGAATCTCCAGCCACCCTTGTGGAACGTTTATGTTGGCAGGGGAAACAGATCCTCACACCCTTTGTCCTATATGCAGAAGTCAACAGTGTGATAGTGTAAATAAGTGTAATGAGTGTAGGGAGTGGTCTTCCTCCTAGTAGGAGAGGTTTGGGCGGCGGTGAAAGAAGTCCGGAAAACCCAAGGCCTCTCCTTCCGTCTCCTGACCCTCCTCCGAAGCTCCTACTCATTCAGCCTCTTACGAGAGACCGTCGAGTAGTAGGGTAGACCAAGTTAATGTCGGCCATCCCCAGTCCTCGAGAGATGGTGTTGCTTCCCCTAGCGAAGCAGCCCCACCTCTCCCCCCGGGTGAGGCCTTGTCACTAACCCCTTTGTTGCAGATTTGGTCTTCCTTGGGGCTCACGGGTCCGCCCTCCGAGGAAGCTTTGCTGCAGTTCATCTGAATGGGTGCTTCTGTTCAGCATTCATCATTGCCATTAGAGGTAGATCCTCTGGCCCTCGTCCATGTTGTAGTGTCAGAGGTGTCACACTTAATGTCATCCGACTCCTCCCAGCGGCTGCTGCCAACTTAGTTTCCCCCGTTCCTGAACATCCTTTGAAGGGGAAACTAAGTCCAACATCTGTCTCTCCTGCGAGTGTTTCTCCCCCTCGTGGAAGTTCACTTCAGAAAACTGCTGCGGCGCACGGTCAGCTTGCTATCCAACGGCCCTCAGAGGGGGGCTTCGTTGGAAAGCTCGCCCTCCACTCTCTGGTTCGTCTGCTTCGTTGCAGCCGACCATCGATCATCACTGCTCTGCTACTAGTCCTGTGACTTCGGTCCTGGACCTCTCTGCGGATCGTTCGCGATCCCCATCGGTGGATGCTCGCCTTTGCAAAGGGCACATCCCATCACCTGACCATCCACCCTTCAGACCTGCCGACCTTCCATCACCATTCCTGTCTCAGGTAAAGCCTCTTGAGGCTCTACCAAAGTGTGCAGCTGCGCGCCATCACAGGACACCAGAGCTCACCAGCAACTCATTATGCACAGCCTGCCCATCAGCACTCTGCAGCGCTTCGGCACGCCCCTTCACCTGCTCACCCTCATGGACGGCAGCAACATCATGCGCCTACGCTCTCCTGCACTCCATGCTCCCACGTTCGCCTGCGCACCCTGCGCTCACACGCTCAGGGTCACCCACGCAGCAGCGCCCTCCTGCGCGCTTGCGCTCTCCTATGCACCCATGATCTCCGGCGCGTCAACACGCACCTACGTGTCAGCTCTCTCCTGTGCGCCAGCCCTCTCCTGCACGCAAATTGTCTCCTGAGCAGTAGTGCGCTTTCTCGCGCCAGCACTCACCTGCACGTCAATGAGTTCCAGCGCGCCAATATTCTCCCGAGCACCAGCACTCACTGACGTGCCATCACTCCTGCGCGCCAGCACTCACCGACGTGCCATCACTCCTGTGCGCCAGCACTCACCGACGTGCCATCACTCCTGCGCGCCAGCACTCACCGACGTGCCATCACTCCTGCGCGCCAGCAGTCACTGACGTGCCATCACTCCTGCGCGCCAGCAGTCACCGAAGTCCCATCACTCCTGCGCGCACGCTGCATCACACGCCTACGTGCGTGCAACCAACACGCACAATCCAGCGCTAACCTGCGCTCCAGTGCTCTCCTAAACATCCATGCTCTCTTGCGAGCCAGGTCTCTCCCGCGCGCACGCACCAAGACATGCGCACGCGCCAACACTCGCCAGCGCGCCAGCTCTCGCCTGCGCGCCAGCTCTCGCCTGCGCGCCAGCTCTCGCCTGCGCGCCAATTTTCGCCCGCGCCAATATTCTCACGTGCTTGCGCCAACAGGCACGGGCGCAGGAACTACACCCGGCAAGGTAACCATTGCCTCATTCCCCTACCCGCCAACGCATTGCAGCCCGCCCTGCTGGAGAAGGGAAACAGGCACCAGCAGAGGGGTTCAGGATCCCTAAACTGCCTTCTAAGGCGGACCCACCTATTACTGTGACTCCTCGTAGGGAACCTTACATCCCTTTCCCTTCATGGGATCAGTCAGTCCACAGCCTTGGTTCAGTGCCCTAGTCATAACTGTAACACAGGCATTCAAGCCTGTCCTGTCCGGCCGCTCGTTAGAGCAGCCTATAGCTCTGGACTCATGATACGGAACCATGGCCTCGTCTACCCCTTTGAAGAGGAAAAGAGGAGTTTCCAACGCGGTCACTTCCCCGATGGTGAAGCTGACTCCCAGGGATACTCTCCCCTCCTGTCTGATGAAGACCATCCTTCACCAAGGGAATCGTGTGAGGAGAGGCACTCATCCATTCCACCGTTGGAGGAAATCCCCCTTCACGCAGAGAGTTCCCCTCAGTCAGAGATCAGGAGGGACACAACACTCAGTCCTTCGATGTTGGAGTCTTACCTCCTTCCTCAGAAGGAGTCCAAAGACTCCAAGACTCTGCCAAAGTCCTCCACCTGGATTACAAGAACGGAGACAGCCAGCCACTTGAAGAATGTCCACGACTCACCCGAAGAATAGCTCTTGGGGACAGAAGGAGACTTCGTTGCGAGTCCAACATCAGGAGGAGAGCAACAAGAGTCAGAACATGCATTCTGGCAGGTTCTGTTTCTAATGAGGGTTCTCAATGGGTTTTCCGACCCAGAGATACCCCCTCAAGAGGGCAAAGACACGGTCTTAGACCGTGTCTTTGGCACTCAGAAACCCCCAAAGACCAGTGCAGCCTTGCCCTGGTCTCAGGGGTTGAAGAGTACCAGGGATAAGATTGCCCAACAGCCCTCCGAGTTTGCCTCCTCCAACCGTGCCGGCTCTACGAACAAGCTCCTCCCACCTCCTCGTGTACAGCAGAGGAGGTACTTTGAGATCCTGAAGGAGCCCAGTTCAGCTCTCTGGAAGAGCTAACCAGGGGAGTCCCTCTTGAGAGATTCTCCAGCCGGCAGGTCTTGTTCTCAGTGGCCGAAGTCCTTAACCAGGAAAAGGTCACTAAGTATGCGATGCAAGCTACTTCGTGGCTGGACATCTGGTTAGGGGGCTTGGGAATCCTGTTACGATACGAGGATTTCTCCAAGGAACGTACCAGGAAGGCAATGGAGACCTTTCTCCTATCAGGCACTCCCATGATCGAGTTTTACGCCCACCAAGTTTCAAACTGGTGGGCGACCACCATCTTAAAACGTCGAGATGCAGTGTCTGAGAGGTTCACCAATAGGTCCCCAGTGTGAGATAAATAAGCTCAGACATTCCCCGCTAGAGGGGCCCCACCTGTTTGAGCCTAAGGATGTGGAACTTGCTATTGAGAGGTGGAGGAAGTCTCATCGAGACTCCCTCCTCCATAGGGCTTTGACATCCAAGCCCTATAAACCTCCAGCACCGTCCAACCAAGACCATGAGGACAAAACCAGCAGTGAAGACAACAGTGTCTAATAAGCCCTTTCCTGTCAAGGACATGAAAGGCAAAAAGTCCCTCAGGGGAGGAAAGAATCCTAGAGGGAGCGGCCGAGGCCGCAAACGCTAAGATAGGCACTCTCCCTGCGTCTCCACCAGTGTGAGAATGCCTACAAAGTTGCTCAGACAGGTGGAAGCAACTCGGGGCCGATTACTGGACAATCTCCGTGATTCGTCTAGGATATTGCGTCCCGTTCATTGCATCTCTACCTCCCCTGACCAGGAATCCAGTGTCAATAGACTCCCTTTCCATGGGATCGGCAAGGGGGCAGGCCCTTCGGGCAGAAGTCCAGACCCTGTTGAAGAAGGGTGCTCTCCAAGTGGTCCTCGACGAGTCCCCAGGCTTCTTCAGTCAACTCTTTCTTGTAAGAAAGGCGTCTGAAGGCTGGAGACCAGTCATCGACCTCTCAGCCCTGAACAAGTTTGTCGAACAAACTCCGTTCAGCATGGAGACGGCAGACACGGTCAGTCTAGCGGTAATACCTCAGGACTTTATGTGTACACTGGACCTAAAGGACGCGTACTTCCAGATCCCAGTCCATCCGTCTTCTAGGAAGTACTTAAGATTCAACCTAGACAACAGGAAATACCAGTTCAAGGTGCTGTGCTTCGGTCTTTCCACAGCACCTCAAGTTTTCACCAGAGTGTTTGCCCTAGTGTCATCTTGGGCACACAGGATTGGCATCTGTCTCCTCCTTTATCTGGACGACTGGCTAATCCTAGCAGACTCGGTGTCAACCCTTCTTCAACACCGAGACAAACTTCTGAGACTTTGCCAAGATCTGGGGATCATGGTAAATCTCGAGAAGTCATCCCTGCTTCCTACACAGAGACTGGTATACCTAGGCCTTATTATAGACACCAATCTCCACAAAGCCTTCCCATCAGATGACAGGATAACAAGGCTGAGAAATGTCGCAAGACCTTTTCTCTGACGAGAACTTCCAGCCCAAACATGGTTACTTCTTATCAGTCACCTTTCAACCCTGACCCGCCTAGTTCCCAATGGTCGCCTCAGGATGAGATCCCTCCAGTGGCAACTCTAAGTGCCGGTGGAATCAGACTCGCGATTCCTTGGACATCCAGATCCCCATGGGATCAGCGGAAGTGACGGACCTTCAGTGGTGGGTGGCAGACGAGAACCTACGAAAGGGAGTGGATCTTCTCATCCTCCCCCCGGATTTGATGCTGTTCTCAGATGCTTCAATAAAAAGGGTGGGGGACTCACGTGCTGCACCACATGACCTCAAGCCTCTGGTTAGAGTCAAAAGAGTAGCTCCACATAAATCTCCTAGAGATGAAGGCCGTCTTTTTGGCCCTTCAACAGTTCCAACAGTTGCTGGCGGGCCACTCACCGGTGGTGATGAGCGACAACACCACAGTAGTAGCTTACATCAACAAGCAAGGAGGTACTTTTTCGCAGCATCTATCCCATCTAGAAAGTAGAGATACTGAGATGGGCCAAAATCCACTCGATACCACTGTCGGCACGCTTCATTCCGTGCAAAAGGAATGTGCTCGCCGACAACCTGAGCAGAGCATCTCGGATAGTGAGTACCGAGTGGTCTTTGGATCATCTAATAGTCAACAAAGTCCTGACTTTGTGGGGTTCTCTGACTGTAGACTTCTTTGCAACGGCCCTGAACTTCAGGCTCCCGCTGTATTGTTCCCCAGTCCCAGACCCCAAGGCTCTCTGGTAAGATGCATTCCAACAACGGTGGGACAACATCGCGTTTACGCCTTTCCCCCGTTCTGTCTGATGAGGAGGGTACTCAACAAGGCCAGAACATTGGTCAATCTTTCAATGACCCTCATAGCTCCGCTATGGCATCACGCAGAACAGTTTCCAGACATGCAGCTTCTAACGGAGCCCCCAAGAGAATTCCCTCCACAACACAATCTATTCAAACAACCACATGCCAACATATTCCACAAAGCCGTAGCTTCGCTACGACTTCACGCCTGGAGACTATCCAGCATCTGCTCTCTCGGAGAAGATTTTTGCAACAAGTTGTGACTAGGGTGTAATGGATACCTGCGTAAGTCATCAGCAGCAGTCTACCAGGCAAAGTGGAAAGTCTTCTGTGGTTGGTGTCGTGGAAGGGGTATCTCCTCTCGATGCCACTATTCCAACAATAGCGGCGTTCCTCGTGTATTTGCGTGAAGAAATGCGCCTGTCAGTCTCGGCAGTAAAAGGCTATCGCTCAGCCTTAAGCCTCGCCTTTAGACTGAAAGGAATGGACATTCCTTCATCGCTAGAACTTTCCTTACTCATACTCATTGTTATGAACTTACCTGTCCTCAGTCAGAAGTGAGACCTCCCCCATGAAACGTGGTTCGAGTTATCAGGTCTCTAAAGAGACCTCCCTATGAACTATTATGCCAGGCAACCGATCGCCACCTGACTTGGAAGACGGTGTTCATGCTAGCTTTGGCTTTGGTCAAACGAGTCTGCGAACTTCATGGTCTCTCGTATGAAATGGCCCATTCAAGGGAATGGGGAGAGGTAACATTCAGCTTCATTCCAAAGTTTATTGCTAAGACTCAGAACCCGGGAATAGCGGATCCACGATTTGACTCCTTACGGATTTCTAGTCTCTGTTCTGTAACAGATGACCCAGACCATCTCTTACTAAACCCAGTGAGGAGTTTGAGGCTATATCTTAAGAGAACAGCCGCAACCCGTCCATGTGTGCCTGCACTTTTCACCAGTACAGGAAGGACCAAGAGGAGGGTCACCAAGAACACCATCTCAGCATGGATTTGCAAGGTCATAGACCTTGCATTGAATCCAGACCCTCCTCCTTCCCGTCGCCCCAGAGCTCATGATGTCAAGGGCATAGTTACGTCTCTGGCATTCAAGAGAAACTTCTCAGTGAGTCAGGTTCTTGAAGCTGGGATTTGGAATCGTCTGACCACATTCACATCCCACTACCTGCAAGACGTGACCCACAGGAGACTCAATACATTCTCTTTCAGTCCTGTGGTGGTTGCACAACAGATGGTTTAAGACCTCAAGCTCCTTGTTGGACAAGTAGCAGAAGGTTGAGGGCACTGTTACCCGGTTTTAGTCTGCATGAATGAAAAGGTTTGTCTGGCTCTTATTCTTTTCTTTATCCCTCTCTTGGGGGAAGCAGCATCCTGGGTTCTCTGCGCAGCTGACCATAAAACACTGCAGGTAAACCATGCTCCCTTGTGTACCTAGTATCAAGACTGATACTGTTGCGTCCCATTACCCTGACGAGGTGGTATCGGGAAAGTCCTAGTTACACAGTTTCTCCTTCTGAAGAACTCGGAATAACTTTACCTGGACATTCACACTTCTATATACCTCAACACACAGCTTGTGTAAGCTGCGGAGCTTGCGTAGCAAGGTTTTGGCGAGGTGCAGGGACTCATAATTTTTTAGTACTGACATACTCAGATAAGGCGCCCCCAGGTAAAGTCAAAAGCCAGATTGGCTGGGACGTACACCCTACCTAATTTGTGAGTCACCCCTATTGAATAGAGAGGTTTGTATTCCAGTTACGGAACAAATGACAAATTCGTAGATGATTTGTATTTTTCCAAACTATACAAACCTTAGCTATTTAAACAAACTTGCCCGTCAGCCCTATCCCCCTTGAAGTCCTACCTACAAGCAAAGTGAGCTCAATCACAGGTGTGTAAGGGGGGGGGGGGGGCGGTAGCAAGCTACCCTCCCCTACCCCCGCTAACTAGCGGTATGGGTAGTTAACCCTCGTTGAAAATTAATGGCTCGTCATTTCAGCTACGCCGAAAGTAATACCCCTATTAAATAGCTAAGGTTTTTATAGTTAGGAAAAATACAAATTATCTACGAATTTGTCATTTTAATGTTGTTACTGGTCTTAATATAATTTATCACGCTTCTTGTTATATATCATTTATAGTATATTGAACATTTCTCTATTTCTATACTTCACTTGTTTACTTTCCTGTTGGAGCCCTTGGCTTGTAGCATCCTGCTTTTCCAATTAGGGTTGTAGCTAGGGTACTAATAATGAAAAAGTGATAAATACATTAACGATAGTAAATGTTGAAGCTTTTTATTAATAGTTTAGACCATTTTCCAATTAATCCTTAAGGCTTTCTGAAAATCTGTCTGCCATTGATTATTGTAACTAACCCAAAAGAGTGTTTTATTCATGTATTTATTTTCTCTTACAGGAAGTGAATCCTGTTTCTGGATTGTCACCACAAACAATCTTTAAATCAGATTTTTCCATGACTGATGGAAATTTGGTGCCTTAACATCCTCTGTCTGTGGCACCAGGATTCCAGAACATTCCAGCCAGACCACTCCATCTCAGCCACATATAATTAGTTCTTAGTGTAGTTTGATTCATTTTACATCTGGACATTTTAAAATACTTACAAAAGTCTTAACTTTTACACAGCAATGGTGTCAGACCAGTCAGGATTACAGATGTTTTCCAAATTAAGGGTTCAGTGCCCCCATTTACAGGTTCATTGTAAAGTTAATTATATTTTAATACAGTTTCATACATATTGACTTTTGAAGTAATGTCTGTGTGGGTAATTTTGCCAGAGGGTACAAAACTTCTGGACTCCAGTGAGGCTGTAACTAAAGCTGCCGTATCAGGTTCATATCAGCTTTCCCAGTAAGGCTTCAATTCTCTGTGTAAGAAAGAAAATTTACAAATTCCCAAAAAGAGGTCAGATTAAAAAAGATCTATAGTATTCAGTTTAAAATGTGAGAGATTGTGATATCCATTCATTATACTATAAAGTTTTTAGGCCAAGTTTGGAGAGCTGTTATGCAACTTATAAAAATCCATTGGTAAATGCTTTGATGCCTTGAACCTATAGAACAGATTGACCCATAAAATTTGAGGGGTTGATAGATCAATTCAATTTCTATGGATTTCTCAGCTGAATTTAATAGAATTCATTGAATGAAAAAGTTAATCTTTCTTTTCCAACAATACTTCAGTTTTCAAATCGAGAGTTTTGACATTTTAGATCTGATGTTTTCAGTGATTCTGGAAGTGACACAGAAGTCCTTCATCAAGTTTTGACTTTGAAAATCTCATGCAAATTTAAATAAGTTGAATCTTTTAATATTATCATCATTAATGTTGGGGTATGTGATCTAAGGTATTGGAAGGGAAGCATTGAGGAAATTGATTTTGAGAAATCATTAGAACTTTGAATTTATCAAATGTATTTCAGTGATTGTTTGTTGATGAGTCTATTTAAAGAATTTTGCTAGAATATTCATCTTATTTCAATAGATTTCTAAAGAATTATATTTCAAATTAAGATTATTTTTAGTCTCAAATTCTCCTGGCCAATCCTATGAGGACTTAGGAGCCTCTGTAACTTAAACGTCAAACAATTTATTCTTTTTGAGCATCAAATTTTGTTATTAGAATTATTTATGAGTTAAACTGACTACTGACTCAACCTCCTAAGCTCTCAGCCAGCTCTCCTATTTCCTGACTGGTCTGTCACTGTTGGTATTAGTAAGATGTGAAGGTAGTCATCTGTGAAGACCTTCTGTAAAATGATGGTATGTTGTTACACATTTACTCTTGAGGCAATGCCTTCTGGTTAGGGACCTTCTCTCGACAGTCTCTCATAGGTTGTGTTCTCTCAGTCATGTGACTCAGTCTATACAATGTAAGGATATTTAGTCAGTACCGAGACTTGAAGCATTGCAGTGTATTGCCTCTGGGTAAATGTGGAGTAAATGGATATGATTCTGTCAGTGGTGTTTTAGAGTTAAGTTTAGTTTAGGGATTTAGCATTTGGTCTCAGAAAACTATTTTGTTTTGTATTTAAATGTACAGTTTAGGCAAACCACAGTTTTCAATATTAAACTTAGCCGGTGATCATATAAGCTGCAACTATGTTGCTCGACAGAAAAACCTACGGTCAAAATACGCCAGCGATCGCTATGCAGGTGGGGGTGTACATCAACAGCGCCATCTGTCGAGCAGGTACTTAGTACTCCAAGTAAACAAAGAACCAATTTTCTCTCTGTCGGGCTACCGGCAAGACCTACTAATACGCTGTTACTAACTGGATTTGTTTTCACAACTATTTGGTGAAGTACACTATTCTAGTTTTGAGCTTTCGCTATGCAGGTGTTTTATCTTCATCTCAAAACTTGAACTCGTTTTGGATAGATTTAATTAGGGTGACAAAGAGAGTATGGACTCTCTTTCACTTTTAAATGGCCGACCCTTCCCTTAGACGGAAGTGTGTTTAGGTTTTTAGTAATTTTGCTTAACACGTTATAGATCTATATATTTTATATCTCTCCGCCTTTATTAGGCCTCTTCGATTAACTTTCCATTTATTATAAACATATAAAGATAATTTTTATGTTTTGTTTATATGCGACCTTTCCTGATAGTAGGCGGTCCTAACTTGGAACCAAAGTTAATCAACGTTGAGCCCGTTATATCGTATTTAGCCTTTAAAGAATTTAAAACTTTTTAAATTTAATGTTTTATGAAAGAATTTCTTTGATAGTCTTCGTACTGTTTTCAAAGATGAACTAACGTTTAGTTTTTTATGCTACGCAGTTGTTGACGTTCAGGACGTTCAACATGCGCTCTATCGTTACGATAGAGAGAGAGTGTATCACGGTTTCACTTTGCAGTAAGAGTAAATCGATTCTGACGTTTTGTTCATTCTTTCTTAGCTTAAATGTTTTAAATTCTAATTTAAAGGAACTTTTTATTTGGAAAACCTTTCAGTTTTTTCCTTTAGTCAAATAACATGTTTTTTTGACGACATATAATTGGGCTCTTCTCTTAGGTGCGAAATCAATAGAGAAAGAGAGAGAGAGATAGAGACGGAGGGAGAGAGAGGAGAGAAAACGTTCCGTTCAAGCGGGTAACGTTTTTCTCGTGTTACTCTCGTCCCTAGTCGCTGTACGGGGAAGAAGGTAAAACGTTTCTAGGGTTTTATTCTTGTCCCCAGGCTATGTGCGGTGAGAGATTGTAAACGTAGTTTATTTGAACTAGTGTTTAGTCTCTTTCCCAGCCACTGAATTTTTTATCTTTATATATGTTTTCTGTTTTTTGCTAGTATTAATGAGCTGCATTATACGACTGATTTCGCAATTACTACCTTTTAATGAGGGTAGAATTGCGTGTTTCAGGTAGAAATCAGTAAAAGTTTCGATTTCAGTGAAATAAGTGCAAAACAGAAAATCGAAGTGATAAAGTGATATGCGCAAAGTGTTACAGTGTTGCGTCCGAGGGTTCGTCTGTTCGTGCCTGTCGTTCACCTAGTCCGGGACCTCTTGCAAGCTCCCAAGCCCAGGGGAGAAGTAATATCGAACGACTTATGGGTTTGCAGGCCTTGATCAACGAACAGACGTTTCCCTCCGTGGTTTCGGGCGTATCTACCCAAGATCGCCCCACCCACACAAAGACGAGAGAGCCCATTTATTTCTCGTCTGCGGAAGAGGTTTCTCGTAAGAAACCATAGACCAAGGTTTCGCAGCTTATTAAGCGCAAGTCGGTCCCTTCCGCGCAAGTCCAACGGCCCAGTTGTAGCCACTGGGTCAGTTCGGACTCGCTGCAGTCTTCCGACGACTGCTCACCTCCTAAGAGAGGCAAAGCGGTACCGCATCAGGCAGTCACACCGTCTGTTTCCGCACCTGCTCCTGTAGACCCTAAGTGGTCTTTGCTGCAGACCATGCAGTCTCAGTTAACGTCATTGATGCGGGACTTTCGTGCGGAGAAGGTTGACACTGCACCAACCTCTAGCCTACAACCAACACGGTTGTGCGTCCTGTGGACGCTGAGGCGACCTTCTGCCGCACTCCAGCTGAGAGAGTCCCGCCACCCATGCGTTCCAGTGTACCCTGCCAGCCGCATGTTGACGTTCAGTAACGCACGGAACCTTCCGTTGACGTTCGCGAGGTACAACAACAGTCTAAGTTGTTTTGTTTTGACGCGGTGCGTCAACCTCCGCATTCTAGAGTTGTTTTGACTGCTCAGTATAGACAGTCAAAGCAGTCTCGAGTGAACACTGTATGTCCTCACGCACCTGTTGTGGTTGACAGTTCAGTTGTTGACAATTCACAGACTGTCAAGCAGTTACATGACGTTGCCTTCTGGTCTGCTACTAATGCACCAGTGAGAGACTCACTGAGATAACCTAGCTTTTATCGGACAAGGTTCCTGTAGATGAGAAAGTGCTGTTCTCCCTCCTACTGATATTCCCTTGAGGACTCTGTCATTTGGAGAGGAGCCTTAAGCTGCTTAGCCTCCAATGGACTTTAATTAAATCATGATGATTTTTTAAGGATCTTCGTCCGGATCTTGTAACTGCTGCTCCTCGTTCGCCTAAACGTCAGAACTTACACTAGGCCTAGCTACTTCGAAGCCGTTGTTTTTAAGCTAGTGCTCTCTCGCTCTCCTAGAGAGCGTTACGTTGGCTAGGCGACTGGTTATTGCACCAGGAGGAGTTTTAGGGATACAGCCTTTGATTTCCCTTCTTTTAAACTGGCTTATAGAGCGAGAGTCTGATAGGACACGAGAGAAGTTCTCGGCTTGGGAGTTCATGCCTCTGCCCAGATAGACTTCTCAATTCTGGTAGACTCGCCCTGGCGCCTAGCCAGGAGACGCTCCAAGTTGTTTACAGGTCAACTTCTCAACTTTTGTCGAGCCTTTGAAGTTTTGCTGTACTATTATGTCACACATAACAAGGCTTTCAGGGATGGTAAATGGTTCCGCCTCAGTCGCTAACCCCGTCTGTTGCCACACCTGCTCCCGTAGACCCTAAATGGGCTTTGCTGCAAGACATGCAGTCCAAGCTTGCGTCCTTGATAGAGGACTTAAATGCGGAGAAGAACCTTCTGGCCAACAACCTTCCAACCGGTTGGTTGTGCGCCCTGTTGACGCTGAGGTAACCTACTCGCGTCTGCCAGTTGAGGTGGTTCCTCCACCGATGCGACCCAGTGTGGGTTGCCAGTCGCACGTTGACGTTAAGCGACGCTCGGAGGTGGTTGTTGACGTTCAGGACGTTCAACAACCAGCTGAGGTGACTTGTTGTGACGCAGTGCGTCAACCTCAGCAACCCGGTGGGGTGTTGACTGCACAACCCAGACAGTCTAGACAGTTTCGGGTTGACGCTGTACTTCCTCGCGCACCCATGGTTGTTGACAGTTCACAGACTGTGCAGCAGTTCCATGATATTGCGTCCGGCTCCGTCACGCATCCACCAGTGCGACCGGATTCAGCGAGTCAGACGTTGCCCACTCCGTTGCCGTTTCCTCATCAGTTTCGGATGAGGAACCCTCTGATGAGGACGTTGCTGAACAAGACGATCAGCCCCAGCCCTGCTATCCATCCAGAAGATGCTGAAGAAGGAACGCTGCCCAGTCAGGCTGTGGATGAGTCTGGTAGGGACACTGTCATCCGTGGATCAATTTGTGTCACTAGGAAGACTACACCTCCGTCCTCTTCTATACCATCTAGCTTTTCACTGGAAAAAGGACAAGACGCTAGAAGCGGTCTCGATCCCGGTTTCCGGAAAGATAAAGTCTTGTCTGACTTGGTGAAAGGACTATATCAACCTTAGAGAGGGTCTTCCCCTGACTGTTCAGACTCCCAACCACGTTCTCTTCTCGGACGCATCGGACGTAGGCTGGGGTGCGACATTAGACGGTAGGGAATGCTCGGGATTATGGAACTCGAGTCAAAGGACAATGCATTTCAACTGCAAGGAGCTACTGGCAGTACGTCTGACCTGGAAAAGCTTCAGGTCTCTCCTTCAAGGCAAAGTGGTGGAGGTGAACTCGGACAACACCACGGCTTTGGCGTACATCTCCAAGCAAGGAGGGACCTACTCTCTGACATTGTACGAGATCGCAAGGGACCTCCCCACCTGGTCAAAAGGTCTAGACATATCACTAGTAACGAGGTTCATCCAAGGCAACTTGAATGTCATGGCAGATTGTCTCAGTCGGAAGGGACAAATAATTCCAACAGAATGGACCCTCCACAAGGATGTATGCAAGAGACTTTGGGCCACCTGGGGCCAGCCAACCATAGATCTCTTCGCAACCTCGATGACCAAGAGGCTCCCAATATTTTGCTCACCAATCCCGGAACCAGCAGCAGTTCATATAGATGCCTTTCTACTAGATTGGTCACATCTAGATCTATATGCATTCCCTCCGTTCAAGATTGTCAACAAGGTACTGCAGAAGTTCGCCTCTCACGAAGGGACAAGGTTGACGCTAGTTGCTTCCCTCTGGCCCGCGAGAGAATGGTTCACCGAGGTACTTCGATGGCTAGTAGACGTTCCCAGAACACTTCCCCTAAGGGTGGACCTTCTACGTCAGCCACGCGTAAAGAAGGTACACCAAGGCCTCCACGCTCTTCGTCTGACTGCCTTCAGACTATCGAAAGACTCTCGAGAGCTAGAGGCTTTTCGAAGGAGGCAGCCAGAGCGATTGCTAGAGCAAGGAGAACATCCACCCTTAGAGTCTACCAATCGAAGTGGGAAATCTTCCGAAACTGGTGCAAGTCAGTATCCGTATCCTCGACCAGTACCTCTGTAACTCAAATAGCTGACTTCCTCTTATATCTGAGGAAAGAACGATCTCTTTCAGCCCCCACTATCAAGGGTTACAGAAGCATGTTGGCATCAGTCTTCCGTCACAGAGGCTTAGATCTTTCCAACAATAAAGATCTACAGGACCTCCTTAAGTCTTTTGAGACCACGAAGGAGCGTCGTTTGGTTACACCTGGTTGGAATTTAGACGTGGTACTAAGATTCCTTATGTCAGACAGGTTCGAACCGCTACAATCAGCCTCCTTTAAAGATCTCACCTTAAAGACTCTTTTCCTGGTATGCTTAGCCACAGCTAAAAGAGTCAGTGAGATTCATGCCTTCAGCAAGAACATCGGATTCTCATCCGAAACGGCTACATGTTCTACAACTTGGTTTTCTAGCCAAACACGAGCTGCCTTCTCGGCCTTGGCCAATATCGTTCGATATTCCAAACTTATCGTATGGTTGGAAATGAACTAGAAAGAGTCTTATGTCCTGTAAGAGCTCTTAAGTTCTATTTAAAAACCTTTACGAGGCCCGTCTGAAGCTTTATGGTGTTCAGTTAAGAATCCATCTTTGCCTATGTCAAAGAATGCTTTATCCTATTTTATCAGACTGTTAATACGAGAAGCTCATTCCCATCTGAATGAAGAAGACCAAGCTTTGCTGAAGGTAAGGACACACGAAGTTAGAGCTGTCGCAACTTCCGTGGCCTTTAAACAAAATAGATCTCTGCAAAGTATAATCGACGCAACCTATTGGAAAAGCAAGTCAGTGTTCGCGTCTTTTTATCTTAAGAATGTCCAGTCTCTTTACGAGAACTGCTACACTCTGGGACCATTCGTAGCAACGAGTGCAGTAGTGGGTGAGGGCTCAACCACTACAATTCCCTAATTCCATAACCTTTTTAATCTTTCTCTTGAAATGTTTTATTATTGTTTTGGGTTGTCCGGAAGACTAAGAAGCCTTTCGCATCCTACTTGATTTGGCGGGTGGTCAAAGTCATTTCTTGAGAAGCGCCTAGATTAGAGGTTTTGATGAGGTCCTGTTGTATGGGTTGCAACCCTTGATACTTCAGATCCTAGGGGTCGCTCAGCATCCTAAGAGGATCGCGAGGCTCCGTAAGGAAGACGTACTTAAAAAGGCAGAGTAATTGTTCAAGTCGACTTCCTTACCAGGTACTTATTTATTTTATGTTTGTTATTTTGAATAACTGCTAAAATGAAATACAAAATACTTAGCTCATAATAATGTAAACATGTAATGCTGGTCTCTACCCACCCCCCTGGGTGTGAATCAGCTTATATGATCACCGGCTAAGTTTAATATTGAAAAATGTTATTTTTATTAATAGAATAAATTTTTGAATATACTTACCCGGTGATCATATATTAAAGGACCCTCCCTTCCTCCCCAATAGAGACCCAGTGGACCGAGGAGAAAATTGGTTCTTTGTTTACTTGGAGTACTAAGTACCTGCTCGACAGATGGCGCTGTTGATGTACACCCCCACCTGCATAGCGATCGCTGGCGTATTTTGACCGTAGGTTTTTCTGTCGAGCAACAGAGTTGCAGCTTATATGATCACCGGGTAAGTATATTCAAAAATTTATTTTATTAATAAAAATAACATTTTTAAGCACAGTAAATGTGTGTGTGTTTGTGTGTGTGAGAGAGAGAGAGAGAGAGTGTGTGTGTGCACATGTGTGTGTGAGAGAGAGAGAGAGAGAGAGTGTGTGTGTGCACATGTGTGTGTGTGAGAGAGAGAGAGAGAGAGAGAGAGAGAGAGAGAGAGAGAGAGAGAGAGAGAGAGAGATTGTGTGTGTGTGCGTGGAAAAAGACAGAAAATTCTTTTGGGTGAGAAAAAACTTTGATATTGTTGAAGATGATTGAAGCAGCCTCTCTTGCTTGTCTTGTGGAGGTTCCACTGCGAGAAGGTTCAACTCATAACAAACCCTTAAACCTGAACCTTTGAGAATTGTGCTCAAGCTTTTCCTTGGTTAACTTACAGGCTCTCAATGTGACCCATTGCCAAGGTCTGTTGCGACAGTGTGCCTCATTTTCCTTCTATTTAGTTTTACTGGCCTCTTAGTCTTCTTCCTGTTGAAGATACAGTCATTTAATATTACTGCAAAACTTCTGTATACTTTTATAGAAGTACAGATACAGGAATTCCTGATGACCAGATCACATCATGCCCTGAATACTGTACATTCAAGTCCTCCACTTGAATCTAAGTTAGTCTATTTTTGAAATATTACTTAATGATTCAATTAATCTTCTTTCCTAACTATCGCTTAATGACTTCCTGTCCGTCTAACCACTTCAATTGGTTTTCCATTACTGTATTGTCTTTCTAATTTGGCTTGATCGTGAACCAACTTTATCAAAAATGTCTTGTTTGAAACTGTGGTTTGTTAAACTGTTAAATTCTGAGATGAGAAAAACTATTTTCAGAGAAACTTCACTTTTATCTTCACTTGATGGGAACTGATTTAGAAATAGTGGAACATAAACAATTGAATGTTATCATCATGATTTGTTAGGTAACTTAGTTTTTTATATCTTTTAGTATTTAAGTCTGAAGATTCACCTTTCCTTAAGCTGTGAAGGATTCAAAGTGTGTGTTTTATCAAATCAGGGTTTAATTTGAATGATATTCTGTACAGGATATTTCTAGGGTTCGAGAGAATAGCTTTTTAGATATCAGTAAAAGGTTAAGGATATAATATACAGTACAGAGAGTTCCTTAATAGAAAATAAGAAGAGGTAGAAAATGATGATGCTGTTTTAGATACAGACTTGATAAGTCAAACTACGATTTCAGTGGACTCATCTCCTACTGGTCGTGTTTCAAATTCGTGTTAGATTTTTGTTTCTTAAGAGTTAGAGTAACTGGATTTTTAATGTTATATCTATTCATGACTGTTTCAGATGATATGTTCAACTATGATAGTTCCCCTTTAGGCAGAGGGATTCCCTTGACCCTATAGAGCAGAAATGTGGCTCTTGTGGTTATCCAGGCAAAGAATATTAACTTGCAGGTTTTCTCATTTACAGTTTTATCAAGATCCTTTTTGTTTCCAGCAGATTTCTATGGTCAAAGAAATGATGCTTTATATAATATTAATTATTTTTCAAAGTTCTTTTTATTGCATCAGTGAGGAACAGAATTATTTAAAGGCAAGCGTCAGTCACAATTAGTTTTGAGTATAAATATACATTACTGTATCATAATGTTATTGATGATGTTATATATATTTGTAATCAGTTTGGATCAGGTAGTTCCCGAATTGCATTTTCCCAGAGCTTCTAACTTTTTACAAGTTCCTGTTGGGCAACTGAGAGACTCCTGAATGGTAATAGACTACCCAAGATTTCCAATGCTTACCTTCTTGATATCATCTCCAACTGAACTTGTCCCTTACTTTCAGCTCCTCTCTTGTTTCAGTCAATTGTTTCATACAGGGTGACCCCCCAAAAATGCCATAAATGGAATAGTTAATAAAATTCACATTGCTTTCTGCATTTCAATCATATTTAGTGCAAATCAACTTCAGTCTATGCCTGACTTGTCCTCCAAGATTCAGTCTTGAATATCCAACAGTCTTTGTTTTATCTTCATTCCATGATATGTTCTTAATGTGCACCTCTGCGTTGCAAGCACACCTGGATACGACATGCAAAATTGTCATTAACTCTTAACAAACTCCTTTCTTGGCATTGCCCTGAATTTGGTTGTGATGGCCCTCTTTTGTTCAGGAATAGTCTGGGGATGGTTCTGATAGACATTGTCTTTGAGATAAACCCACAGATAAAATTCTTGGGGTTTAAGGTCCGGTGAGTGTGAAGCTCATTCAGAATCACACCTTCTACTGATGAGACTATCACCAAAGTGTCCCTGCAGCCATTCCAACGAGTCATTTGAAGTGTGGGGAGTTGCCTCATCCTGTTGAAACTGCTGTTCATCCCTCACAACATCTTTTCATCTGCCCAAAACTTCTTCACAACTAGTGCGTAGTGCTCAGTATTAATCGTGACTGACCATTCATTCTGGTCTCCAAACCAGTACGAACTAATGATCCCATGTTTTGATATTGCAATTGATCCGGTGCACTTGATGGAGTGCAGTGGCCTTTGCAGACAATCTTCTGTTGGGGTTGTCCCCCAGAAGATGTTACTCTTTGAGTTCACATCTCCAGACAACAGAAAATGAGCTTCACTAGAGAACCAAACATCCTCCAACAAGTCTTGGTTCTCATTTATCTTGTCGCAGAACCCTTGACACAGCACCTTACACTTTTCCATGTCCCCTTGAGTAAGTTTATGTTTCTCTGTGTTTTGTAGGGGTACAAGTGGAGATCCTGCAGTAGGATCTTTCGTAAGAACTCCCGAGAATGTCAATTTCTTGGCTGCGATGTCGAAATGACTTGCGTGGACTGGTGTCAACCAAGTCCCCGGCAGCATGAAAATTGACTGGTGATCAAGTCAATGAGTGGCTCGGTTGCCTTTTTTTTCTGGATATTGACAACATCGAAATTTTTCTCTTGGAAAAACATGAAATATTAAATTAATTTTCACTAGTGACATTTTTTGGGTCGCCCTGTATCCCCAACTAAACTTGTCCCTTACTTTCAGCTCCTCTCTTGTTTCAGTGAATCACATCTTATCTGTTTTGCAACTAATGCTTGCTGCAGTTTTTCACGCTGCTTGAAGCTTAGGTGGTCTTTGACACTGCTAGTTTTAATTACTGCTCTCACACATTTTCAGTATCACTCCTATATAGATATTTAATTGTTTGTTTTTACTTAGGAAAAAGTATTTTACATTTTATTTCATAGAGAATTCTCCATCTCTCAAACAGATGTCAAAAAATATGTGGGGAACATTAAACTTATTTTAGAATATAAAACTTTAGTATAGATATTTTGACTTTTATACTGAATTTTATAGAATCTTCAGGAAGAAAATTTTCTTTTTAAATATAAAACTTACCCTCTGGTTATATAAAAGAGCTGAAGTCCCCTGACGCCAGGGCAGAAAATTCAAATCTCGCGCTATCGAAGATACGCCAGGTGTACCAACCGCACCCTAGCGGTAGAACAGGTGGAACCACACACCATCTTCAGTTCTTCTCTCTACCACCATAGCTGGCTGACATATAGAAGTTCGCTCTCGTGTTTTACTCTCTTGGGAAGTTGTTTGGTGATGTACAACGTTCTTTTTTGAGTTTAAGCTATCGTTGATTATTTTCCCTTGTTTCTTATCTTGAAATCTTTTTGTTTGAGATTTTCTTTATTGATATTTCCCTTACTTTTTGCTCGTCGGTCTCTCACGTTAACATTCAAAATGGCCGACTCCTCCCCTGCTCAGCGTAGGTGTGTTAGTGAAGGTTGTCGTACTCGACTTCCTAAAGGATCTATTGATCCTCATGCTATTTGTGTGAAATGTAGGGGTAAATTTTGTTCATTAGATGATAGGTGTAATGAGTGTCTTTCCTTAACTGATGATGATTTTGTTACTTTCGATCGTTATGTTAGGAGACTAGAGAGAGATAGAGTTAGGCGTAGTTCTTCCCGATCTGTGGATAGAGCCTTACCTAATGTACCTGTTCCTAATCCTATTCCTTCCCCTGTGGTGGTAGATCAGGAACCTACTATGAAAGACATGTTTACTGCTATTTTGTCTCTTGGTGAGAAAGTTGAGTCCTTAGCAGCCGATAGAAATACAATTTTTTCCGAGTTAAAGGTATTGAAAAACCGTGATCCTATCGGAACTGTGGAAAGTGTTTCAGTGTCTGATGTTGTACCGAAAAGTCGTGACTCTCTCGGTGTTGTGACAAGTGTTGCTAATGTGTTTAGTGTTGCGGAGGGTGCGTCTGCACGATCTTGTCGATCACCTAGCCTAAGACCTCTTTCGAGCTCTCGAACCCATGGGAGAAGTAATGTCGAACGGCTTAAGGGAACGAGAAGCGTCATCAATCGTGCAGACGTTCCCTCGAACGTTACTGTTGCCGTAGCTCAGGTCGTTCACCCTCATCGTAGGAAAGGTGAGGTTCATGCGTTATCCCGTCTTCCGATGAAGGGTCGGGGAGTGAGATCTGGCGTCGCGCGTCAAGACCGCTTAAACGGACGCATGATGTTTCACAGCGTCGAGAATCGCCTGTGCGTCCAGGATGTAGTTCGTGGGGTTCACCGGAACGTTTCCGTTCTCCCATCGCTTGCACTCCGGGCAAACGTACAGATCACCGTGTTCGTGTGGATAGGATTCCTTCCGATTCGGACCTTGTTACTATTCATGCACCCCCTCTTCCTTCGGATTGGCTTTCTTCCCCCGAAATGCGTGGTGACGTTGGTGCGAATATTCCTTTAAGGAGTTCTGTTGATCCGAAATGGTCTGCGCTTGTGTCTATGAAGGAACAACTCTCGTCGTTGATGGATTCTTATCAACCAGGTGTTGGCGTTATGTCTGGGCGTTCGATGTCAGACCAGTTATCGCACAGGCGTTCGATGGTCTCTGGTCTTGACGAGTTATCGCTTAGGCGGTCTCCCAGTCATAGTGTTCAACGCCAGGTTGATTTTGATGAGTCGCGTCAGAGAGTTTTGGTTGACCAGTTTTCGTATTCTGGTCGCGGGGAAGAACATCGGCGTCGACAAGTGGACGAGACGCGTCAACGATTTGAAGTAGTAGATCATCCGCGTCAACAACTTTTGGACGCTTCGCGTCAAAACATTGATTCGCAGCGTCGACATTCTGACTTCTTTGATCGTTCGCGTCAACAGTCTTCGGACTTTACGCGGCCTCTCAGCGATCTTCGACAGTTACCTTCTGATTTCAAGCGTTCTTCTGTTCAACAGTTGTCGGATTCGAAGCGGTCTAGGCAGTTGTTGGTTGAAGAAGATCGTCTACCCGTCCGTGTTTCGCATCAATCTACTTC
The DNA here is from genome assembly GCF_036898095.1 of Palaemon carinicauda. NCBI lineage: Eukaryota > Metazoa > Arthropoda > Malacostraca > Decapoda > Palaemonidae > Palaemon > Palaemon carinicauda. Next base: position 92,982,490 of record NC_090749.1, on the reverse strand, counting down.
TACTTCTCCCCATCAGGTAGACGCAGATGTTGGCCTTGACAGGCAGTCCCATCCAAACTTTGTTCTTTCGGTTCAGGCTGCAGCTGTTGCTGCACTGCCAGAAGACGAGCCTGAGGAAAAGTCGGATGAGGATGATCCTATTGAGGAAGTCTCTGAGAATGAGGAGGAGAAGCATTATCAGCATGCTGTGGATCTTCGCAAGTTTATGCTTATTCTGACTGGAATTTTCCCGGATCAATTTACCCCTGTGGCCCCTCGTTCTCCGCCTTCTGAGTTCATCTTAGGTAAAGCTACCAAGGTTCCAGTTTATACCAAGATGGTTCTTTCTCGATCCTCTAAGCGGGCCTTGAAATTAATGGGTTCTTGGTTGGACTCCAAGAAATCTTTTGCCAAGACGGCCTTTGCCTTTCCTCCCGCTAGGTTAGCCTCTAAATCTAGTGTGTGGTACGAGACTGGTGAAGTGTTGGGCTTGAGTTTTCCTTCGTCTGCCCAAGGGGATTTTTCAAGTTTGGTAGATGCTTCTCGTCGTCTTGCCTTAAGGAAAACGAAGATTTGGTGGTCCATTCCAGAGTTCGACCATTTGCTTAAAGGTCTGTTCAGGGCCTTCGAAGTTTTTAATTTCTTGGACTGGGCTCTGGGGGCTTTGAGTAAGAGGGTCTCTGATATGACGGAAACGGACACTAGTGGTTTGGTTCATTTGATGTCCTGCTTGGACAAAGGTGTGAGGGATGGCTCCAACGAACTTGCTGCCTTGTTTACAGCTGGAATTCTCAAGAAAAGGGCCACGATATGCTCTTTTCTCTCTGCAGGAGTGTCTCCCTACCAGAAAACGTACCTTCTTTTTGCACCTTTGTCTAATACCTTATTTCCGCAGGAATTGGTAGGCGAGGTGGCTACTGCCCTCACGCAGAAGGCCACACATGACTTGGTTACTCATTCGACTAGGAAAGTTTTGCCTCCGTCATTCTCCTCTCGTAAACCTAAGGAATCTTCTTCTGGGTTTTGACCTCAGTCCTTTCGTGGGAAGTCCTCTGGAAGAGGCTCTTTTAAACCAGAAGGAAGGAAGCCTAGAGGCAGAGGGGGCAAGTCCGGCCGAGGTAAAGTCTGACTGCCCTTTCCTTCAGACAGCAGTGGGTGCCAGGTTGACTCACTTCTGGGAGGCTTGGGAGAGGAATGGAGCGGACCCCTGGTCCGTCCAGGTATTAAAGGAAGGCTACAAGATCCCCTTCCTGGCCAATCCTCCTTTAGTCACAGATCCAGTGGATCTTTCGCCCAAATACAGAGAGGGTCCCAAGAAGCAAGCCATGCTTCTACAGACGTCTCTTTTATTAGAGAAGCAAGCAATAGAGGAAGTGCAGGATGTTACGTCTCCGGGGTTTTACAACCGCCTTTTTCTAGTACCCAAGAGTTCCGGGGGGTGGAGACCGGTTCTGGACGTAAGTGTGCTAAATGGTTACGTCCAAAACTCGACGTTCACTATGGAGACTCAGAAAACAGTTCTGGCAGCTGTGAGGAAGGACGATTGGATGGTCTCTTTAGACCTTCAGGATGCCTATTTCCACCTTCCGATTCATCCCAGCTGCAGACGTTATCTGAGGTTCATGGACGGAAACAAGGTCTTCCAGTTCAGGGCTCTTTGTTTCGGACTCTGCACGGCTCCTCCATTGTTTACCAAGATCATGCTGAATGTGGCAAGCATGCTGCATTCGAGGGGAATCAGGGCCTCTCTGTATCTGGACGATTGGCTGATAAGAGCCTCCTCAGCCGATTGTTGTTTGAAGGACCTCAAGATGACTTTGGATCTCTCCAGAGAACTGGGCCTCCTGGTGAGCTCGGAAAAATCACAACTGATTCCATCCCAGGAGATTCTTTATTTGGGGATGGAGATTCACAGTCGGAGTTTTCGGGCTTTTCCGTCGTCGGTGAGAATCCAAGCAGCCCTCCTAAAAGTCCAAACGTTCCTGAAGAGAGATCTTTGCTCCGTCAGAGATTGGATGAGACTTCTGGGGACTCTCTCGTCGTTAGAGAAGTTCGTGACCCTAGGGAGGTTGCACTTGCGTCCTCTTCAGTTTCATCTCAACCGCCATTGGAAGAAAGGGGACAGCCTCGACAGGGATTGCATTCCCATCTCGGCTTCCATCAAGTCTCATCTTCAATGGTGGGACAACGAGCCCAGACTGAAAGAAGGCTTGTCTTTACTTCAGAGGAACCCAGACCTCGTGTTGTGTTCCGACGCCTCCAATTCGGGGTGGGGAGCCACTCTAGAGAAGCAGGAGCTTTCGGGGACTTGGACGGTGGAGCAAACCTCTCTCCACATCAATCAAAAGGAGCTTTTAGCTATTCATCTGGCTCTCATCGGCTTCGAAAAGCAGATCAGGGGCAAAGTGGTCCAAGTCAATGCGGACAGCACGACAGCTCTGGCCTATATTGTGAAGCAAGGCGGGACCCACTCTTGGCCTCTGTACGAGATTGCAAGACTGCTTCTCGTCTGGGCAGAGGAAAGGAAGGTGACTCTTTTGACGCGGTTCATCCAGGGGGTCAACAATGTGAGCGCAGACAGACTCAGCATGAAAGGTCAGGTTCTCTCCACAGAATGGATTCTGCACCCGGACATCTGCAAGAGTCTGTGGCGGTTATGGGGTCGACCTCTCGTGGATCTCTTTGCCACCGCGAAGACCAAACGGCTGGAGTGTTACTGTTCTCCGGTTCCAGACCCCGAAGCTTTGCACATAGACGCTTTTCTGATGAACTGGTCACACATGGAGGTTTATGCTTTCCCTCCATTCAAGATCCTTTACAAAGTGATTCAGAAGTTCATTTCGCACGAGGAGACCAGAATGACACTGATAGCTCCGTTCTGGCCGTCAAGGAGCTGGTTTCCAGAGGTACTGGAATGGATGGTGGATTTTCCGAGAAGCATTCCCATGAGACCCGATCTTCTCAGACAACCTCACTTGGCCCGAAATCATCAAAACCTCCGAGCTCTACGTCTGACTGCCTTCAGACTATCGAAAAACTCGCTAGAGCTAGAGGATTTTCGAAGAAGGCAGCCAAGGCAATTGCAAGGGCAAGGAGGTCTTCAACCATCAAGGTGTATCAGTCCAAGTGGGAGTTGTTCAGGGAGTGGTGTAGGACTAACGCGATTTCCTCTTCCAGTACCTCGCTTTCCCAAATAGCAGATTTTTTCTTGGACCTTAAAGTTAAGCATAACTTCTCGTCATCTACTATTAAAGGTTACAGGAGTATGTTGGCGACGGTTTTTCGACACAGGAACCTAGACCTTTCTAATAATAAAGATCTACGAGATTTACTTAGGTCTTTTGATACGACCAAGAAGATTCAAACAGCTCCCCTCGCCTGGAATTTGGATGTTGTCCTTAAATTTCTCATGAGTGACAGATTTGAGCCTTTACACTCGGCTTCATTTAAGGACTTAACCTTGAAAACCCTTTTTCTGGTTACCCTCGCCACTGCGAAAAGAGTTAGTGAAGTACACGCTTTAGGCAGGAACATTGGTTTTCGGAATGGGAAAGCCATTTGTTCTTTGCAACTGGGGTTTCTGGCCAAGAATGAAAACCCTTCTCGGCCATGGCCCAAATCCTTCGAGATTTCTAACCTTTCTGATTTGGCTGGCAGTGAATTGGAAAGGGTTCTCTGTCCAATTAGAGCGCTACGGCTTTATGTGGACAGGACTAAGAATCTGAGAGGTAACTCAGACGCTCTGTGGTGTGCAGTCCGGAAACCCGCGATGCCCATGTCTAAGAATGCCTTGTCTTTTTTCGTTAGATTGTTGATTCGAGAAGCTCATGCTCAGTGTGATGAGTCGGATCAGAGGCTCCTCAAAGTCAAGACACATGAAGTCAGAGCGGTAGCGACTTCAGTGGCCTTTAAACAGAACCGTTCTCTGCAAAGTCTGATGGATACAACATTTTGGAGAAGTAAGTCTGTTTTTGCATCCCATTATTTGAAGAATGTTCAGACTCGCTATGAGGACTTTTTTACGTTGGGTCCTTTTATAGCGGCAAATAGTAGGTGAATGATCTACCACTACGTTCCCTTTTTTCCTAATACCCCTTTTCTATCTCTTGGAACTCGTTTGTTATGGTTGTTTGTGGAGATTGGGCGTCAGTCTTCCGCAATCTTTGACTTGGTTAGGTGGTCAATTTGTTCCTTGAGTGCACCCGGAACAAGGGTATTGGTTGAGGTTCTGTCATGTTATAGGTGGTTGTACCATTTGACAGCTCCTAGAGATTTTCAGCCCGAGTGGATTACTGGATCTCTTAAGGATAGCGGACGAAATGAGGCAGAGTATCATTGCTGTCAGCTTCCTTATCAGGTGGGAACTGCTTAAGTTTATTGTATGTAACCCTTAAGTGAATTTTCTATATGTAGCTGTCTCTGACCCGCCACCAAGGGGTGTCAATCAGCTCTTTTATATAACCAGCGTGTAAGTTTTATATTTAAAAATGATATTTTCATAATAAAATAAATTTTTGAATATACTTACCCGCTGGTTATATAAATTTAACACCCACCCTCCTCCCCTCTAGAGACTACCTATGGTATGGCTATGAGGCATGGAAGAACTGGAGATGGTGTGTGGTTCCACCTGTTCTACCGCTAGGGTGCGGTTGGTACACCTGGGGTATCTTCGATAGCGCGAGATTTGAATTTTCTGCCCTGGCGTCAGGGGACTTCAGCTCTTTTATATAACCAGCGGGTAAGTATATTCAAAAATTTATTTTATTATGAAAATATCATATTTAAAATGAGGAGACAGAATGAAATTAATGACAGATTCCATTTGCAAATCTTTGACCATAAAAATTCTGTAGCAAAATTATTAATTTAGAAAAGTAGTTGGATATTTGTTGAAGTTAAAATGTCATTTTGATATTGTTATCAAGTTACAGAAGTCAGAATCTGTTAAAATCCTTTGCTAGTGCCAAGTTCCTTTACAAATATTTTAAACATTTTCTATTGAAAACCTGCAGGTTTTAATCTTGGATCATATTCAGCCATTAGGAATGTCTTATCGATGTTAAATACCTGTAGTACGTCATCTCTTGTGAAAGATTGTGGATTCTTAACTGTAACCCTTTTTTCCCAACAGAATTCGGAAAGATTTAAAACTTACTTTGCCTTGTGGCACCTCTTGGGTTGCATGGGGCAGGGAGTGCAGTGTGGCCGCCCACCTGAAAAGGAGGAGAAGGAAAGAAGAGGAAGAAGAGTTGGTGGGGAGGAGGTATGGGATCCAACACACATCTTTTCGTCCCCCCCCCTCTCTCTCTCTCTCTCTCTCATTCTGCCTACCTCCTTTCCTTGGTGACTTTGTGAGTTTCTCAGATTCATTCCCTCAGTGTCTCTCTATCTCTCTCTCTCTCTCTCTCACCCAAGTCTCTGTTTCAACCATTTTCCTCCAGATGTTCAGTTCTGTAACTTTGGTCTGAAATATGACGATTGCCTCATTAGTTAAATTGGTTGGAAGGAATATTTTGTTTAAGAGTAATCCCTTAGATAGTTCTTGCCAGTAAGTTTGTTTATTTGTAAAAAGGCTTTTAATGTTCTTGATAAGAGAGAGTGAATAACTGTAGTATTGCATTTGTCAAAACCATTTCCCTGTTACTTTCATTATTTTGATCCAGTTATTTCAGTACATAACTTTTCTAATGAATATTTTTCAGTTTTTATGTGTGGTATTTTTTCTGTTCTTTAAGCAAATGTAGAAATGATTATGCATATTATTTGATGTATATTGTATGAGAAAATATGACTTGAAATGCAGTGCTTAGCACTTTCAAGGTTTTGTTTGAAATACTTCTGGTTTCTATGAAGGAATATGTGTTCTGTCTCCTATAACTGGGAAGCAAGATTGTAATTACTACTTATAATCTGACAAATGAAATCTGGTTGACAATATTTAAGTCTTAAATGCTTATATTTTTAAAAACTTAATGGTAATATTGTTCTAAATTGTACTGTAAGATTTTTAATTTCTTTGGCTGTTATAGATGTCACTTATTTTCAGTTGAACTGAGATGCAGAATGAAATGTAAAGTATCATTTAAGTAAGAGTCACATGAAATGTAAAAGCCACTTTTGTATAATGGTCTTAAAAGACTGTGTACAGCATTCTTATGCTGCAGTAATTGAATGGAAGTTCTGTTCAATTGTCATTAGGATTACACGTCAACTGTATTCACCATTTGTGCAGACAGACGCATTGATATTGCGGGTGCGTTTAGATCTCTTGGTTCCAAGGGGACCGTACAGGGCGGGCCACAGTAGGTAGGGCCGTTTAGACCTTTGCGACCCTGTAGGAAATTCTGGATAGGGGTGTCATGTTGTCTTCTTGTTCTTGTCTTTGCTATGGCACTGGAAGGTGGGTTTCCAGATGTCTGGAAATCTTGGAAGCATTGTTGGATGAATATTATGGACCTTGGGAGGAATTATAGGGATTACTGTTTCTGTTCTGTGTATCCCTAAAAAGGTTTTTGTTCTTCGTTTCCTGTTTTTGTTCCAGGGACGTTTCCAAGTTCTGGATGTTTGGACTTTTGTCTCATGTAGTTGTTATGTTGACAGCCTTGTTTTACGCATCTGAAGAATGATTGGTATTGTATTGTGTTGCCATTTTTGGGGGAGATAATTGTTGATGTTATTCACAAAGAATTGGACCCAAAGTCCTCTAACTTTCCAGATGGAAATGATGAATAAACAAACTTATATTGGAAACAGAACACACTGTTTGGTTCCGAGACAAATTTGGTGCATTGTGAAAGTTCCTTCAATTTACTCTTCTGTTTTGAATAAGGACTCCCAACAAAAGTGTGGAGTGAGAGAGAGATTGGACAAAATAAGAAGCAGATTTCATTACTGTAAAATCTTAGCTCTTAAAAACTCTGGCTCGCTTTTTTGATAAGGACGGCACTAGTGTTGAGAGAGAGAAAAAGGACGCCTTAGCCACAAATTCAGGTCATCGGGACTTTGTTCAATCCCTCAGAATGATTAATGGTATATGAGATGCCTACTCTCTTCACCTAGGCTAAAGCCAGTAAGAACACCAACTTAAGTGTCCAACACTTGTTCATCCCTACCGAGACTTGTTGAGATATCAGAAAGGTGACTTCCATAAATGCAGAGTTGATTTTAGAGATATGTAACGGGATAATAAGAACTGATTGACATAAAAATCTATCCCAGAAAATAAAAACCAGTTTCTACTATGTTATAGAGAGCTGGCTTTCTGTTTGAGTTCAGCCATAGAAACTGATTTTTATCGCCAGATAAAAGAGATTTCCACAAAAACTGTTCTTTTACTAAATTCGTGATGGCGCTGGATGACTTCAGAAGTTTCAGCGCTCAAGTTGAATCCATTTCTTTATATGGAATAGGGAATGACTTATGTCAAGGTCTTTTTCCTTCTTCCACTGTTGGGATCAAGTTGAGATTCTTATTATAGTATTCTGTCGCAGCTGAACGGACCACTTGAATGGGTTCATAGGAGTCTATAGCCTTTGTCCTTAGAAATAAAAAGTGAGTGCTGGAACAATGCAAAATTGGAGATGTTACACATCTGTGTGGGAGGAGGCCAGATGGAATTAAGAGAGCAGAAGACATTTCAGAATCGAGGGGGATTCAAATTGTTGCTTTAAAGAGCATAATGTACAGAGTTCTGTAAGAAAAGGAAAAGCATTATGTCCTGCTATCCCATTTGAGGGTCATCTCTCACCTTCTAAAAAGAGCACATTATAACCTGCTTCAATGTTCAGTCAGCTGATAATCTTCAAGTAATGCTCTGATGGACAACATAAAATGCATATGCAGTTGCCAACAGTTTCTAAAGACATCCTGTAAATTCTGTTTGACTTTGACCTTTGATATAAGTCTTTATCCAGATAATTTAGTACAAAAGATATTTCCACAAGAACTGTTCTTTTACTAAATGATGTCATTGACTAATCTCATAGTTTTATTGCTTAGCATTTGGCATAGATTTTATCATTCCAATCTAATTGCTTTCATTGGAAGTAATAAATTATGACCTTATGTCAAGGTCCTTCCCTCTTTCTCATAGTTGGTATTGTTTTGACTTTGTCCTTAGAAATGAGAAAGGAACAGAAGCCGAGTGGGAGAGATTAAACAGCCAAAGGCAAACCTCAAGTTCAAATTGAAACTTCAAAGAGCCTAAAGTACAGATGACTGTGGGAGAGAGGAAGTAAGCATCGTGTACCCCCACTTGAGTGTCGTCTCTTGTTGTCTTAAAAGAGAATATTGTGACTTCTCATTTTCAATCGTGAGATCACCTCTTACAAACGGATTCAATGGAATCTACAAAATTAAAAGTTTTTAAACATTATAAAGGGATAAGCAAATACTGGTGAAGATAATAACTGTAATATCTATAATTTTGGAAAGTTAGAAACAATATGGAAAGAAAAAAATTTCCAGGAAACATTTGGGAAAGTGATTCCAAGTTGATGACAAAGAATTTTGATAGATTGGATTTTGAAGATAGAACTGAGCATGAATGAAATATGAGAAAGGGTAGAAGAGTTATCTGTTCATATAAAACAACCAATAGTTTTACATTCCAGATTCAAAAGCTCACTTGTGCTGTTTAGAGTTCAAGAGTTTCAGTCATTCTTTGCAATGCTCACTGGATTGTGGTTTGATGTCCCAAGAATAAACTCTGTAAGTTTATTTTTGGACTCAAGTATACTTATTCTATAATAGGATGGAGTATTCAAAATATGAACACCGTTCCGTTGAATAATCCTAAAGAGCCTTCCTTTTTGGGGGGAACTTTACTCATAATAGAATGTCCTTTTGAATAAAAAAGAGAAACAACTACTGTACATCCCAGTTGATCTATCTCTCTATTTACCAAGGCACTTCCCAAATATGCTGAATCCCCTACTGCTGCTACCTCAGCGGTCACCAAGGCGACCGAAGGAAGCAGCAGGACCTGCCAGAATCACTTCACAATCGCTCGCCAATCATTCCTGTTTCTAGTTTGCTCTCTTCTTTGATGTCTTTTAGGAACAGAATTACAGAATGGGGGTTCCCAGTCCCCTCATCCCATCCCTTTCAGTCGCCTCTCGTGACACGCAGGGATACGTAGTGCCATTCTAATTGTCGTTATGCCTCCGTGGCCACAGGAAAAAATAATGTCAATTGGTACACCACTGAAGCTCTACCATCACTGTTCCTCCAAACCCTGTGAGCTTCAACTTCTGAAATTGTCACAAACTAGGAAATTTGGTGTTTGGGATGTCAATGGAAAGTAGTTTTGTATTATTCAATGAAAGCTTTGAAAATTACCTGAAGAATTTTTAAAACAGATGGAAACGTTCAAATAATCTCGTATCTCTGTATCTTTGATTGAACAAATTTTTCTCTTGTTTCCTGAAACTGGCCGTCTTTGGAGATACAAGTCCACCATGTGGAAATCTGTTCTGCCTTTTCCGACGTATAACCTTCCTTCCTTTAAGAGGCAGAGAGGTCTGTCTCATCCATTGTGGTAGAGTTCTCTTAACCCTTCTTTCTTTCTTTCTCCTTTTCCTCTTTCTTGTTTTCTCTGCTGCTAAGCTAGAGAAGATTAGAACTTGTGTTTGGAGAAGTGAGGTGTTTGTGGTGGAGCCACTGATTATTTTCATTCTATTTTTGTTTCTGATAATTCTGATTAGATGAAGTCTCAAATTTCCTCTTCCGACAATTTGAGGATTTTGATTTGACTCCGTATTTATATATCTTGTTAAAATCTGTTGTTGGAAACAGTTAGTACAAGAATCTCATTTAGATTTTCAAACGATGAAGAAGCTTTATTCTTCTTCAGAGAGAAGGAAACTGTTTGATCTGTTGGGATTCATCTCATGATTGTTTGAGAAATTTGATGGAAAAGTTCTTCCATAGAGATTCTAAAATGATTTTGAAAACAAATGAGAATATATTCTCTCTCTCTCTCTCTCTCTCTCTCTCTCTCTCTCTCTCTCTCTCTCTCTCTCTCTCTCTCTCTCTCTCTCTCTCTCTCTCTCTCTCTGGTCTCATCACCGAAGAAGAAGCTCTAAGACTGTTTATAAATCAAAATGACTTTGGAAATTGCATTTGCAAATGTTCTCTACTCAACTTCATGTACAGTACTTCCCTTTTACCTTTCTTTGGCAGTTGTTTCTTGAGCTGCTTTTTCCAAACCTCCTCAGGTCTCTTGAAAGCTTTTGAACATTGAATTTTGAGAGGAGGTTGCTCCGCCTATGCCTTGTGTGCTCAAAGATATCCTTTCTAGATTTGTCATCTCCTCTTTTTCTCCTCTATAATACAGGTTTTAAATTTAAGAAATCTTTGTCTGGCTTTTGTCTGCCAATCTTACAAGAGCTTTCTTGGTGAAAGTCAAAACTTTCTTTCTTTTGTTTTGGAGAACCTTTCGTGTCCAACCTGGCTAGATGCAAAAGAATGATATTATTTGTATCGACTAAATGGATATAAAAACTACTGAATTTTATTTTGTTGATAACAGGTGATCTTCTGTCTTCCTTGATGCTAATTAGAAATAGAATGAGTCTTCTTTATTGACTATTCCAATCTGAAGATTGGATGGGATCTTCTGCCTTCTGTCAATCAACTGAAGATGATTAGAAAGGTTTCCGACTTGAACATTGTCTTTAATGTTGCCAAGTCTTGTGGAACTTTCGTTCTTTGATGACAGATGGAAAATCTATCAAGAAAAAGTTGGTAATTTAACGTCCAGAAAAATTTGACAATAATTTGAATCGGGACATTATCTATTTTTTCTACTGGAGCTTTTTTCTGTTGAGTTATTGATAAGTTTATTATTATTGTCATTTTTGTCCTTATTTCTTTGGAAATGATTTTCTTTAGTTTGGTGTCCTGCTGTTTTGAAATTGTCCCAAAGTAAGGTCTTTTGAAGCATTGAAGGGGGAAGAAGTGTCTTTGTAGAACGTGTTGATCTTAAAGTCAATTCTGTGAATTGTCTGATACTTCAATTGAAGGTGATGCTTACATACATACAAGATAATGTTGGCTGATGTCTGAATTCAAATCTCAAATATTCATGATGTCGTTCTGTACACATTTTTATGGTCATCTGTTTCTTTGTTTTGCATCTAAAGTTTTTGAAATACCAAATGCAATATTGTTGCAGTTTTGCATAACAGCACCAGGGAAATGGGAGGTGATATACGCCTGATATTTTCAGAGTCTTTATCATTGAACTCCATGTTTGTCAGGTACAGTGTTCAGAATTTTGGAGTCTTAACTGGTTCAGTTCACTGTTGGCATAGTAAAGCTGTTTATGCTTAACAGTGGTGTTTGAGAATGGCGGTTCCTCTTATCTCGCTTGCATAATAGATGTTTAGGAAGTTAACTTTAGTAGTTTATGGCAATGAAAAAGTGTTGTTCTTTGATTTTCTGGTGCGGGTGTTGTTCTCTTGCAGTCTTTGTCTCGTATTCTTGTGGGAATAACCCAGAAAACCTCATTGGTATTATCTCTACACTCTCCTCACTTAAACTTTGATATTCCATTCTCTCTTCTTCATGACCCAACTCTTCCAGCTTCTTCCCAATTTTGAAATCAAAGATTTTCAATGCAGACACTCTTTGTCCCATGTAGGATTTCTTTAAATTTCCTTTCAGTGCAATAATGTGAAGATTGTTTCCAAGTTTGGCATTTAGCCCTTTCGTTGCAGGACAGATACTCATAAGGAAATGCTTGAAGTGATTCTCTATTGCTCCAAGAGACATTCTTTGTATGCCATTCATAAGGGCCTCGTGACTATTCAGTCTCTTCTGCTTTCGTTGCTTTAGGCCTAATTGGATATTGGCAACTCAATGATCATGTTTTGTGGTCATGTCCTTCGTACAGTTCCCTTATGGGTTTTGGACTTATCCATCATGAAGGAATAGATTTTGTTCGGCAAAATTTCAGTAGAGAAGCAACTGAAGGGCATTGACATGTGGTAATAATGTCAAGATCAACTACTTAAAAGGAATTGGTTGGAATCCATCCTTGGTTTTGTGATGAAACATTTGAGATGCTACTTTTGGTGTCTGTACTCAGATGAAATTACTGTACATTCTGGTATCTTGTAGGTGAAGTAAACTGCAGTACTGTACATTTCTTCTTTGAAACATTGACTCGGAAACATGTCATTGTCTGTACAGAGGTGACAAATTCTCTGTACATACAGCATTCCACTGTACAAGACTAAAGGGCATTTAAGATGCTAATTTAACAGTTCCAAGCCTACAGTGCTCCATATTCAGCCAGTAGTGTTTTCCTTGCATAGCTCTGACAAGCGCTTGGGGATACCATGGTTCTTCTATTCAGGATTTGTTACAAGTCTAGTGTAAGAGGTTGGCATAGGATTCGGTCGACTGCAGACTGTGGTTCCCTTTGGAAAGTTGTCTTGGCTCAAGAGATGGAAGCGTGTGACCCATGAAGTCTTGTGTGTCTTTGTCTGCACAATTTGGTGTTTATGGTTTCCGTGCAATTTTTAATGGAAATTAGACAGAAATGTTTTTGCAATTATTGCAAATGCAAGAAATGCCTTAAGGTCTTTTGATGCCATTTTATTGAAGTGACTTTGACTTGCATTTGACTTTGAATGATATTTTAAGAAATAACTTTGTGTATCTTATCTCTTCTGAATATATTGTGGCATTTTGGCAACCAAAGAAATTTGGAGACTAAAAAGTTACTTTGAAAATGTAATTTATTTCATTAAAGAGTTTATTATAAGATTGTTCAACCAGAGAGATTTAAGGTTAGAATGTAAGTAGTAAAATTATCAGTTTAAACTTATTCATTCATGTGAATCTGTTTGAAAATAAATTGATAAAAAAAAAGAAAGATGAAAAGAGAAAATGAAAACATTCAAGGACCTAGTGACACCTTTTGTTCAAGAACAGAAACTGCTTCAATCATTCGTTACTAGGTGGGACTTGGGGAGGGCCTTGGTTGGGTTTTCATTTTCTCTTTTTATCCAAAAGAAAATCTTGCAAAGTTTTGGAGACGATGCTTTTGTGTTCCTTTGGGAAACGAGAAGGATTTCAAACATTTCCTTATCCATTCAAAGTCTGTTTTATTTTCTCATACAAATATACATCAAATCTTGTGCTTGTGTTTCTGTCACCATCATTTCTAGATCTTGGATCAAACTACAGAAAGAAAATCACAGGTTAAAACTGATGAATATTTATTAGGAAACTTCTGTACCAAAATAAGTGGTTCTTAATTATATAAGTAACTGGTTTATGGTTCTTGCAAAAGCAAAACTCATTTCACCCACTTTCACTTAAGAGGAACATGACTAAGCCCTTTTAGATGGACACTTTAAACTTACTGAAAAGAATCCTTCAAGGGTCACTCTCTCAAACACCATGTTCCAACTGGCCAATTCAACCGCCTAACGAGGCAACAATACTAAGGGTCGTTACACTCCAAGACTAAAGTTACAGAACTGAATATCTGGATGAAACTGGTTGGAACAGAAGCTTGGGTGAGAGAGAAAGAGCGGGAGACACTGAGGGAATGAATCTGAGAAACTCACAAAGTCACCAAGGAAAGGAGGTAGGCAGAATGAGGAGAGAGAGAGAGAGAGGGGGGGGGGGATGAAAAAGAAGTGTGTGGGATCCCATACCTCCTCCCCACCAACTCTTCTTCCTCTTCTTCCTTCTCCTCCTTTTCAGGTGGGCGGCCACACTGCACTCCCTGCCCCATGCAACCCAAGAGGTGCTATTTGGCTTTAATTGTAATGTATTTAGGTTTTAAATAAAATTATATGTACTTCATGAATATTTATTGTATCCTCTTCTATTATTATAATGCATTAAATTCATTACATTGAGTTTCCCTTCCAAATACAATGCCTTTCATGTTTAAAAGTAAATGTTCAATTCACTGTAATTCTGTCTACACTATATCAAGAAAATTTATTTATTCACGGCTACCATGATGCTGTTCATCTTCCTTATTTAGTTCACATTGATTTAGCACCACATTAACTTGCACTAAAGGTAGTCCAATATACGACCTGGTATTCCTAACCTTTCTGGAATATTACCTTTACTCTTCTTCATTTATAATACCATTATCAACTGGTATAATGTTTTGAAAGTGGCCAATATTTTGGCTTTCATAATTTCAACTCTATTCTTAAGATATAGAGTGATTAATCAAGTTAGTCTGAGAGGTGTGGAAGACCCATTAGCAATGAAATAACCTTTGAAAATACTGGAATCCATATAATGGGGAACAAAGTAACTGGTGCTACATAAATTGACAGATGTATGACAAGATAGATTACAACAAAGTCTCTCCAGCAATGAATTTAGTTGGTAAGGTAGTGTTAAGGCCTAGAGTACACTTACAGAGTTGCAACCAAGGGAAAACCGTGAGGTTGTACTACAAAGCGGAGATTTGCATTGCCCTGAAAGAAAGATGTAAAACAGGACAATGACTTTTTAGTTTCCTGGGTAATTACAGATCACTTCATTAGGTTGCAGAGAAGGTGAGTCACAACAGATTAATCTGGCCATTATTAGAGCTACTTGGGAAAGCAGATGGCTACAAGCCCAAGAGACCAGACCCAGAACGAAAGCAGCACAACCCACAAAAAGTAAAGAATAAAGAAAGATAAATTTATAGATATTAAAAAATACCTTGAGATTTGTAAGAAACTGACAACTGCTGTTCTATGGCCAATTTGTTCCAAGGAGCAATAATTTGACCAGAGAAAACCAACAAAAGAAATAAAGTTACACAAATCAGATCCCAAAGGACAACAGAAGACCAAAGTGCAACAGGAAATGATGCTAAAAAGGGTCATGTTGTGCAAATCAGGTAAAGAGGTTCATGAGAAGCTTATTTCTTCCTTATTAAAAGTAATGCAGGAAGGAAGGCAATGTCATATCAGATAAAGAATGGATTCTTGGGAGAGTAACTGAATTTATTCCAGCTCAAATAATGAAAATATTCTCACTGTAAGTGATCCCACGTCCATAAAGGGACCTCAAAGGACTCAAACTACCAAGTCATCCCTTTGTGCTAAAAGACAAAGTCATCTCAAGAAGTGACATGTTCATATTGTCAGAAAACGGCAGAGAGAAAAACCATCGTTCAAGGTGTAAAGAGCCAAAGTTTAAGGGATGCAAAAGACAATATGGAAAAAGCATCACTCGCCCATCCTTAGGAATCAAATGAAATATTGAAGAAAAAATACTAACTATAATCGATCCCGACATACTGTACACCACAACTTTGTCCATTTGCATTGGAGACCAATGTAAGGCAAATGCAGGAGACCAATGTAAGGCAAATGCAGTTACACTTCAGTGCAACAAATCCCTCAGTTTTGTCAAAACCAGTTAAGATTGCAATATGCAAACAGAAAACAAGAACCAATTGTGTAGTTTTTTCCTCACCTTGCAAACTCCTAAAGGACAACCAAATAATTAGTTTATATTTTTAAATGCACAGAATACTCTCATGACTAACTTACTCTAGATACAATTATTCATAAATTCTTTACCAAAAATAAGATTAAATGTTAAAACCATGGTTTATCTAGACCTTCATTTTGCCATTTGACAATTTTTCATGAAACTCTTCAATGAAACAATTGAAAAAGACACTTGGACCCAGAGAAAAATTAATTCCCCACAATATTAACAAAAGAACAAAACTACAAATGACCTCAACTTTTCAACAGCCTATAAAAGTGTACGGTAATAAACTGATCTGCCTTGGAACAGTTTTCCAACTAAAACTACAACTAAAAGAAATGCTTACTGCTGACACACTATCAATATTCTACACGTTTTTACATTAAAGAACACATACAGATATGACCCGTCTGATTGAAATGTTCTGTCGAGCTATTTTCAAATTTTACAGCCTCCAGTTTGGTACAAGATGAAATCAAGACTTTATACTCTAGAAATGTCTCAGAGTTTCTAATGAAATCAGTAGAAATGTACAAAGACCCAAGAATTCATGGAAAGTGAGGATTAATATAAATACAGACCTACAAGGAACTTGGATACAAAGTACAGGACAAAAAAAAAAAAAAAAAAGCCATCATTTCAAGTCGAACCACATTAGAAATATAGAAAACAAACTTTTACAACCTTAATGATGGTGAACATTCGTCTAACAGGTTTAAAAGGGGAACTACAGTGATACCTCTGGATACGAGTTTCTGCTTACGAAAAATTCAGGATACGAAAAGCGATACAAAGATTTTTATGCCCCAGTATACGAAAAAATTTTCAGGATACGAAAAGCTTACGAGATCCCAACTCGTCGCCGAGAGTACAGTACCTTTTTTTTTTTTTTTTCAGGGTATCAACCCTTAATTTAGGTGTACAGGTAACAATACACCTTCACTGATCCAAATGCTTTACATACAGTACCATAACTTTTATACAGTAGTAAAGAAAATGGACCGTTTTCTTAGGGCTTGGAGGAGATAACTAGGCTATAACTACATGACTGAATAATCTCATGGTGGTTTCTGGAATGGATTAGGCTGTTTTTAACGGTTGGGTTAATTATTGAATGATAGAAATGGCTACATTGCATGTTTATTACTACAGTTTAGCGTGTTTATGAAAGAAAAGGTGTCTTTTCGTAAGGCTTGGAACGGATTAGGCTATTTACATGTAAAATGCGACTCAGGATACGAAAAAATCAGGATACGAAACCGTATCCTGAACGGATTACTTTCGTATCCTGAGGCATCACTGTATATGAAAGGTTCACGTCTAGAATGCGATTCAAAGACCAGACAACAGAAATTTTCCATAAATGTGTTGACCCAAGACATCATTAATTTCATTAACAAAGTTGATTTAAAAATGTCATAGAACAGAAGAGGCCGATATCAATCAGTGAGAAGGTGGTTCACAGATTTCAGTATATAGTAATGAAGGCCAAAGGTGAACCACAGAGTAGAATATAATAGATGGGAATGATCATCAGGAAATAAAATTGAAGAAAAATTTCGATAATAAAAAAATTGAAGATAAGTGTAAATTTTCTGGCAATCCTCATGAAAAAGATATATAGGAAAAGAGAGAAGAAAGTCATATGGCTCAACAGAGAAGAAAACAGTTAACACAAAATAACGAACAATTTCTTTCCTTCAAAATAACACCAGACAAAATGGTTCCCTCCTAAGTCTACTAAATATCAAGTTATCAAAACAACTCCCAGGAACTTTAAACTGCCTTTTAAATTCTAAGAAACTTCTGCTAACTTAATGAGTTTTAAAACAGTCTCTATTTCACAATATTTGCATACATTGAACTACAAGTCTTAAAATTGAATTGAAACTGGAATATTCAAGAGAAAATCCTTGAAAACTAAATTCACTTCTCCTACAGAGGAAATTCTATTTTACAATTTCTCCTGATATGTTATTCATGAATCTAGTTGGAAGAGTTCTTGCACCAAATCACCAAGACAACAAAGATTCTTCCCAATGACCCAAAAGAGAAGGTTATACAGTCTTTAAACTTACAGTGTCTATATTTCTATCCCTAACCTAACAATCAAAGAAAATATAACATCACAGAACATCTCATTTCACAAGTTAAAACCAAAGATATAAACCCCAAATTCTCTACCTGCAAAGGAAACCAGTTTCATGATATTGTCATGGCACAGTAAAAATAACAATTTTCTTCACTACAAAGGTAAATAAATATAAAAACAATGTTTTATTTATGTCATAACCTTAAAATCAATGCTCTTATTAATGTTAGTTCACTAACACTTTTTGCAAAACAGGATTCAATCTGGAATAACTTCAAGAAATAAAGAACAAATTGACAATAATTTTCAGAATGTTCAAATGTTACAAACAAATCTTGGATGTTGGTATTGAAAAGATTTGACTTTTAAGCTAACCTGAAGTCTTCAATATATGACTGACACATCCATTTCTAAGTTCAGCTTACGTGAAAGTTTGATAACATAATAACTTGTGTTTGATAACATGGCAAATGAAGTTCATAATGGCTTGTGATTCGCATATGATTATTGACAACCAAAAGTAAAGTGAAAGACCATGAATAAGGATTGATATTTCTAAAAATGTCTTATGAATACAAATTAGTAATAAGGGTGATAGACAAAGTGTGTGATGTGTTTGAAAGTTTATAAAGCCTCGAACAAACCCTAGGATGAGAGCCTGTCTTATGGTATGGGGTGTAAGTACTGTATTTAGGCAAAGGGGTAATCTAAGATGGAGCTTTCGGTGCATGCTAGTGTTGGATGCATTAAGTGTGTGATATCTCGCACAATCCTTCAGTTGGACAATGTGTACATTCAACATAATGTAAAATATGTAAACCTATAGATTAATCATAAAACGGATTTTGAGCGAAGCGAAAAATCTATTTTTGGGCTCAAGCCATGACGTCCTGATGGAAGGTTCCTTCAGTAGCTTCCTAGGGTATATTTAACTACAGTGGATATTCCCAGAGAATTAAACTAAAGGTTATCACAGAATTCTAACTTCTGGTGCGAGTACCCTAAAGGTTTCCCTCCAGGATATCGTATATCAACAGGGGACGCATGTATTAACACGCCACATAGCTATCTACACCCCATAACACTTCGATATGGAAGGGTGGCTGAGTAACTGAGGAGCCGTTCCACAGTTACTCTCATCCGTGGCTGATTTTGGTACTCGAGACGTAAACAAACTGGTACCATTGCTAAATGACGTCACGTCCATCCTCATCCTGAGCTCAGCTTCTGCTAATCTCCATGATACAGCAGGTCAGGGAGGGACCTGAAAGGCTGAACTAGAATAGACGGGAGGGTCCATAAGGACGTCATGGCTATCTCACCCAAAACTGTTTTTTGGGCTCAAGCCATGACGTCCTGATGGAAGTGTACCAGAGAATTAATGTATCGTGGAATTTTTTCCCCTTTTGATCCAAGTGCCAAGGGCTTCGAACAGTATTATAGAACATGTCCTTACCAGAGATTCTATGATGAACTAGCTTCCTGCCCCCCTGGCAGGGAAGTCCTGGTGGACAATAGGAACATCTTGAAGCGATCATTGAAGATCTACTCGCTCTGCAGAGAGTTCACGCTGGACTTGGAGACAAGACGAAGGTTAATATTCGGGTAGGAATATTATCAAGCATAGGTAAGTAAATAACATTTACTACTCCCCCTGGAGGAGAGATCGATCTGGTCTCGGAGACAGGACAAAGGTTAATATTCGAATAGGAATATTATCAAGGCATGAGTGAGCATATAACATAATTACTTATATCATTCTTCTCGTTCTTCAGGGAAAAAAGGGGTAAATGAAACTATAACAATCGTATATTTCTTGATAAAGAATAGGAGCGAAGAGAGACGCACATGGAATAAAATAGACATTTTATTTCTAAGATTGCAGATCATTATGGCAGTAATTACAATAATGAATAGAGTTTATTTACAATAATAAAAGAATAATGTACATCGAAAATAAAGACTTTAATCTTGATTCTGAAAAAAAAATTTACTTTTTAGAAACACAAGTTCCAGAGGAACGCCAGTCTTTTTTACAATTTCAAAGAAAACACATCATGCCCTAGGGCATGTGGCACTCATGTAAAGTCTATGACATTTCACCTTGGTAAGAACAGTCTATTAGAAACACTAAGTGCCCATTAAACCACTATGTATCACAAAAGGGTCAATACAGGCACCCGTAGAGTTAAAGTCCCAAGTAACTCACAGGTTTCATAACACTACCTGCGGCTACCATGAAATGCTTTACTTCGTGCACTTGTTTTGCGTAGTGCTTGAAGAAAACGCGCAATGATTTCCAGCCTGTAAAGCTCTTGAGGCTTTCGAAATCCATACTCTGGAAGAAGTTCAGAGAAGAAGCGACTTTTCTAGGATCGTGACCTGCGGGTGTACTGTCAGGATTCGCTCTGCGAATGAAGTAGGTGATTTTCGCTCTTAGTTGTTTCAGTGACAGGTCGCTACCTGATGTTTCTCCTTTGAAGAGTTGTCCTCCACCAAAATCTGAAGTTCTTCGAAGATAGACCTTAAGACTCTCCACTGGGCATAGAGAGGCATCTTCCTTCAGGGGGCAGATTCTCCAAGGGCCCCATCTCTTGGTGGGTAGTTCATTCTTAGCGAGAAACGTTGGATCGGGGAAGAGTGTAAGCTCTCCTGTCTCTGCGAACAGGATATGACCCTCTTCTCTTGATAATGCCACTATTTCACTGACTCGGGCTCCCGAGGCGAGAGCAAAAAGGAAGATAACTTTTTGAGTCAAGTCTTTCAGAGGGCACAAATCTTTGTCCAGGCTAGAAGCAAAATGGAGCACCTTGTCTAGGGACCAGGAGATAGGTTTTGGTGGGGGTGCTGGGCGTAGTCTAGCGCATGCCTTTGGCAGTTTATTGAAGATATCACTGGACCGATCAATCTGGAAGGAGTATAGGAGTGGTCTAGTCAAGGCCGATTTGCAGGTGGAAATCGTGTTGGCTGCTAAGCCTTGTCCATGAAGGTGAATGAAGAAGGACATACAAAAATCAATGGTGATTTCCGTAGGATTTTTTACCTTGACAAATGAGACCCACTTTCTCCAGGAAGATTCGTATTGCCGTCTGGTAGATTCAGTCTCGTATTCCTCGAGGAAGTCTAAGCTTTTCTTCGAGATCCCAAACCTTTTCTTTGCTGCTAAGGAGAGAAAATCATGAGATGAAGGTCCCTGACTTTCAGTGATGAAGCTAAGACAGTCGACTTCTATACTTGTTGAGAGAGAACTGGACTCGGTAGGGGAATCAGCGTGGGCTGCAGCTCCAGGACCAGGGGGTACCAATTGCTCCGGGGCCACTTGGGAGCCACTAGGGCCGCTGTCCCTTTGAAGGTTCTCAGTTTGGAGAGGACTTTCAGCAGAATGTTGGGAGGGGGGAACAGGTATATCCTGGACCATCTGTTCCAATCCAGTGACATGGCATTCACTGCTTCTGCCTTGGGGTCCTCGTACGGGGCCACATATCGAGGAAGTTGATTGTTGTCGCTCGTCGCGAAGAGATCGATCTGAAGTTCCGGGACTTGGTGAGAGATGAAGGAGAATGACCTTGCGTCTAGAGACCATTCCGACTCTATTGGGCTTGTCCTCGATAGAGCGTCCGCCGTCACATTGCGGAATCCTTGTAGGTGAACTGCAGACAGGTGCCACTTCTTCCTTTCTGCCAAACGAAAGATCGGAAAAAGTACCTGATTTATCTGGGACGATCTCGAGCCCTAACGATTGAGACATCTGACTACCACCGAGTTGTCCAGAGTCAGACTAATGTGGATCGAGGGAGGCGGGGAGAGTTTCTTCAGGGCGAGAAGAACCGCCATGGCCTCCAAGATGTTGATGTGAAACGTCTTGAATAGGGGAGACCATGTTCCTTGAACCTGTCGTTGGTGGGAGTGACCTCCCCAACCCCCCAGTGAAGCGTCCGTGTGGATGTTGATCGATGGAGGCGGGTGTTGAAGAGGAATGAACCTTTTCAGGGCCTTTGCTTCTGACCACGGCTTTAAGAGTAAGCGAAATCTGTTTGGAAGCCGTCTCTTGAGGTCTCTTCGAGCGATGGATGCGAAACGTCTCCAGACTCCCGCGGCATCCTTTAGCAGTGCGCGAAGCACTGGGTTTGTCACAGAGGCGAACTGTACAGAGCCGAGGACTTGTTCCTGCTGTCGTCTTGAGATCCGTTTGGATTTTAGAAGCCTTCTGACAGACCCTGCTATTTCCTTCCTTTTCTTCTGTGGGATGGAAAGGCGGTGTGACTGAAGATCCCAATGGATTCCCAACCATTGGAACTTCTGAGCTGGAGAGAGGCGAGATTTCTCGGTGTTTATCTTGAAGCCCAGATGCTCTAGGAACTGGGTGACTTTGTTGCAGGCTCTCACACAATCTTCGGGCGATGTCGACCAGACTACCCAGTCGATCACTTGGACGCCCTGAAGACGTAGCTGTTGGACGATTGCGTCTGCCAGCTTGGTGAAGATCCGTGGAGCCACGTTGAGCCCGAAGGGCATGGCCCTGAAGGCGTAACTTTTCCTTTGGAGTCGAAATCCTAGGTAGGAGGAAGCGTAATGATTCATTGGGATGTGCCAGTAGGCATCCGCCAGGTCTATGGAGACCGTGTAGGCCCTTTGAGGCAGAAGGGTCCTTATTTGTTGCAGAGTCAGCATCTTGAATTTGTTGTTCACAATGAACTTGTTGAGAGGGGACAAGTCTAGAATGACTATGAGTTTGTCTGAGTCTTTCTTGGGAACACAAAAGTCTCCCCCTTGGAACCTGGTTGACTTAACCCTCCTGATCACCTTCTTGTTCAAGAGTTCCAGGACATATTCTTCCAGGAGGGGGGTTGACTGTTGGAAGAATTGCTGGAAGGATGGGGGTGGTTGAGTCCAGCTCCAACCCAGTCCCTTCTTGACGATGCTGTGTGCCCAGGGATCGAAGGTCCAACGATCCTGGAATTGGCGGAGTCTTCCTCCCACCGGAAGCACTTCATTGCTTCTGGTGTCCCGAGGGTTTGCCACCTCGGCCGCTAGCTCCCCTTCCTCCTCTGCCTCTGGAGGGAAGGCGAGAAGAATCTCTGCCGGAACCTCTGCCTGTGCCCCTACCTCTGGGACGAAAGGTAGTCGAGTGTTGCTCGTAGGCAGGGGTGAAGACCAGCGACTGCGACACCACCGGCTGGGGGACCAACTGAAAGGTCTGTTGCGGCTGCGTGGCCACTTGGGGAGTAGCGGGACCCCGAAACTGTCATCTCGGTTGACGTTGCTGGGGTCATGGTTTCGAGGATTTCCTCTTAGGCTGAGGGCCATCATCCTGAGAGGACTTCCTCTTTCGGGACATGCCCCACTTATGGAGAAGGTTCCTATTCTCCGTGGCAGCTTTGTCCGCTATCTCTTTCACCAAGGTAGACGGGAAGAGATGCTTGCCCCAGATATTGGAGGAAATCAGTCTCCGGGATTCGTTTTTCACCGTTGCGCTGGCGAACACAAATTCTCGACTGGCTCTGCGAGCCCTAACGAAGCTATATAGGTCCTTGGTTACAGTCACCAGGTGCGACTTAGCAAGGACCATGTAAAAGTCCGGGACTCTGGTATCCCCGGCCATGAGTTCGAGCTGTACCTGATGGAACAGCGAAGCGGCGAGTCTCTCCTTCGTATCCTGTTTCCTATGAAGGAGGTGATCGTTCAGCCTTGGGAGGTCCTCATTGAATTGATGACCGGCCACATCAGGTTCCAGTTTTCCTACCGTGAAGGTCGACTGGATGTCTTTCCAGTGCCTATCATTGGGGGGAAGAGTAATGGAGAAGGGTCTGCACTCCTCCAGTGCAGGACAAGGTTTCCCTTCCTCTACTGCCTTTATGACCGCTGTGAAGGCCTTTTCGATGAAGGGGAATGTCGCAGAATTTGGCGCAACGAAGGTTGGATGCTTCTTACTAAGCGCCGGCATCTTGGAGTTAGTGAAACCTTGACTCTTCACTGCCTGAGCTAACATAGCTTGGGCCTTCGCGAGATCGAACACAATTACTTCTTTTGGTTCGGTCTCTTCCTTTGAGGCTGGTTCGGACCTGAGCCGGACGTAACAGTCCGGATAAGCCTCGAAATTTGGGAAGAACTCCACTTCTTCCAACAAAATAGAGCCAACCCTTTCTCTGATGTAGATTTTGCCAGTTGTAATTGGCATATGCTCGGCTTATCTCCATGGGTTAGCTTCCGAGCAAGTGGGGAGGTCCTTAACCGAAATCTTTTTCGGTTGTTTGAAGCCGACGAGAGTGGTCCGGAATTGCTCCTGAGTCTCGCGCAGCTTCTTGTCCATGAGGGCTTCAAGCATTTTGAAGACCTCTTGAGTGGCCGATGGAAGAGGGTCCGGGGTGGCAGAAGTCGAAGGAACAGGTTCCTCGGACGGTGCAGGATTTGCTGGGGGAGCAGGAGCGACCTCGGTCTCCGAATCAGGGTATTCCACCTGATCTTCCTCATAGTCGAGCTCCTCGCCCATGAGGTTCTTCTCCGTCTCTTCAGACACATCCGACATACGTTCCACGTTGTTGGAATCAAGATCGCACTCACGCATGGACTGTGCCATGACTATGTCAGGTTCGACCACGATCTGGACGGTGGGGATCTGATCACGGGGGACCACTGAGTCTTTCGATGCTTTTGGGAAAAGCAAGGCCCTCAAGTCTTTGTTGGGAACGTACGGTCCAGTGGCGTTCTTCTGGAAGCCACGCACCCATTTGCGTAGCTTCTCCCTCGCAATGTCCCTTGCCTCAGCAGTAGGAGGATCGTCGAACGCCTCAACGAGAAGACTTTTGCAGACTGTACAGTTCTGCGGGTCCCAAAACTTCAAGTCGCCTTTCTTGGCGGCGCAGGGGACGTGGGTCCGGCACGCCTTGTGCCCGTAGAAGTCCAGGCGCTTCACCCCGCAGAAGTTGCTCTCACACTTCAAATACTCCTCCTGTAAAAGAAAGAGATCCTGAGTACATGGAAGGCATAAGAATGACTTACATTACTCTAAAATTAAGATATCTTAATCTAAAGTTAATAACTTAATCTAAAGTTAAGAATAACTTAATTATAAGAACATATTAATGTTTAAGATTGATGAGCGGGAAAGGAAGTAGATACACATACTTGTGAATCCAGCCCAGCCGGTTACCGTAACCTTATCCGTAGGCAATTCCTTTGTACCCGAAGGTCACAATGGGGGAAATCTGTATGGATGAGCCAAGCTAGGCTTTTAACAGGAATTGTCCACAGAGTGTACTAGGGTCTGAGACCACTCAGAGCCCTGGGGGAGAGGGGAAATAGGATAAACCCCTTAGTAAATGTAGGTTCCGGCAAACGACTGCACTGAGATACACAGAGTATGCTGGAATTATTGTAATGTGCAATCAAATAGCATAGCCACTATCTTTGGATGGTAAGACAATACCTATATGGAAGTGGCCAAGCTATCTGGCTGCAACATATTGACTGTCGGCATGTTGCCGGCAGCCAGGGAAGGGGTACATGTCCCTTAACGTCTCATGAGGGTTCCGCAGACCGACAGCACACCGGAAGCCGGTCCTGCAGGGTGGAAGGCATCAAGGCAGACACACTGAGTATCTTATAGGGATAGAACCATGGTGGCGACCGCCGGCAAAGCGGCGGGTCGTCGGCAGGGGCGGCGGCTCCGGCAGCCGAAGGCTGACAGCATGGTGAGCCTTGGATCAATTCATAAGATAAGATAAGATATGGTTGAATACCTAGATTACCAGCAATCAATGCCGGCATGCGGGTGGAAGACTCCAAAGTCAGCCAGCTGTTACTAGGTAAAAATGAGGGGTGGGACGTCGGCTGTATGTCGACGGAAAGCGGCAGCCTCCGGCACACGGAAGGCTGACGTCTTATGGGGGGGAAGGCATCTTATGAATGGAGGTCACCTGAGGTAGTGGCGGTTATCGCCAGCAGTAGAGACGGCAAGGGACCGGCACCAAGATAGAAAGAGAGAAAGGTAAGGAAGGATGGAAGGGGTAAAATCCTATACCCCTCCGGCATCCCTCCGGAGAGAGTGCACTCATGATAGGAGTGGATACTCCTAACATCCAGTGGCAGGGCGCCGGCAGGCGGCCGGTTCCCTGTGGTAACCCAAGGGAGGGATAGAGGGCACTCAAGACGGGGGAATCCCCCTCCTGCCGGCGGCAACCACCCCCATAGAACGCTATGAAGGGTATGTGTACCAGAGTGGGCAGCTCAGCAGGAGAACAAGGTTAGCCCTACCACTCCACCCAAGGGAGGAGTTGTAGGACTAAGGACAGAGGTGTGTAGGCAGGCCTACACCAAAGAGATAGGTGGGGAGGGAGAAGAAGGGGTCTTTTAAAAGAGGAGACTGCATGAGAACGGCCACTAAGGTAAGGGAGAACGCTCCCTAACCTAGGATAGGTAGCCTAGATCAAGTAAAGTACTAATGTACTGTCCCAAACTATAAATACAGAGTCTACCCCCAGAACTTAACCTAGAATAGGAGAACTAACTCCTAGGCTAGGCAAGCCTGAAAGACACATCGCTAGTTGCAGGGAGGAAGGAGTAACCAAACCAAGTGCAACTGGGGAAGGGCAGGGCCCTTCCGAGGGTCTCAGGCACGACTCTAAGGGGGGTTCATTCCCTTAGGGTAGGCAGAGAAGCGATAAATACTCTGGTTGTAGACGAGATTCCCCTATATAGAAGGGAAAGTAAGTCTACCCAGTGGGAATGCCCGCAGGCAGGGGGAATAGGGAACATATAAGGGTTCCTACATTAGGTTAGGAGGGGTTGATACACAATCAACACGGTCCCTTATATGGTCCCCGAAGGCAAAAACACTTACATCACAGTAAATAGTATGTTTAATAATGCCACCATCTTCATAACTTTACTTAGGAACACTAATATATATCATGCATGAAAACAAGCACTAGGCTGTCCAGCCTAGGGGCTAAGCTAGCGATCTAGTATGGGGTCGAACAGCAACCGAGACTGATGAGCGCTAAAACACGATATAATGATCCCTTAGCTATGAAGACTAAATAATTAATAATATTAATTAGTTAAATGACCGGAGATGGCTGTTCTGGCTAACTAAATAAAGCATGCAACATGAACAGCGGCGCCGTAAAATGGCGCGTCCGGTATCGGCACAGCTCTGCCACAAAACACAATATTTTACGAAAAGTAGAAGTTACTTTACGGCCAGAGCTTATTTAAAAAATACTGGGACCTGGTACTCAACTTTCCAGAAGAAGGCGAAGCTGAAGGTAGCGACATAACGGCGATGTAAGCTGATAAAGAAATCACTTGGGAAAAATCCGACTTAGTGAAGAAGCTACAGACGAAAGGATGAGGACGGACGTGACGTCATTTAGCAATGGCGCCCGTTTGTTTACGTCTCGAGTACCAAAAGCAGCCACTGATGAGAGTAACTGTGGAATGGCTCCTCAGTTACTCAGCCACCCTTCCATATCAAAGTGTTATGGGGTGTAGATAGCTATGTGGCGTGTTAATACATGCGTCCCCTGTTGATATACGATATCCTGGAGGGAAACCTTTAGGGTACTCGCACCAGAAGTTAGAATTCTGTGATAACCTTTAGTTTAATTCTCTGGGAATATCCACTGTAGTTAAATATACCCAAGGAAGCTACTGAAGGAACCTTCCATCAGGACGTCATGGCTTGAGCCCAAAAATGAAATTGTATGTTAACATGTAGATCCTTTACACAATGCGGAGTCTTGTAACTTCCGTTTCAAAATGTTGCAAGTTGAATACTTTGCAATCAAACCGTAGACAGAATTTTCATTAGAGAATTTATTGCATCAGTCTGAAGCTTTAGGTCCCCTGGATAAGTAGTTTGCAGACACCAACAGTGAAAAAGATACATTAATTTGTGAACCTAAAGAGTAAGCAAAGAGGAAGACTCATAAAACAGCCTCTAGTGATTGTACAGATAATTAAATGAGCTCAAATGTTTGAATTAAATTAGGGAAGATGATGTTTGTAGTACTACAAAGAAGCAGGAAAGTTCTGTACCAATATAACCAAACTATTCAGTAGTGTATTATTTTCTGTGGATATCTGATTGACATACTTTGCAGATATTAACAAATGCTGGAGCAAATTCTCTGAGAATTGAAATAACAACAACTCAAGTTAAACAATATTATGTTTAAGTAAATGGTATCCAGTGGAACAGCATAATTCTAGGGAGATCTGCCAGTAAATAATGTGAACAGGATATTTCACACAAACATTAACACATTTGGACGGGTCATGCAGTAGTGCCCTTGCAATTGGGGGAAATGGTCTAGTACTTCAAGAGTCCTATATAGGAAATGTTCTTTACTAAAAGAAAGATATTAATTTCCTAATATGGAGTTGTCTTCTCCTGACTTTTGAAAGAGCGATAATCAGTACCTGTGTGTGCTATTCTTATGTCCTGTCAAGAACAGAATATCTCTGAAGATTCCTTTGTAAGTAATGGAAAATTTAACAAAGCTTAAAGAAAAGATTTAAGATGGAAGATGTGACCAGACAGAACGTAACTCAAGTCCAATAGAAAAGGCTTTCCTTTTCCTAACTTCTTGCA
This sequence comes from Palaemon carinicauda, assembly GCF_036898095.1. Taxonomy (NCBI): domain Eukaryota; kingdom Metazoa; phylum Arthropoda; class Malacostraca; order Decapoda; family Palaemonidae; genus Palaemon; species Palaemon carinicauda. The sequence continues at coordinate 92,954,345 of NC_090749.1, read as the reverse complement.
CATACTATTAGTCAATGTTTGTTCAACTAACCGTCTGACTTCTTTGACAAAGACAAGCTTGATAGAAGCTGAACAGTATTTTGAGGCAAAAGTAAATAAATATGCTTATTGAACTCTTGTATATACTGTAATATTGTCTCACTATCCTTTTTTCCTAGGGGAAACTACGGTCTTTATCAACAATGTCTGTATTAGCACAGGGAAACTAATGTATACAGTAGACTTGCCCAACTGAACCCTTTTCAGAGTGAATCTCCTCCAACCTTCTCTGCAGTCTAATAGCACATATATCTTCAGGGTTTAATCCTGTTTACTAAAGGGAGTTTTTGCTATTTCATCTATAATCCTCATCTACGATTCCTTGACCCTAATATAATCTCTCTCAACTAACAAGAACTGTAGGTGAAGTAGCTCTAAGGTGAGTTTCTTCCTGTTGAGGTGCTCAGAAACCTTCCACATGAGGACGGGGAATAATGTGGCTCTTTGAATTCAAGTTTTGTACCTGAAAGATACAAGAAGATCATCATACAAATATATTACAAAGTTATTATACCTCACAACAATGTAAAAATTCTTGTGATATTGAAGAGTTTACACAAAAACACTAAAAGATTTTATTATTATTATTATCATTATTATTATTAGCGAAGCTACAACCCTAGTTGGAAAATCAGGATGCTATAAGCCCAAGGGTTCTAACAGGGAAAAATAACCCAGTGAAAAGGAAACAAGGAAAGAAACTAAAAGGAGAAGTAATAAACAATAAAATAAAACACTTTAAGAACAGTAATAATGTTAAAATAGATCTGTCATATTATATAAACTATAAAAAGACACTTCTGTCTGTTCAACAAGAAATCATTCGCTGCAAGTTTGAACTTTTACTTTAGATATGTCTTCTCAAAACCACAAAATCATATTTTAAGGCTGATGAGATTTTCCTTGAGTGAAAATTGGTTAACAAAGCAACATGAAGTGAGAGAAGGTGAACATCTTGGAGAGAAGACAACAAATGATGAGGTTCAAAGACACAAGATAAGAATAGACTGCCAACTGCATTCACTGGCTTCTACAAATCACTGGACTAAGATCATTTCTTGTAGTTCCCACTTAGAGGATAAAACACTTCTAGACTCTCTTCGTAATACTAATCTGACATTAATCAAAATACTTCATAAATATAACAGACACAAAGTAAGCAGACAGACATTTCCTATAAGAAAGGCTTGGATGCAGATAAAGGTTATAAAGATACTCAGTCTAGATTTAAGAATATCTTTCAGATTTAGATTTTACGGACATTTTTCCGGCCGGATGAAACTGAATATTAGGTAACCATTTCTTACTCAAAATAATTTACATAAAGAGAGAGAGAGAACATAAAGAGAGAGAGAGAGAGAGAGAGAGAGAGAGAGAGAGAGAGAGAGAGAGAGAGAGAGAGAGAGAGAGAGAGAGAGAGAGCCTTATTGCCTTATTCTATGTTTGGGTTCCCCCAGGTCCCTCACTGTGAGTCACATCATACAATATACATAGCCATTACAATTACATAAAAATACTTTGGAATAAGAATATACAAAAATGTTGATAAAAGTAATTATGATATTTTGATTATAAAATAAATTTTTGAATATACTTACCCGGTGAATATATAATAGCTGACGTCTCCGACGGCTCGACAGATTCCAAAAACTCGCGAGCGATCGCCATGAAGGTTGCGGGTGTGCCCACCAGCGCCGACTATCGGCCAGATACCGCATATACTTGTAAACAGCTCCAGTTCTTCTCAGTCCCCTAGGTCTCTATCGGGGAGGAAGGGAGGGCCTTTAATTTATATATTCACCGGGTAAGTATATTCAAAAATTTATTTTATAATCAAAATATAATTTTTAAATATTAAACTTAGCCGGTGAATATATAATAGCTGATTCACACCCATGGTGGTGGGTAGAGACCAGTATTAATACAATAAAGGCGTATATGCTTAGAGTTTTTGACAGTTATATCATAACAAAACTCAAATAAATATAGGTATCTGGTAAGGAAGCTGACTCTGACGATTACTCTGCCTTATTAGTCCGCTTTCCTCACGAAGCCCAGCCATCCTCTCAGGATGCTGAAAGACTCCCAGGAGCTGTTGTATCCAGGGCGACCACCCATACAACAGGACCTCATCAAAACCCTTAATCTGGGCGCTCTCAAGAAACGACATTTGACCACCCGCCAAATCAAAAAGGATGCGAAAGGCTTCTCAGCCTTCCGTACAACCCAAAACAAGATTAAAAATATTTCAAGAGAAGATTAAAAGGATATTGGAATTAAGGGAATGTAGTGGTAGAACCCTCACCCACTACTGCACTCGCCGCAACGAATGGACCCAGTGTGTAGCAGTCCTCATAAAGAGTCTGGACGTCTGTTAAGTAAAATGAAGCGAACACCGACTTGCTCCTCCAAAAGGTCACGTCCATAATACTTTGCAGAGATCTGTTTTGCTTAAAGGCCACGGAAGTTGCTATCGCTCTTACTTCGTGCGTCTTGACCTTAAGCAAGCAACGATCTTTTTCACTTAAGTGAGAATGAGCCTCTCGGATTAAAAATCTAATAAAATACGATAATGCATTTTTAGACATAGGCAATGAGGGCTTCTTAACTGAGCACCATAAGGCCTCAGATCCACCTCGTAAGGATCTGGTACGAGCTAAATAAAACTTAAGAGCTCTAACTGGGCACAGTACTCTTTCAAGCTCGTTGCCTACGATCTCTGATAGGCAAGGTATATCAAAAGATTTAGGCCAAGGACGAGAAGGCAGTTCATTTTTGGCCAAGAAACCAAGCTGAAGCGAACATGTGGCTTTATCTGTAGAAAAGCCGATGTTTTTACTAAAGGCATGGATCTCACTGACCCTTTTAGCCGAAGCCAAGCACACTAAAAAAAGCGTCTTGAGGGTGAGATCCTTCAGGGAGGGTGAATGTAATGGCTCAAACCTGTCGGACATTAGGAACCTTAGGTCCACGTCTAAGTTCCATCCAGGAGTTGCCATACGATGCTCCTTAGAGGTCTCGAAGGACTTAAGGAGATCTTGGAGATCTTTATTATTGGACAGATCTAAGCCTCTATGTCTGAACACAGAAGCCAACATGCTCCTGTAGCCCTTAATAGTGGGAGCCGAGAGGGAGCGAACATTTCTCAGATGCAGGAGAAAGTCTGCAATTTGGGCTACAGAGGTACTGGAAGAGGAAATGGATGATGACTTGCACCAGTCTCTAAAGACTTCCCACTTCGACTGGTAGACCTTGATGGTAGATGCTCTCCTAGCTCTCGCAATCGCTCTGGCTGCCTCCTTCGAAAATCCTCGAGCTCTTGAGAGTCTTTCGATAGTCTGAAGGCAGTCAGACGAAGCGCGGGGAGGCTTTGATGAAGACTCCTTACGTGGGGCTGTCGTAAGAGATCCATCCTTAAAGGCAGACTCCTTGGAACGTCTACCAGCCATTGAAGTACCTCTGTGAACCACTCTCTCGCGGGCCAGAGCGGAGCAACCAACGTCAACCTTGTCCCTTCGTGAGAGGCGAACTTCTGCAGTACCTTGTTGATGATCTTGAACGGTGGGAATGCGTACGCGTCCAGATGAGACCAGTCCAGTAGAAAAGCATCTATGTGGGCCGCCTCTGGATCTGGGACTGGAGAGCAATAGGTCGGGAGCCTTTTGGTCAGCGAGGTGGCAAAGAGGTCTATGGTGGGTTGGCCCCAAGTCACCCAAAGACTCTTGCACTCGTCCTTGTGGAGGGTCCATTCTGTGGGGATCACCTGACCTCTCCGACTGAGACAGTCCGCCAAGACGTTCAAGTCCCCCTGGATGAATCTTGTCAACAGGGAGATGCCTCGATCTCTTGAGCAGATGAGGAGGTCCCTTGCGATGACGAACAGTGTGTGAGAGTGAGTGCCTCCTTGCTTGGAGATGTACGCCAAGGCTGTGGTGTTGTCCGAATTGACTTCTACCACTTTGTTTCGTAGAAGACTCTCGAAACTCGTCAAGGCAAAGTGGACCGCTAACAGCTCCTTGCAGTTGATGTGCATGCTCCTCTGATCCGACGTCCAAAGACCCGAACATTCCAGACCGTCCAGAGTCGCTCCCCAACCCAAATCAGACGCGTCTGAGAACAACATGTGGTTTGGGTTCTTGACCGCCAAGGACAGACCCTCTCGTAGACTTATGTTGCTGTCCCACCAGTTCAGGCACATTTTTACTGGTTCGGAGATCGGGATTGAAAGTTTCCAAAGTCTTGCTCTTGTTCCAGTGTGAGTCTAGATGGAACTGGAGAGGGTGAAGGTGAAGTCTCCCTAGTGAGACAAATTGCTCCAGGGATGACAGAGTCCCTAAGAGGCTCATCCAACTTCTTACTGAGCAACGGTCTTTTTTCAGCATGAGGCGGACTTTGAGCAGGGCTTGCTCTATCCTGGTGGCAGACGGAAAAGCCCGAAAAACTAGACTGCGAATCTCCATCCCCAAATAGAGAATCGTCTGGGGGGGATTCAGTTGAGACTTTTCTAAGTTCACCAACAGTCCCAACTCCTTTGCCAGACCCAACGTCCATTGAAGGTCCTGCAGACAGCGATGGCGGGACGATGCTCTGAGAAGCCAGTCGTCCAGGTATAGGGAGGCTCGAATTCCCGATAAATGAAGGAATTTTGCCACATTCCTCATGAGCCTCGTAAACACGAGAGGAGCAGGGCTGAGGCCGAAGCACAGTGCTCGGAACTGGTACACCACATTCCTGTAAACAAACCTCAGATACGGTTGAGAATCTGGGTGTATAGGAATGTGGAAGTACGCATCCTGCAGGTCGAGAGAGACCATCCAGTCTGCCTCTCTGACCGCAGCTAGGACGGACTTCGTGGTTTCCATCGTAAATTTTGTTTTTACAACAAAAACGTTGAGCGCACTGACATCCAGCACTGGCCTCCAACCTCCTGTATGCTTTGGTACTAGGAAGAGACGGTTGTAAAATCCCGGTGATTGAAGGTCCGAGACTTTCACCACCGCTCCCTTCTCTAGCAACAGACACACCTGCTGATGTAGAGCTTGTCTCCTTGACTCCTCTCGATACCTGGGAGAGAGGTCTAAAGGAACTGTTACTAGAGGAGGTCTGCGTACAAAAGGTATTTTGTACCCCTCCTTGAGCAACAACACAGACTCTTGGTCTGCACCCCTCTTCTCCCAGGCCTGCCAGAAGCTGTTCAGTCTGGCCCCTACTGCTGTCTGAGGACGTGGGCAGTCAGACTCTGCCACAGGAGGACTTGGAACCTCTCCTCTTGCCTCTTTTACCGTCGGCACAAGCGCCTCCCCTGCTGGGGGCTCTGCCACGAAAGGGCGGGATAAACCTAGTCGCTGGGGTATCGATCTTGGGTCTCACGACATAAGACGATGAAGGAGCACCCTTACGAGCAGAAGTAGCCATCAGGTCGTGTGTATCCTTCTGCACCAGCGAAGCCGCAATATCCTTGATCAACTGTTGAGGAAACAAAGCAGATGACAAAGGGGCAAAGAGAAGCTCCGACCTTTGACAGGGAGTTACTCCTGCTGAAAGGAACGAGCAAAGAGTCTCCCTCTTCTTCAGGACTCCAGCCGTAAAGGTAGCGGCGAGCTCATTGGAGCCGTCACGTATGGCTTCGTCCATGCAGGACATAATAAGCACGGTAACATCCTGGTCGGCCGACGAGATCTTCCTGCTTAATGCTCCTAGAGACCAATCTAAGAAGTTAAAAACTTCGAAGGCCCTGTAAACCCCTTTAAGGAGATGGTCAAGATCCGAGGAGGACCAATAAACTTTAGAGCGTCTCATGGCCAGGCGACGGGGAGAGTCTACGAGGCTTGAGAAGTCTCTCTGGGCAGAGGCAGGAACTCCCAAGCCGAGAACTTCTCCCGTGTCATACCAGACGCTCGCTCTAGAAGCTAGTTTAAAAGGAGGGAAAGCAAAGGCCGTCTTCCCCAAACTCCTCCTGGTGATCAACCAGTCGCCTAGCAAACGTAAAGCCCTCTTAGAAGAGCGAGAGAGCACTAGCTTAGTAAAAGAAGGCTTCGCAGCAGCTAAGCCTAGCGCAAACTCTGACGGAGGCGAACGAGGAGCAGAAGTAACAAAATGGTCTGGGGAAAGATCCTTAAAAATCATCACGATTTTCTTAAAGTCCATAGAGGGTTGAGCAGCTTTAGGCTCTTCTCCGTCTGATAAAATGCCCGAAGGAAAATCAGTAGGCGGAGGATCAGCAACTTCCTCATCTGAAGGAACTTCGTCCGACAATTGTAGAGTCTCATGAAAGGGAGAGACCTGCGGCGGCGGCAATGCTTGACAAGCAATGTCAACTAGCAAAGGAGCAGCAGTAGAAGTAGAGGAAGCGATGTCACGCCGCTGCTGAAAGGACTGAAAGCCTCGTGACTGATCAACAACAACAACAGGAGTTGATGGACGCTCGACGTCATGTAGGAACTGCCTTGACTGCCTAGACTGAGCAGTCAAAACAACCTTAGACTGCGGTAATTGACGCTCAACGTCAAGTCGAGCTGGTTGGCGAACGTCCTGAACGTCAACACGAGGCTGCGGCAGCGGCTGAACGTCAACACGAGACTGCGGCAGCGGCTGAAAGTCAACACGGGACTGCAGCGAGGGAGGATCCAAGTCACGTGACTGACGTGACAAACTACCGACCTCATGTTTCAAAGCGGCAACTTCAAAAGGGCGAGTAAAAGCTCGTTTGGGCGGCTGACGGCCAGAGTCTCGATCAGCGTAACGGAGCGAAGGATCATCGTGAACCTGCTCAGCTTTATACTCTCCTATAAGGGAGGCAAGCTTAGTCTGCATATCCTGCAGGACAACCCATTTAGGATCAACGGGAGTCGGAACGGGCCGAGACAATGGTAACGTCTGTGAAGGCAAAACATTGCCTTTACCGAGACCCTCGGACCCCGTGTAACGCTTACGTTTAATAGGAGAACAGTCTTCCGACGACTGCAAAGGGTCAGAGCTGTCCCAATGGCTACAGCCAGGACGCTGGACCTGTCCTGAAGGGACTGACTTCCGCTTCAAGGGTCTAGAAACCTTGCGCCAAGGTTTCTTTTGCGGAAAGCCTTCGGATGACGAGGAGAAAACAGCCTCGCTCGTCTTATGGTAGGGGCGATCTTGACGAGAAACACCCGATACCAAAGAGGGAACGTCTGTACGTTGGTTAAAGCCTCTCGTCCCCTTAAGTCCTACGACATTACTTCTCCCTGGTGCAGGGGAGCCTGAAAGAGGTCTCGGACTAGGGGAGCGACAAGCACGTACAGACGAACCCTCGGTCGCAACACTAATTACACTTTGCGCACTTATCACTTTATCACGATTTTCTGATTTGGCACTCTGACACTTTAATAATTTCACATCTGACATGAGTTGGTTACGGTCCGATGCTAAGGACTCGACTTTCTCGCCTAAAGCTTGAATGGCAAGCAACATATCCCGCATGGAAGGTTCATGAGTGCTAGTAGAGGGTTCAGGAACAACTACTACAGGGGAAGGATTAGGTTCAGGGGCATGGGAGGAGGAAAATTCCAACGAGCTAGAGGAGCTTCTCCTCACCCTATCTCTCTCCAGCTTACGAGAATATTTATCAAACTCAAGCCAGTCGAATTCCGACAAGATCACGCACTCATCACACCGATCTCCTAATTGGCAGGTTTTACCCCGGCAATTAGAACACACGGTATGTGGGTCGAGAGAGGCCTTGGGAAGACGTTTATTACAATCCCTAGCATTACATTTGCGAAATTTAGGTCCAGGGATAGGAGAAGGGTCAGCCATATTGAACAGTCAAAGAAAATTCAAAGTCATCAACAATAAACACTATCCAAAAAAGGGTTCAAGAGTTTTAATTGAAGAGAAAAACACCCGTCACAGCGAAAGCTCAAAACAACCAAAAAGAAGTACTTCACCAAAAATGACGAAAATTCAAGGTCAACAGCGAGCGGAATCAACTTGTCGATGAGACCGACAGAGAAGAACTGGAGCTGTTTACATGTATATGCGGTATCTGGCCGATAGTCGGCGCTGGTGGGCACACCCGTAACCTTCACGGCGATCGCTCGCGAGTTTTTGGGTTTCTGTCGAGCCGTCCGAGACGTCAGCTATTATATATTCACCGGCTAAGTTTAATATTTAAAAAATTACTGCATCTTATTGCATAATTAAAATCACCCTATAGAGTCAGTTTTTATCATTCACAAGGACCTGGAATTTCATATATAAATGCTGGTATATATAGGCATTTAATAAATTATTTAACAATGATATAAGTATAGCAAATACATAACGTGCTGTGACTATTCACATTTCTCTTCATTGGTTGGTGTCTTTGTTACTCAACACCCATGAATTGTGAGGTCTTAAGTCTGCCAATTTCATTCATGAACTTTAGGTGTACTACGAGATTTTCATTAATTACAGTAAAAGACAACAAATTTCACTCAGCATGGTTGTGTCAGTAGTCAAAATAGAACTAATTACACAAAATCTACTGTAGAATCATGTCCTGAAAGCTTTACCTAATATCACAATGTTACAATCATTTTCTATTTTCCATAACTACACAAACCGAAGATCTTTAATAGGAGATTATTTGTAAGAGGTCAAAGTCCCAATAACCGAGCCGGCTGATTATTAACCAGGGAAATGTCACATAATTTGGTCCTGCATTGGAGCAAAGTCATGACTACTGTCAACCTCCTAACTACTTGAGCATGAAGATGTCGCAGGTTGTCAGGCAAGGTCCCTCCCTACAAGGAGGTCATGTAAGAACCTATATTCATAAGGGTATGGTGTATGAATGTGGGATTATTATAAGAAATGGGCTGCGTACATTTCATCCATCTCTACCTTGTCTTGAAGGATAGGGGCGACTCTTCACAATACAAAACTTATCTATCAAGAAAAGCTACTCTGGTGTGAGGCTCGCCTGCATCTAGTGTAAATCAAAGCATAGTGCCTAAACAGACAGAAGGCAATTACCAATGCTGACATAGCAGCCACCTTACCAATGGTCTTGTATATCCCGAAGAAACACAAGGAAGAGGAATGCACTAAAAGTCCTCTAGATGGTTCTGCAGGTCTTCACAATCAACTATTTTGATGGGAAATTTATCTGAGGCTCACTGACCAATCTTCTTCCTGTTCAAGAGGAAGACGGGAACCAAGTACTGTACAGTCTACTACCAAGAAAAATACTTCTCACACTGTAGCAGTTAGTGAGCTGCGGCCAGGTATAGATCGCAGACTGACTCCAAGCTGCTACCATACATTTGAACAGAAGTCCCCAGGAATTAGGAATGTTGATGGGTACCACCCCTTGTTTCTGCCTCTTTGGGAATGTTGAGCTCCAAGTTGATGCAAAGTATAAGATCAAATAAGAGGATGCTCAGCAGATGATGGAAGTAGATTCTATGGAAAGAGACTCTGGGTGCAAGATCAAAGTGTTGGAGTGCCTGAGTCTTACATTGGATCCCTGTTGTCAGCACTAACATTGTTGAATCAATGGACAGTTGTGATGGAGTGTCCAAAGTGTCTTGAATATGTTTGGAGACATGAAAGAGAGAATTGCGGCTGCCAACATCTCGTATTCAATCTCGTTCAAAGTCTAACATACCAACAGGAGCGTGAGTATCGGTACAGTACTACTCCTCCCACAAAACCCTGCAAAGGGATCAGTCAATGTCTTGTGAGGAACTTCTATCTGTGCCTCGGTGACTTCTTCCTTCTCTTTGGGTAGGTCTTTCATTCATTTTATATTAAGATGGAAAAGTTATATCCTATTCACATAAAACCCAAATTATGACTGTCAGTAGGTTATGGACATTTAACCCTCATAAACAATACAGTGATACCTCGGTACTCGACCATAATCCGTTCGAGATCCGTGTTCGACCTCCGATTTGTTCGAGTACCGAATTTTTTTTCCCCATAAGAAATAATGGTATATATTCTATTCCGTTCCCAAGCACTCGAACAGGCCCAAAATATTAATAAAACGTGTACCTAAACAACAATAATTATCTAAATGTGTATGAAATTGGTCAGAAAATCCTATAAAACAATTTTAAACCATTTACTGTACTAAAATAAAACAATTTTAAACCATTTTCTGTACTGTAGTGAACATACCTTTGAGCAGCGGTTCGATGGCATACAGGGATGGATGTGGAGAGGATGGAAGGGGGAGGTTACTGCTTGGAAGGAGAGTCCCCTTCCATGATGTGGCGGGGTAGTTCTCCTTCAGGAGTTGTTTCTCTCTCCAATGAAAGGGTGGGCAGATCTATTTCAGGGGTTTCTTCTCTTCTTTGTCTCTTCTTTGGAGGAGAAACAGGCTTTGATGTAGCAGCTTTCTTTTCTTTTGTGAAAAACTGGTCTATTGTTAATTGTTTCTTCCTCCTCTGCAGTATTCTTCGAAAATGATACATGACACTATCATTAAACATATGCACTGCCCGGTTTGCTACTGCAATTTCTGGGTGGTATTTTTCAGCAAAAGCCTGCACATCTGCCCACTTGGAACAAATTTCATTGATGAGAGAACTTGGAACATCCTCCCTTACCTCATCCTCTTCTGAAGATTCCTGCTCCACAATCAGATCCTGCTGCTGTTGTTGTTGCAGGTGCAACAATTCCTCCACAGTCAACTCGGTAGAATGGCTTTCTACAAGCTCATCAATATCATCCTTGTCGACCTCAAGCCCCAAACTCCTGCCCATGACAACAATTTCCTCAACGACATCAGTGTCATCAGAAATTACAGGGGTAGCAGTGCTTGGACCCGCCTCTGGTTGGAAACCTTCAAACTCCCTCTCTGTGACACATGATGGCCACAGCTTACGCCAGGCAGAGTTCAATGTCCTATAGGTCACACCTCGCCAAGCTTGGTCAATCATGTTAACAGAGTTGAGGATGCTGAAGTGTTCCTTCCAGAATTCCTTTAGGGTCAACTTCGTGTCACTGGTCACTTCAAAACACTTTCTGAAAAGGGCCTTGGTATAGAGTTTTTTGAAGTTTGAAATGACCTGTTGGTCCATGGGCTGGAGTATGGGAGTAGTATTGGGGGGCAAGAATTTGATTTTGATAAAGCTGTATTCTTCTTTCAAGTCATCCTCGAGACCTGGAGGATGTGCAGGAGCATTGTCCATAACCAGAAGACATTTCATTGGCAAGCTCTTTTCAATGAGGTAAGCCTTAACCTGGGGGGCAAACACTTCGTTTATCCACTCAGTAAAGAATTGTCTTGTGACCCAAGATTTAGTGTTCGAGCGCCACATAACTGGTAGTGCACTTTTACAAATATTATTTCGTTTGAACACCCGGGGGTTGTCCGAGTGGTACACTAACAAGGGTTTGATCTTGCAATCGCCACTTGCATTTGCACACAGCAACAATGTTAGCCTATCTTTCATTGGCTTGTGACCTGGCATCTTCGTCTCGTCCTTGGTAATGTACGTATTGGCTGGCATTTTCTTCCAAAATAACCCAGTCTCATCACAATTAAAGACTTGTTGTGCGATCAAATTTTGTTCATTTATGTACCGATCAAATTCCCCCACGTATTTATCGGCTGCAATTTGATCCGAACTAGCTGCCTCCCCATGCCTAGTAACACGATGAATACCTGTTCTATTACGAAACTTTTCAAACCAACCCCTGCTCGCTTTAAATGTAAATGAATCACTTTCACTGGTACTCGGACTTTTCTTCACTAATTCTTCATAGATATGCAACGCTTTTTCACAAATGAACGCTTCACTAACACTTTCCCCGGCCAACTGTTTTTCTTTAATAAATATTAAAAGCAACTTTTCCATCTCCTCAATCACTTGTGGCCTTTGCTTAGTTACCGCCGTAACTCCCGTTGCAACATTCGCCTTCTTAATCATTTCTTTATGCTTTAAAAACGTAGAAATGGTCGACTTCGCCATTCCGTATTCTACCGCTAAATCGGACACTCGTACACCATTCTCATATTTCGCTATAATTTCCTTCTTCAACTCGATCGTTGTTCGCACTGTTTTCCTCTTCTCCTTCCCCTTAACACTCATTACTTTCTTGGGACTCATTATGAAAGCTAAAAAAGCAATTAAAAGCACTGAAAATCACTAAATCACAACGAATGCTGATCGCGCGTTGTCTGAGTGACGCTCTCGAGAGAACTGATGCTTCCCGAACAAGCGAGAGTGGCCGAGATGGCGCGATCATCACAAAGCCCATGCGGTCGTCACGTGTTCGGCTGGTCGAGTACCGAATTTTTGGTCGAGCACCGCAGCAAAAATTTCTCGAAAATTTTGGTCGAACTCCGAATTGTTCGAGTATAGAGTCGTTCGACTACCGAGGTATCACTGTATTTTCTAATTGAAAATGTCTCTGAAACTACTTGCAAATTATCTATCACTGCTTCTCACTCTCCTGAAGAGAGAGAAAAGTCAAATGGCCAGCAAGGGGAAAGAAAGCCAGTGACCTTTATTACTACTGGTTGTGCCTGAGCTGGTTCATGTAAGAATAGAGCATAGGCGGCAGGTGGACGAGCTCCTATCGAAGAATCCTCCCACAGGCGACTCACCAGACAACCCGAGGAGAGAAAGGAGTGATGGAATGCCTGTCCTTGGCTGAAGAGAATCCTTGCCAACAACCTCGTGAGCAAGATGTGGCATCTCCAATGGTTCTTTGATTGCTAAGAATAGATTTGAAAAGGCACATTCCAAACTCTAACTTGCAACCAAGTTGGAAGGTCTTGGCATCTGGGAAAACTCTGTCATGGATCTATGAGTGAGGGCAGATCTATACTAAGGAGCAATAGAGGTCCGTTAGGCAATCTCGAGTGATGGCGTCACCGAAGACTCTATGGAACGTCCAGCATCAGGAAAGAGATGAGGGGCAGCTTCCCACATTCCAACCAGCTGTACTTGGGACAACTGCATAAGCTCTTGTACCTCATACTGAAAACCCTTCCAGGGGGTTGGGTTTTAAATCCACAAAACCTTGCACAGGAATAGGTCAAAGTCTCGAAAGACTTTGCCAGATCGGTCATTCTGTGTTTGCCCTTTTACTCCTTTCTTGGAAGGAACAGGTAACAACAGGAGGTACCTGTCGACTCTAAAGTTACGATTACCTGTAAAATAAGTGGAAGTCTCAATATTGTGGTTTTTGGTGGTGGGATTCCTGATCGAAGTTACTAATCTTAAGGTTTGTCATAGCAACATTTTTTAAAATGTTCCATCTTTATTTTTTTTTCTTAAATGATAAAATAGTTTGTGGTATAGTATCTGTGGGTGGTGTACAAATGGAGCACTCGTAATGTTAGGGACAAAATTGGGATTCCAAGTTTGTGTGAAGAAGTGAGACTCAAAAGTAAAAGGCATTCATTGTATGATCCATTGTTAGCCAGTAACCTCAAAAACACTTCCAACTATGCTAGGGAAGGTTTTGGATCAAACTATTCAAGCAGTGAATTTTGTCATTGGAACAGCTCTCAACTCCCAACTTTTCAAACAATGATGTACCAATATGGATGCAGCCAATCAACTGATTTTTTTTTTCACACAAATAATCAATAGTTGGCAAAGGAAAATATAACCGAGTGAATACAGTATTTAATCTTACAGATGAACTCAAATTGATGTTTGACAAAGATGTGCAAATCTTTTGCCTTACTTAATGATTCGGAATGAATTATGCGTCTCGCCTATTTAGTTGATATTTTTGAGCAGCTGAATCTTCAGATGCAAGGAAGGAATACAAACATAATAAAATTCATAGATGCCTTGAAAGCTTTAACGAAAAAGATGGAAAATGGGAAGAGGAAGGTCAATGTAAGAAATGTATCAGCCTTTGATCAAATGTCATCCGTGTATGTTGTTTGTGGAGAAGACAAGGTGCAAAGAATGAAACTTCTCAGCATTTGATGACATTAGAAAGTGATTCCAGCTGATATATTACTGAAATCATTGATGATGAACTGGATTTAGTCAGTTAAACCATTAGAAATATCAGTTGAAAAATATTCCTGATGATTGAAAAGATGAATTTCTGGAGTTTTAGTACTGATCAGGAGTAACAGAGAAATCCATTACATAATTCCTACCTAAACGTGGCAGGAAGAGCTATCCGTGCACTGCTTCCCTTTGTGTAGACATGTCTTTGTGGGACAGGCTTTTCAAGTCCTTTGCAAATCCTGTTTTATTAAACTGATGCCATCCTTTGTTATTGGCGTCTCTGAAAAATCCAATAACGAAGAGTCAGAGTAAAGAAAAGAGATTCTAAACCAGAGAAGATTTTGGTTCCATCTGCATGAAAAACATTATGTGGCATTTTAATTCTGGATTTTCAGGAACATATCTATGATCTTTAGAGAATGCAAGTATGTGCAGATAAAATGTTACACCTAACTTGAGAAGGAAATCAGAGCTTGAGAATGTGTACAGTTACAGAAATAAGACCCAGTGATACTCACATGCTGATACTGGCAAGAGTCCAGACAGGAGATGGTGTGACGTTCGGTTCACAATTGAGAAGTAGTTCTAGGAGGTTAGACTAGACCAAGCTTCTATGTGACCCGAGGCCATCGGCAGCAGCTTCCATGTCGTGTCGAGGCTTGTTTCCTTTCTGCTCTTGATAAACATTGAATTGGTTCCCTGGAGAATAAAAATAAGAATCAAAACATAATGTAATAAGGATAATCTGGTTAGATTGGATTAGAGAATTGGGGCTTGGGAAGCCTTCAAGCAGACGTGTAACATGTGGGAAAACCCCATAGTTGCAGTATGAAGGACAAGCAGAGAGGTTGGAGAGCCAGATGCAAGAAAGGAAGTGGGAATGGAGGTACTGTATAGCAGAAGGTTAAAAAGGATGCCTACAGTGAACCACTTGTAGTGTGCTGGTGGCACTATTCTCTCAGGATGATATACTGTATACAACATTAAAAAAAAAGGACAAAAACATATTTTATGATGTGGAAAACTAAAAAGACACAGGGAAGACAGGAATAGGAAAGGAAACCAGTTGATCGGAATCCACCAACAGTTGTCCACGAAACAACGTAATGTTTGAAGGCAAATGTTTGAAAGTGAGGTTTGAACAAAGTTTGAAAGCGAAATTTGAACATACAGTTTGAAAGCGAAGTTTGAACATGTAGTTTGAACGTAATGTTTAAAAGCAAGGTTTGAACGTAAAGTTTGAAAAAGAGCTGAGAACATAAAGTTTGAAATGGAGGTTTGAATGTAGTGTTTGAAAGCAAGGTTAGAACAATGTTTGAAAGCGAGGTTTGAATGTAAAGTTTGAAAGCGAGGTTTGAATGTAGTGCTTGAAGGCAAGGTTAGAAAGTTATGTTTGAAAGCAAGATTTGAACATACAATTTGAAAGTGAAGTTTGAACCTAAGTTTGAAAGTGAGGCTTGAACTTCAAGTTTGAGAGCCAGGTTTGAACCTAATGTTTGTAAGCGAGGCTTGAACATGTTAGTAAGCGAGGTTTGAAAATAAAGTTTGCAAGCGAGGTTTGAACGTAAAACTTGAGCGAGATTTGAACCTAATGTTTGAAAGTGAGATTTGAATGTAAAGTTTGGAAAAGACGTTTGAACGTAAAGTTCGAAAGCGAGGTTTAAACAAAGTTTGAAAGCAAGGTATAAACGTAATGATTGAAAGCGAAATTTGAACATAATGTTTGAAAGCAAAATTTGAACATACAGTTTGAATATAATTTGAACCCGAGGTTTGAACATGTTTGAAAGCAAGGTTAGAACATAAAGTTTGAAAGTGATGTTTGAACGCGGTGTTCAAAAGCAAGGTTAGACCAATGTTTCAAAGTGAGGATGGAATGTAAAGTCTGAAAGCGAGGTTTGAACGTAATGTTTGAGGGCGAGGTTTGAACGCGAAATTTGAGCATTCAGTTTGAAAACGAGGCTTGAACGTAATGTTTGAAAGCAAGGTTTGAACCTAATGCTTGAGAGCGAGATTTAAACCTAATGTTTGATAGCAAGGATTGAACATAGTGTTTGTAAGCAAGGTTTGAACATAGTGTTTGAAAGCGAGGTTTGAACGTAGTGTTTGATAGCTAGGTTTGAACCAAATGTTTGAGAGATTTCAACCTGTTTGATAGCGAGGTTTGAATATAGGGTTTGAATGTAGAGTTTGAACATAGTTTGAGAGAGATTTGAGTGTAGTGTTTGAAAGCAAAGTTTGAACATAGTGTTAAGAGCAAGGTTTGAGCGTAGTGTTTGATAGCGAGGTTTGAACGTAGTGTTTGATAGCGAGGTTTGAAAGTAGTGTCTAAGAGCGAGGTTTGAACGTAGTGTTTGAGAGCGAGGTTTGAACGTAGTGGTTGGGATCAAGGTTTGAACCTAATGTTTGAGAGAGATTTGAACCTAATGATTGATGGCGAGGTTTGAACGTAGGGTTTGAATGTAGAGTTTGAACCTAGTGTTTGAGAGCAAGGTTTGAACCTGGTGTTTGACAGCGAAGTTTGAACATAGTGTTTGAGAGCAAGGTTTGTACGTAAAGTTTGAAAGAGAGGTCTAAACGTAATGTCCGAGCTAAGTTTGAATGTAATGTTTGAGCAAGATTTGAACGTACTGTTTGAGTGCAAAGTTTGAATGTAATATTTGAAGGTACGGTCTGAAAGTAAAGTTTGAAGATAAGGTTTGAACAAAATTTGAAAGTGCGGTTTGAACGTTGTAATTGGAAGCGAGGTTTGAACGTAAAGTTTGAAAGCAAAGTTTGAACGTAATATTTTAAACCAAAGTTTGAGCATACAGTTTGAAAGCAAAATTTGAACGTACTTTGAAAGCAAGGTTTGAATGTAGTTTGAAAGTGAGGTTAGACCGTAAAGTTTGTAAATCAGGTTTGAATGTGAAGTTTGAAAATGAAGTCTGAATGTGAAATTTGGAAGTGAAGCTTAAATGTGAGGTTCGAAATGCATCACATTTAAGAAAGGGAAAGAGAAAGGGAAAGGGAAAGGGAAAGGGAAAGGGAAAGGGAAAGGGAAAGAGAAAGGGAAAGGGAAAAGGTAAGGGAAAGGGAAAGGGAAAGGGAAAGGGAAAGGGAAAGGGAAAGGGAAAGGGAAAGAGAAAGGGAACGGGAAAGGTTAAGGGAAAGGGAAAGGGAAAGAGAAAGGGAAAAGGGAAAGGGAAAGAGAAAGAGAAAGGGAAAGGGTAAGGGAAAGGGAAAGGTACATTCTGGAAATTTTGGAAATTTTTGTAAAGTTATAACTTCATGAAACAAAGTACTCGTCTATTTGAGAGTATAGTACAGTATAACAAGGATACTCGAGTATTATATTTATTTACGGATAAGTCCTCCAATTTCATCGTATTTTCTGCCTATTGAATAACTGTATAGAATATTAATTGCATTGTTCGCTGAACTTTTCATCTCATTTAACAAAGATCAGTAAAGGCCTTTATGCTTGCGTCCCAACAATGACAGTTGGACAGTGAGAGCCTCCTGGTGGTGGTGACTAGTGATGGCAGCAAGAGTGATTGGTGTACGAGTAACGAGAAAATAGTCGTACGTGCAAAAAGATTTCTTTTAAGTAGTGTGTACTAGAAAAAATAAGAAAGGAAGAAAATTGGGTGCAGAGATAAGAAAATTTGGGAAGTCTTGTAACAGTAATACTGGTGGGAGTTGGGAAGCGAATAGGAACTAGATTTCACATATGATACGAGAATGGATCCAAATACATTTAATAATCTCATCTCAAAACTGGATATTTCTGCTGAAGCCCCATTACAGGAAACATTCCTTTTCCTGTTAACAAGATGCAACTATGCACCACTTCAATACAATAAAAGGATTTCCGGGGTCAGCCATTATCAGCGGATATATTAGGGTACATCTCACTATTCATTTGCACCAATGATAAACGTCTTTTTTGTTTAAATTGGGATTTTCCTGTTATAAAAGTATTTTATTTATTAAAAAATGTTGTTCTGACCAGAACTATAATAAAATAAAACCAATTTGTCTTGTCTATACAGAATTGGTGATAAAACCTAACTTCATACTTAAGGCAACGATTTTATCAAACTCATCTCCCCAATCTTTATCCACAAGGTACAAGTCTCGTTGCTTTGGTAAAAATTCCCCAAATTTGATAAAAACTTTACAGATCTTTGTTCGCTGCTTCTACGCTTCTGACGTCACCTTAAAGTTCATTGTGTGGACGGAGCCTCAGAGTTTTGTATTTTTCTCTTAATTACAACATTTTCTACAGACAACAGAAGACACAGCCTACGATGTATTCTGTTTTGAAATGCTGTACCCGACACAGGTGGGGGGGGGGGGGAAGGTTATGACCTCAGTAAGGTTAGGTGGAGGTACCTTAGGCCAGGACACATCCCATTGATGTCATTGCAAATAAAACAACGGCAAAGGCAGTCGTTTAAAGCATAGGATAAGATTACGTCTAGAATGCAAAGATCCTTGAATAATGCATACAGGGCAGAATTCATGGAGTACTGTCAATAGTGCAAACCTCCTAATTTATATTTTCCTTCAGGACAAATTTCCTTGAGGAACAAATTGTTTTTCCTTCTGTTTGCAATTAATTTCAAGTTTATTTAAAGCATAAATAAAGAGGATTTTCCTGTTTTCCTTCCAACTAAACCACCGGTTCCCACCACGTGTCAGTTGGGAAGGGACAATGGCAGAACGGTTCATTTGCCGATATTTAATGAAGGAAAAGTTTTTGTCCTATTAGAAATTTTGTCCTGTATTAAACTAAAACTATAATTCTACCTAAATAGACCATATTTTGACCTTTATACAACATGAGGACTAAAAGAAGCCTGGATTATGAATGACTTTACTGAAGTAGGCACAGAATGAAGCACACCAGAGCTCTCCTAAGTCGGTTCACATTCGACATTTTACAGATAATTTCTGAGTTTGTCACCTCTAATTATAGGTTAACTTAACAATAAAGTTACAAACCTTAGTTTAAAACACTAATACTTACAGCAAAGTCTCTTAAAACGCACAAAAATATATAAAACTTGTGGACTGACGAAGATATTGTGTATAGTGTTACCACTAGATCAGCCATATTGTTAATGAAATGAAATCCCTAAACAAACTAAATAGATATCAAATTTCCCTAAAATAAGAGCCAATTTCCCCCTAGCATTCTTCAACATGGTCTAAAATACGTGTTACATATATCTTATATTTACAATGTGCTATGTAATTTTCTTCAGGAATTTTTGCAACCATAAACAATACAATTTTGCTTAAATCTTCGTAATAATTTCCAAAACTTGTCCTCGAAATCCCCAGATTTTCCTTATTTGGGGACAATTTCCCCAGAAGCAGACGCCATGACACAAGACCTTAAAGGAATCTAGATGTCAACAAGCCTAAATACAAAATATCATATGATTATTTGACAACGTCTTTGATATTGACTTGATTAGAAATTTGGGTTAAATTTTGGGTTTTTAATTCTATGGCTGAGTTCCAACTCTTTGCTTGCAGGATATTGGGATCTGATCTATTTGTTTTAGTAATATATATTATCTGTAGTTTCACAAACAATTGCCATAACTTAGAGCCTTAAAATCAGAAGGAAAATATTATAGTTGGAATTATGAAATCTTCATGATTCTGATATAAATGACTTCAATGAAAGTATGTTCTAGTAATCACACACTTCTCTGAGTTTGAACAGATACTCTCTCTCTCTCTCTCTCTCTCTCTCTCTCTCTCTCTCTCTCTCTCTCTCTCTCTCTCTCTCTCTCTCTCTCTCTCTCTCTCTCTCTTCAAGAGATACTGTTAATCCCTGGTCCTACCACCCATGGAAACCTTGTGTCCCACATCCTACAGCAAGATCTATCTGTCGTGAATATCCTTAAGTGCCCAGAGTATATCAAAGACGGAACATAATTCTCCTTCAATTGTCACATCCACATTAATAATCATCGAAACATTTAAAAAACAACTTAGAATTAAACCTTCTTCAGTTTCTTCTTGAGACTTTAATGTTTCTGAGGATTTCCAGATGAATGAATTGATGTCCCCACTATTTTATTTTGCATAATTTATCAAAATCATTAGTTTGAGAATTGCTTTACTTATCTTTTCGGGAAGAATTTAATAAAGAAAATGTTGTGTAATTTAAAAGATATTTTAATACTGTTAAGGAAAAGTCTATTTATCCTAATATTTTTGTTATATGTCTTTCGCTGCATATTATCTACTCGTTTCCTTCTGTAGATTTTATTAAAGATTCTGCTCATCATCATCATCACATGATGTCACATTAATGTTCAAAGTTGAGCACATTCTGTTGTTGTTGTTGTTGTCGAAATCTGTTGATCAGAAACACCATTTGTTGTTGTTGTTGTTGTTGTTGTCGAAATCTGTTGATCAGAAACACCATTTGTTGTTGTTGTTGTAGAAATCCCTCGTTGATATTTCACGAAAAGTTGATTCATAGACAAATCCTTTGTGGGTTTCTATTGCATGAAACGTAACAAGTGTGACCTTAGCGAGTATCTGCGTGAAACGTATTTATACAGAAATCTAGTTTTCTTTACTTGAATTTGTTTTATAATTTATGAATGATGTATTAAGAGTCTATTTTATCTAAGAATGACTTATTATAAATATGGGACTGCAGATTATATCACCTTCTTTTTCGAGGATTATAGTTTTTTATTTCATTGCGAGAATCCTATTCCTTGTAATACATATATATATATATATATATATATATATATATATATATATATATATATATATATATATATATATATAATTTATATATATATATATATATATATATATATATGTATATATATATATATATATATATATATATATATATATATATATATATATATATATACACACACACATATATATATATATATATATATATATATATATATATATTTATATATATATATATATAAATATATATATATATATATATATATATATATGTATATATATATACATATATATATATATATATATATATATATATATATATATTAATATATATATATATATATATATATATATATATATATATATATATATATAAATATATATATATATATATATATATATATATATATATATATATATATATATATATATATATATTTATTTATTTATTTATTTATATATATAAATATGTATATATATATATATATATATATATATATATACATATATATATATATGTATATATATATATATATATATATATATATATATATATATATATATATATATATATATATATATATATATAACAAATGCAGTCGTTTATAGTACTGTATACTGCAGAACAAAGGCCTCAGATATGTCCTTATTCATGTTTGAGGTTTGGACAATTTTAATCACCCCGCTGGCTAGTGCAGATTGGTGATGGTGGGAGACTTTTGTCTGATCACTCACAGTAGACCAACCTAGTATTGGTAACCCAGACAATTTAAATTAGAAATGATAATTGTTGGCAAATTTTGATATCAAAATTTTATTCTTCATAAAACATCAAGAAGAGAATTGCAAGCAAAATCACTTAGATAAAATAATAGATTTTGAGTATTTTGATCCATAATAATAATAATTGTTTTTATTCAAATGTAAAAAGAGAATTGATGAAGGTGTTTTCCTTCTAAGATTTGGCAAAAGAAGACGATTCTTCTGTTTCAGATTTTACCAGACAACTTTAGCAAAATACCTTTTAAATTTAATTACTTTTACAAATAAGTAAAGTATTTAACCATTTTCAACATACATATAAAATATTTTTTTATATTTTTAGTATATAATGATTGAAGTTATTTTCATAGGTTAAAAATTAAAGTCAAAATGATTATTATATACTGGGCAAGACTTATAAAATGAGTTTCTAACTACTCAATTTAAACGTATTTGTTTTTATATAATTGGTTGTTGTAGCTCAATTACTTTATTCCTTTCTTTTCTATATTCCTGGCAAAATAATAAAAAATGTATCAAATCTTCCTCCTCATTTTCACAAAAATTACAGTTTACATTCCCCCCATTGTGTCTATTTATAATATTTAGTTTTATCGTATTAGTTCTTGCTCTAAAAAATATCACTGAAGCAAATGTATTGTCATAAATTAACTCTTCTTTAATTTCTTTCTTCCACGTTCTATATATTTCTAAGCTCACTTTACTTTCTATTTCTTCTTTCCACTTTTCAGTATCCCACTTTCTGGTTTCCGTTTTTATTTCTGCCTTGTTCATTCTTCTTATTTGTCTTATGCCTAAACTTAATTCTTCCAAATACTTTGCAGGTTGTTTCCACCATCTTCCTTCTTTTTCTTGAATATCCTGGCTAATTATTTTCAGTATTTCCTTCTTTCCATTCAGGGTACGATTTAAGTACTGCAGCTTCCCATCCATCACCCTTGCTTTCATAGAAGATGCACCTATCTCCCCTCTTAGAGTAGTATTAGCTGTGCTTTTTGTGGCACCTAAAATCTTCCTGTATACCCCATTCTCTATTCTTTGTAGTTTCTCTATTTCAATTTCTGTTAGATTTATAACACTTGTTCCATACAAAATAGATGGTAAAGCAATACTTTTCCAGAACGTTTTTCCTATCATCACTTTACTGCAATTTTTCTCTATGACTGAATATGTTAGATTAGCTCATTTCTGTGCCTTTTCTATCATTACCCTTTTCTGAGTTTTAAATATATTCCTACTATTGTCTAGCTTTATTCCTAAGTATGTTAAACTTTCTACTACTTTGATTCCCTCTATGTTATCTGGCTTTTCTTTCATATTGTGAATCATAATATTACTCTTTTCTTTATTAATTTCCAACCCACATTTTTTACTAGTTTCTACTAATATCTGGATGTTACGCTTTGCATTATGTATATCCTGTGCAATTATTAAGGCATCATCTGCAAAAAATAATGATTCTATCTTTATTAATTGATCTCTGAAACCGTTTCCTTCCTCTTCTATTTTCTTCATGACAATATAGGTAATTGGTTTAAAAAGTGAAGTTGATCCTGTGCAACCTTGTTTAATTCCACGTGTAACCTCCATTTCTTGTTCTATACCTTCTCCTAAGTCAATGCCCGTAGTATCTCCTTGATAAATAATTGCAATTGCACTTATGATTCTTGACTTCTTCCACATAATTGGTTTTTCTTTTTTCGTCCAACTCATTTTGATAACATTTCTGTAAGGTTTCAAGACATATTTTGCTTTTTCCTTTTGCCTTATAGAGCTCGGGTTTTAGGCCACCTGGCCCTGCCGCTTTTTTCGCCTTTAGTTTTCCCAGGCAATTCTTTACT
>NC_090749.1:92719543-92930504 GCF_036898095.1 Palaemon carinicauda | reverse complement strand
AACTATTTCAAGTGGGTTTGCTTTAAACCTCAATTACCCTTCGCCCATCGTCCGGGTATCTTAAAGTTTCCTTCAAACTGCAAAGTTGAGTGTTTAGTGTCTTCAAAACTTTTCAATTCAAATCCATAAATCAAATCACATAGTTTATTATTATTATTATTATTATTATTATTATTATTATTATTATTATTTCATTATCATTATTATCATTGTTGTTGTTGTTGTTATAAAACAAGAATGGAATTTTTCGCGAGTCCTAAAAGAATTCGGAAGAAAATCTTCTCGGATTTCCAAATGGCTTCAGAAGAAATAGCCATAGACTTAGCATGGAATTCTGAATGCCTCCAGAACGGAATCTCAGAACGGTATCGGAAGAAAACTTTCCCAGATTTCCAAATGGCTTCAGAAAAAAAATAGCCATAGACTTAGCATGGAATTCTGAATGCCTCCAGAACAGAATCTCAGAACGGTTTCGGAAGAAAACTTTCCCGAATTTCCAAAAGTCTTCAAAGGACATAGCCGTATACTTAACATGGATTTCTGAATGACTCCCGAGCTTCAAATGACTTCTGAAGACCTGATCTTCATTTTTTCAAACTTAGCCTGCAACACCTCACATGATCTGTATGTAGCTGGCGAAATCTAACCAAGGAATTGCGCGTCAATAGGAGTAAGAGGAAATGAGTTGATGACTGGGAGAAGGATTTCACTCAACTCACAGACATCGCGTTCTGGGGGAATAGGAAGCTGCCGGTAAGAATTATGTATTACGTCTTCGGAACACCATCTACTACAGATGGTTTTGGTTGCTGCCGAAGTTGCCGATCGTTCGTTTTCTATCGCCCGACCTATAGAAAGACACAGGATCTTCCGTTGGCAGCTGAGCTTTGAAGATCATAATGTATGCGCCTTGAAGGATCATTTGCTTGGGCTTTTGCGACGATGTCTTATTAAAGGAGACTCTTGCAAAAAGTACGAGGCTTTGTATCGGTGCAAAAACGGATTGCGGGGAATGAGGATGGAGGCAGAATGGTTCAACTGAACGGTGAGTGACGTGTAGTTCTTCAACAGGATTGTCCCAAAATTCGCCATTGAAGTAAGGACATATCCAGACGACATTGGTAAATATATCATGTTGTTCGTCATTTACTTTGGCATGATAGTGTATGCGGAGAAAT
Organism: Palaemon carinicauda; assembly: GCF_036898095.1. Lineage (NCBI taxonomy): Eukaryota > Metazoa > Arthropoda > Malacostraca > Decapoda > Palaemonidae > Palaemon > Palaemon carinicauda. The sequence continues at coordinate 92,929,326 of NC_090749.1, read as the reverse complement.
CGATAGTATTCATCTCTTTACTCATTCCCCAGATAGGTAAAGAATAAATGCCTTCGATTTCCCTGACGAATCTGACGAAGTGAGGACTCGCAGCACTGAAATCTCTTTTGAAATCTAGAAGGACACTGACGAACTAAGGAAAAGAGACAATGAAATCTCGAAAGAAACAGATAATCTAATGAAAGAAGATCTTGAAAACTAGAAGACAGAAGAGAACAGCGAAGAGGAGCCTCTAATGCCAGAGGTAAGACAACTACAAATAGAGAGCCTCTAATGCTAGAAGTAAGGCACCTCAAAATATAGATCGAAGACCCTCTAATGCTAAAAGTATGGAACCTAGAAATATATGTCAAAGAACTTCCAATGCTAGAAGTGTGGGAGCTAAAATGAGAGGTCAAAGAACTTCTAATGTTAGAGGTGTGGGAGCTATAAAGAGAGGTCAAAGAACTTCTAATGCTTGAGGTAAGGGAGCTGAAAAGAGGCCAAAAAACTTCTAATGCTAGAGGTGTGGGAGCTAAAAAGAAGTCAAAGAACTTCTAATGCTAGAGGTGTGGGAGCTAAAAAGAAGTCAAAGAACTTCTAATGCAAGGGGTGTGGGAGCTAAAAAGAGGTCAAAGAACTTCTAATGCAAGGGGTGGGGGAGCTAAAAAGAGGTTAAAGAACTTCTAATGCAAGGGGTGGGGGAGCTAAAAAGAGGTCAAAGAACTTCTAATGCAAGGGGTGGGGAAGCTAAAAAGAGGTCAAAGAACTTCTAATGCAAGGGGTGTGGGAGATAAATAGAGGTCAAAGAACTTCTAATGCAAGGGGTGGGGGAGCTAAAAAGAGGTCAAAGAACTTCTAATGCAAGGGGTGGGGGAGCTAAAAAAAAAAAAGGTCAAAGAACTTCTAATGCAAGGGGTGTGGGAGCTAAAAAGAGGTCAAAGAACTTCTAATGCAAGGGGTGGGGGAGCTAAAAAGGGGTCAAAAAACTTCTAATGCAAGGGGTGGGGAGCTGAAAAGAGGTCAAAGAACTTCTAATGCAAGGGGTGTGGGAGCTAAAAAGAGGTCAAAGAACTTCTTATGCAAGGGGTGTGGGAGCTAAAAAGAGGTCAAAGAACTTCTAATGCAAGGGGTGTGGGAGCTAAAAAGAGGTCAAAGAACTTCTAATGCAAGGGGTGTGGGAGCTAAAAAGAGGTCAAAGAACTTCTAATGCAAGGGGTGGGGGAGCTGAAAAGAGGTCAAAGAACTTCTAATGCAAGGGGTGGGGGAGCTGAAAAGAGGTCAAAGAACTTCTAATGCAAGGGGTGTGGGAGCTAAAAAGAGGTCAAAAAACTTCTAATGCAAGGGGTGTGGGAGCTAAAAAGAGGTCAAAGAACTTCTAATACAAGGGGTGTGGGAGCTAAAAAGAGGTAAAAGAACTTCTAATGCAAGGGGTGTGGGAGCTAAAAAGAGGTCAAAGAACTTCTAATACAAGGGGTGTGGGAGCTAAAAAGAGGTCAAAGAACTTCTAATACAAGGGGTGTGGGAGCTAAAAAGAGGTCAAAGAACTTCTAATGCAAGGGGTGTGGGAGCTAAAAAGAGGTCCAAGAACTTCTAATGCAAGGGGTGGGGGAGCTAAAAAGAGGTCAAAGAACTTCTAATGCAAGGGGTTGGGAAGCTAAAAAGAGGTCAAAGAACTTCTAATGCAAGGGGTGTGGGAGCTAAAAAGAGGTCAAAGAACTTCTAATGCAAGGGGTGTGGGAGCTAAAAAGAGGTCAAAGAACTTCTAATGCAAGGGGTGGGGGGGCTAAAAAGAGGTCAAAGAACTTCTAATGCAAGGGGTGTGGGAGCTAAAAAGAGGTTAAAGAACTTGTAATGCAAGGGGTGTGGGAGCTAAAAAGAGGTCAAAGAACTTCTAATGCAAGGGGTGGGGGAGCTGAAAAGAGGTCAAAGAACTTCTAATGCAAGGGGTGTGGGAGCTAAAAAGAGGTCAAAGAACTTCTAATACAAGGGGTGTGGGAGCTAAAAAGAGGTCAAAGAACTTCTAATGCAAGGGGTGTGGGAGCTAAAAAGAGGTCCAAGAACTTCTAATGCAAGGGGTGGGGGAGCTAAAAAGAGGTCAAAGAACTTCTAATACAAGGGGTGTGGGAGCTAAAAAGAGGTCCACGAACTTCTAATGCAAGGGGTGGGGGAGCTAAAAAGAGGTCAAAGAACTTCTAATGCAAGGGGTGTGGGAGATAAAAAGAGGTCCAAGAACTTCTAATGCAAGGGGTGTGGGAGCTAAAAAGAGGTCCAAGAACTTCAAATGCAAGGGGTGGGGGAGCTAAAAAGAGGTCAAAGAACTTCTAATGCAAGGGGTGTGGGAGCTAAAAAGAGGTCAAAGAACTTCTAATGCAAGGGGTGTGGGAGCTAAAAAGAGGTCAAAGAACTTCTAATACAAGGGGTGTGGGAGCTAAAAAGAGGTCAAAGAACTTCTAATGCAAGGGGTGTGGGAGCTAAAAAGAGGTCCAAGAACTTCTAATACAAGGGGTGTGGGAGCTAAAAAGAGGTCAAAGAACTTCTAATGCAAGGGGTGTGGGAGCTAAAAAGAGGTCAAAGAACTTCTAATACAAGGGGTGTGGGAGCTAAAAAGAGGTCAAAGAACTTCTAATGCAAGGGGTGTGGGAGCTAAAAAGAGGTCAAAGAACTTCTAATACAAGGGGTGTGGGAGCTAAAAAGAGGTCAAAGAACTTCTAATGCAAGGGGTGTGGGAGCTAAAAAGAGGTCCAAGAACTTCTAATGCAAGGGGTGGGGGAGCTAAAAAGAGGTAAAAGAACTTCTAATGCAAGGGGTTGGGAAGCTAAAAAGAGGTCAAAGAACTTCTAATGCAAGGGGTGTGGGAGCTAAAAAGAGGTCAAAGAACTTCTAATGCAAGGGGTGGGGGGGCTAAAAAGAGGTCAAAGAACTTCTAATGCAAGGGGTGTGGGAGCTAAAAAGAGGTTAAAGAACTTGTAATGCAAGGGGTGTGGGAGCTAAAAAGAGGTCAAAGAACTTCTAATGCAAGGGGTGGGGGAGCTAAAAAGAGATCAAAAACCTTCTAATGCAAGAGGTGTAAGCTAATAAGAGGTCAAAGAACTTCTAATACAAGGGGTGTCGGAGCTAAAAAGAGGTCAAAGAACTTCAAATGCAAGGGGTGGGGGAGCTAAAAAGAGGTCAAAGAGCTTCCAATGCAAGGGGTAGGGGAGCTAAAAAGAGGTCAACGAGCTTCTAATGCAAGGGGTTGTGGATAGATGTCACCAGCGAGGCTTTGGAGAAGGCGCGGCGGCGTCTGTGTTCTATCTGATGCGTAAACTTAATTGAATACAAGTAAAAACAGGCCATTAAATACGTATTATAAATACTAATCTCTTTCTTATCTTGACAGCATAAATGAAATCTTACAAGTTCCAACGTGTAACTAAGCGCTCCCGAAACACGAGTCAACCTTTTACTTCTGCTTGGAGGATATCCTCGCAAGTAAAAGGTAATCATTATGAATATGGAAAGAAAGATTTGCTCATACTTCTACCTTTTGCTTCAGAGAATTACCTTGTACTTCTACCTTATGCTTACAATGATATCCTTCATTTTTATGAATACCTCCCATTAGGTCCACAAACTTTTAACTTGGCTCCACATGGCACTTGAAAAGTTGGAAGCGCAGGCCTACATGTCTGAAGACTAAAAAGCGTAAAGTAGATGATGAATAGAGAGGTATTGATTTAAAGCGCAAGATACAGACGTCTGACGGGATATGCGTCTATAGGCGTAGGAGGACTTGACTATATATATATATATATATATATATATATATATATATATATATATATATATATATATATATATATATTATATATATATATATACATATATATATATATATATATATATATATATATATATTTACATATATATTTATATATATACATACATACATATATATATATATATGTGTGTGTGTGCGCGCGCGCGCGCAAGTGTGAGCGCATATATATTGCAGTAAATTATATTGGAGAGAAAACAAAATATGAGAAATGACGAAATACCCGATACAGGTGTGAAATGAAAATTGTTTGACGTCATGTATAACCAAAAAAAGGGCGAGTCCAAAAATAACAGCAGTAAATAATATACATGATCTTTTTAAAGAACAACCATGAAATAATAATACGAACTCCGATAACACATGGTGCCAGGTACTCTAGATTGATATTGGGCGCAGCAGGTAATAGAAAACATGATACGTGCAGAGTACGGAAATAGATGAAGATAAAACAGTATTAGACATATCAGATCACAACTTAATAACAGTAGAATTGGAAATAAAAAAAAAAATAGAGAAAATAACTACAATAAAGGGAAGTGGGAAGAAATTACATATTATAGCAATAACGCAAAAGATATAGACGAATATGTGAAATCTATAGAGAGAAAACTTGTTAGCAAGGATGTAAAAAACATTGAAGAGCTGAACATAATAATGGCAGAAATGTAACAAGAACATTTGGCTAAAACATATAGGAGAAGTGTAACAAATGAAGGGAAGACCAAAGAACAACCTTGGGTAACCAAGGAAATAAGGATAAAGATTAAGGAAAGAAAGGAACTTAATAGAAAAAAAGAGAAATGAAAAAGATATTAGGTTAAAAACAGAATTAGAAGAAAAATACAATCATAAGAAGAAAGAAGCAAAAATACTGGTGAAAGATGGCATAACGTTATATGAGAAAAAGAAGACCAGGGAGATAAAAGATGATAAAAACAATAAACTATGGGAAAACATAAACAAATTAAGAAATAGCAAAGAAATAAAAAGCGAGGCAATACAATTATATGGAGATAGAGGAAATAAACTATCAGATGAAGAGGCTAAAGAAGAATTATTAAATTTTGGAAAACAGTCTACAATACACATGAAAATAGAATAACAGAGATCTGGAATGAGGAGAAGGAGGGTGAATACCTGGATAATTTGAGAAGAGAAAAGGACATTATAATAGTAAATGAATATTGTATACCTGAACATCTAAGGGAGCATTACGATGCTGTACTAAATGTCAAAGGAATAATTAAACCCATGCCCGCCGCTGAAATGAATAAAGGTAAATTAGAAAAATGCCTAAAACGCCTAAAGAAAGGTAAAGCAGCTGGGCCAGATGGACTAAAGCCAGACTATTAAAAAGCTATGATGATAAGTGATATATGTAAGAATACGCTAGTGAACTGCTACAAAGAGGAACTAGCCAGCAAAGAAAAACCCAAAAGCTGGAAAGAATCCAGAACAAAAATGTTAAAAAAGAAAAACAAACCAACAGCAAAGGAATTGAGACCAATAGCACTCACAAATGTATCATATAAAATATACATGGCTTTTATCAAGGATGAAATAGAAGGACATCTAAAAAGTAACAATGCCATAGAGGATAGTCAAGCGGGATTTACAGAGGGAGGAAGGATCGAGGATAATATATTCATCTTACAGTACATAGTCGAAGAAACTTTCAAAAATAAGAAAAAACTCATAGTTGCCTCTTTAGATTTCAAAAAAGCTTTCGATTCCATAAAAAGGGAAACACTGATAGAAACATTAAAGCAATATAAAGTACATACTAGTATAATTAACTCTATAGCAGAAGTATATGTGGGAGACTCGACTACGTTAGACATAGGGGAAAGAGTAGAACAAAAATTGAGCGTAAGTAGTGGAATAAAGCAAGGATGTACTGGCTCTACAACATTATTCAAATTAATCACTTATCAGATTATAAAACAAGTAGAAAAGGAAGGTAATGGTTTTAAAAATTATATTATAAAGCTAGTAGTACTATTTTTTGCTGATGATGTCCTAGTGCTTGCTGAGAATAAAGAGGATGCTGAATTGAACATAAGGAAAGTGATAGATATAGGAAAGCAGTGTGGTTTAGACATAAATAGAGACAAAAGTAGCGTACTTATATATAATATGAAGGAGAAACCAGATAATATAGAGGGAATAAGAGTAGTAAGCAATATTAAATACCTAGGTATCAAGGTAGATGATAGTAGGAATATGTTCAAAACACAGAAAAGTGAAATGATAGTTAAGGCGCAAAAGCTAGCTAATCTTACATATTCGATCATAGAAAAAAGTTGTAATAAGATACTGATAGGGAAAACATACTGGAAAAGGGTAGCACTACCTTCTATATTATATGGAACAAATGTAATTAACTTAACGGATACGGAAATAGAAAAGTTGCAGAGAATAGAGAATGAAGTGTATAGAAGGATGTTAGGGGGTGTAAAGAATACAGCAATTGTAGCCTTGAGAGGGGATGTAGGAGCATCTGCAATGAAAACAAGGGTAATGGATGGAAAGCTGAGGTACCTTAACAGCATTTATAAGGGAGAAAAGGACTTACTATCAGCAATAGTCAATGATATGGAAGAAAAAGAGAGGAAGTGGTGGATGCATGTGAAGAAGTATGCTGAAGAATGTGGGATGACGATGAGAGAAGAAAGAGGACATAAAGAAGAGAACAAGAGAATGGGACACAAGCAAAATGGAAGAGTGAAATGGAGTGCAAGAAGAGTCTAATTTTGTATAAAAACTGGAAAAGTGAAATCAAGGAGGAGGAAGTGTATGACAACACATTCTCGTCAATTTTATTATTCAGAGCAAGGACAAACTCACTGGGCTTGCATATAAAAAACAGACACCAAGATGGAAATATGAACTGTATATTCTGTGATGTAGAAGAAAATGCTAACCACTTTATGTTATATTGTCCACAGTTTAGTGATATAAGAATAAAAGCAATTGAGATCCAACAACCATACGAAGAAGATAGTGCACAAACAGTTGGAAAATTCATTTTTTGTGAAGAAAATAATGAAAATAAGAAAAGTGTACTACAACAGATGTGGATGAAAAGAGAAAAACTAGTGAAAATAAGGAACACAAAACTAAAAGACACAGAGGCGCCGTTGCAAAGGCAAAGCCTCAACCTGAATCTGATCTGATCTTAGGGTATTTGGCAACAGGGTCTTATCCAAGGTCAACGAGAATCTTTGAACTAACAATGATTTTGCATCGGTAATATAACCAGTGGAAGACGAAACCTTTAAAACTTTGCAAGTAATGCAGCCATAATGTCATTATTCATTTCCCCTTCAACTTCGCCAATTGATTTATACTATTAAAACAAGAATTGGGTTCAAAATATGTACAATATCCAATCAAGTTATCAGAACCGGACGTCCTAAATATCTAAGAGAATTGCTACATATTGTGCAGCCAACAAATCGCGTTGATACGGGACTATAGTCCATTTCTTTTAGCGATGCAGATTTGCACCGACTCGCAGCGGTGCCTTTTTAGATCGGAAAAGTTTCCTGATCGCTGATTGGTTGGACGAGATAATTCTAACCAATCAGCGATCAGGAAACTTTTCCGAGCTAAAAGGGCACCGGTGCGAGTCGGTGCAAATCTGCCTCGATAAATGAAATGGACTGTTACAGATAGTTTCAAGTTATTGGAACCTAGATATGTCTGCTGTAGGTCTAGACTCAATGCGCCCCCGAAACTATACAATAAGCTCCCACTACACATCCGAAAGACTAAAGATATCAAGGCTTTCAAGAGGAAATTGAAGACTTTCTTGTTATCGAAGTGCTTCGATAGTGTGGATTGGACAATTTTTGCAATGTGCGTTTTAAAATGATGAATGCCTTGGAATGAACATGAGAAAAGGAATGTGAAGGTCCTGCAGAGTAGGGTTCCCCTGCTGTATAGGACCAGAAAAGCAGCCATTAAAAGTAAGTAACATTGATGCTCAAATATACATTTAGATGGAAAAATTTATAAACAAAAAATAATTTCAACAATTACATAAAACATTTTTTGATTGATTGATTTTGGGGTTTCGGGCATCCTTACCAAAAGGGTCGTTGAGTCCAAAAAACTTATTGTCTGATTTCACGGATAAGTATTTTTATCGAGTATTTTTTGTTAAATATATTATCCATTCATACCTATAATAGGCAAATATGGATAAACATCTTTGTGAGGACATACGAGCATGATACACAAATACACATGCACCCACACCAAAACAAACACCCATATAAATATGCATACATTTATATACATAAATGTATGTATCGCATGATTTTTTAAAATAGTCTGCCCAGAAAAGTATACTTTTAACGGACTTAATCAAGAATTCAGCTGACCTCAAGGAGAGCTACCGGTTATCAAAAACAAGAAAATAAATGTTAGAATAATGAAATGATAAGAGATTTATTGAAATATGTTTAAATTAACACTGAAAATACACAAAAAATTATTGTATACTCTTCTCTTTGGTGTCAGTCACTCGAAGTATTTGAAAACAGTAACGAACTGATCATATTAGCAGCAAGTACTTTACAGCTACTTCTAGCACGAAAGACGGATACTTCTTAACGTTGCGCCCACCAAATAATTATAATATAAATACATTGCAAATATCTCCAATATCCGCCTCCGTGTCTTCATCAGGTATCAAAATAAAATTTACAGAAAGGGCTTACAAATTATATCGTTCACACATATATCAAATTAATTATCACCAAAAGGAACTTTTCCACTATCCTCCCTTTCTTCCTTCAGAAAACAAAGTTATTCAATGCTTTACTATTCTTCATTTTTAGAGCAGAACAACCTGCCAATCTTTAACATACTAATCAAGAGACGATAATAGTGACAGAACGATCAAACATTCGCTGTTGTCACACGAAAGATAATCATTAAATAAAGCTATGCTATCACCTCCGCGTACGCTTCAATAGATAAATTATATCCTAAATCAGTATAGCGATGGTTCATTGCCGAAAAAAAAAAAAAAAAAAAAAAAAAAAACTTACTACTGATGAAATGTCGGGATGCAATGATAGAATTACGATTTGTACGAAAATAACATGTACTATTTAGTATTTAGACTATTGGTCTATCAACAATCGTGATGTATGGTTAGATTTATTTTTCAATGATACACAATTTTACTTCTCCGAAATGGCATTTCAAAATAAGTTCTAACTACTCTTTGGGAATGGGTTCATATAAACAAAGGTAAATCAAAATAGAAAAATTCATGGTGGTGAGAAAAAAATTATCTAAAATACCTTCTTAAAATCCAAACAAATATTAATGACAATTTGATCCAGATATCTAGCAATTTCTCTCTCGTTGGTTAATAAAATAATGCGGACTTTCCAATACGATTCTCCAAAAACCTAAAGGATGATCGAATGAACAAATTTTGTGGGTCCTGCAGTGTTATTGGGTTTTACTATATGTGGCGGGACCAGGAAATCACTTCAAAGAAAGGAAGTAATGTTACAATTAGTTGATTACACATTGCTGTCGACGAAGTTGACGCTACTGAATTGGTCTGAACAGTAGCTGACTAAATCCATATCTAATCAGTATAAAATATAATTAAAATCTCTTATTATTCGCAACAAAGGGTGATGTGATGCAAGTAACAGTACAATTATTTGATTTTTTTCAGATGTCAGCAATTTCAAAGTTTAAAATTATTTGTTTTTTCAGATGTCAGCAATTTCAAAGTTTAAAATTATTTGTTTTTTCAGATGTCAGCAATTTCAAAGTTTATCTATTGGTAAAGGCACATCCTATAATACAAATGAGGTTCCCAAATTAAAACCCTGCGATAAGATTCACTGTTTCTTTGACTGACGAAGAGAAATATTGCCTTTATGCTACTCCTTTCAACGGACAAAAACATTCTTGGAATTATCAACATATGACCAATAACCAATAATAACCTTCGGGGCTAATTGAAAAAAAAAGTCAGATAATTACTTATCGAAACAATCAGTGGATAAAAAAACACACACATCATTATTGGACGAAATAACAAGCCAAAATGCACAATTGTTAAGGCCTGAGCAGTCTGACACGAAGTGTCTATTTATTATCTGTAAATCAAGACCACAGGAGTGAAAAACGTGATATGCTGTTAAAACGTTTAACAAGGTGTTGCCGATATGACCGCTGTTACTCACAGAAGCCTTTTCAGGACGACTAAAAAGTATTCACTGCGTGACCTTTATTCGATACTCCTTTCCCACTTGTTCCTGAATTAAGGGTCGGTTGCCTGATGCGCCCTCTCCAATACCTTCTATGAAAAGCATCCTCTTTCATTAAACCTCTTCAATCCATATCATCTTTCACTTAATCTCGCCATATAATTCTCGATACACTTGGTGGTATAATGTCAATGACAACCGAGTTAATAATACCGTAGAAAAGACGGCGAAGTAACGCAGTTCTTTTTACTTATATGCATAGTTGAAAAATAAAAAAAAATATACTATTTTCCGTCTTTTAACCCTAAGAAATTCTCATCAAATTTCCTTTCGTTAGGTGATACTTGAAACATGAAGATAAGATAAAGTAACATGCTCAAGATGAAAAAGATGAACTTTTATTGCGTTAAACTTCCATTTCAATATAAATATGTACTGATGTTATAAAAATAGGTACTGCGTTAATATGCTGGTCAAATTTCTGAAGATTACAAAGACTCATATAGTATGGACAAGTAAGAACAGAGGATCTATTAGCAATCCGTTACAAGAGAGTGAGATAGAAGCCCCCATGAGTGAGGGTACCGCTGTCAGTGCATTTCAAGCGGTATACTGTAGGCAATACTGAAGTGTCTTTCTAGAATCACTTAAGGACGTTAGCTTTTGCTTGCCTCTGTTCCAACTTCCTTTTATCCATCATCTCTTGACTTTATTTGAATATGGAAAATGGCTTCCGGGCCGCAGTGCCGTAACTTCCCTGTGAATGACCTATCATAGCGAGGAGGGGCTCTGTATTGAGACGGCAATGGGAGGGGCCACCAGCCGTCACTAATTCACCTTCCGGAATCAGAGCAGTGGAGAGAGTGAGTTTAACTATGCTCTCACAAATCTGGTCGAACGTGATTGGTCATATTCGGTCACGTGTGATAAAGGCACCATATTGCATCTGTCGGCTGACAAAGTAAACATTCTCATTAGTAATTTGGAAAGTTTCTCATAATTACATAGATTATGGTATACTGTGAGGCAATGGGACGCTCAGTAGTTTGTGAAGGGTAAAATAATGCACAAATTCCATAGAAGCTCACACATGCGACGACAATGGGAAATAAAAGTCAAAATAAAATATTGGACATGACAATTCGCTCGGAATGCTTAAGATTTTCTCTCTACTTTTATAAGGTGGATGATTTTAATTCTTACAGCGACTAATATCATACCATTAAGATTTATATTCATAATTTATTCATTGATGGTGCGTAGGCCTATAGTTCATGATTATTTTATATTAAGAATCATCTTAATGTGAATGAATATAAATCGGGAATATATGATGGCCTTAAAAAACTCAAGTTATGAGCAGTCCAACGAGTTCCATTTTCACTATGTCAAAGTCTACATTGCAGAAACCTTCATAGAAAAGATAGGTAACAGAACCCGAGGAAACCCTACAACGAATACTTGCTGACTATTAGTAAGAAAAATCGTTATAGTTTGCTGCTACTAATGAATGTAGTACTTGTTCCATTGATGTAAGAGTAAATAATTTTTATATGTAGGTGATTTATAATCACACACACATATACATATATTTGCATATGTATATGCATATAATATCGATGTGTATCATTTTTATACACTCATAAACATTACGTAAGTAGCCTATAAGTTACAGTTCCAATCGTTTACTTGAAATTATATGCCTTCCTGTATATGCATTTGCGCGAGCGCACGCACATACACACACACACACACACACACACACACATATATATATATATATATATATATATATATATATATATATATATATATATATATATATATATATACACACACACATGTATATATATACACATGCATATATATATATATATATATATATATATATATATATATACATACATATATATATATATATATATATATATATATATATATATATATATATATATATATATAAACTTTTCAATTAAAGCAAACTGCCAAGCTTATTAGAGTAATATATTAATGGGAAGACAAGTGCATTTGGCGAACACACAGACAAAAACATATAATTTTCTTCTTGCCATGACGTGAGAGTAAACGGATTCATTTTTTTCACACTATGCTTTTACACATTTATATATATAAAAAAAAACAAGAGAATATTCGTAATAAATCGGGTGTTACAAGCAGAAGGAAGTCAATTAGGAAGTAAATGAGTATGATGATCAGGAATACCGTAATGAAAACAGGTAACTATACTCAATTTTTTCTAATGAGGCGCCTTTGCACTGACACGCAGCGGTGCCCTTTTAGCTCGGAAAAGTTTCCTGCTATCTGATTGGTAAGAGTCATCTTGTCCAACCAATCAGCGATCAGGAAACGTGTCCGAGCTAAAAGGGCACTCCAGCGAGTCGGTGCAAATCGCTAAAAAGAATTGACTATAGTAAATTAATGTTGGTAAACTAACTCATGATCATAATTAAAACTGTAATAATAATATAAACTATCGTGTGTATTTCGATTAACATCTTAAGGATAATAGAAAACTTAAGTTGATATTCAGCTGCATATAAGAGCGCAGCGAAGGACAAAGTCACGGAAGGGCGACAGATTCAAGATGGTGCCAAAATTAGGTTTAAAGGCCGCTAATAAATAGCAGGGGCAAGGGACAGTGACATTGCCCTATCAAGCAGGACAATGCCCTAGATACTGATCATATATAAATATGATCAGCGACCAAGCCCTCTTTCCACCCAAGCTAGGACCAAGGAGGGCCAGGCAATGGCTGCTGATGACTTAGCAGATAGACCTATAGGCTCCCCTAAACCATCCATCCTTAGCTTACAAGTATGGTGAGGTTGCAGCGACCAAAGGAACTAACGAGTTTGAGAGGGACTCGAAACCCAGTCTGGCATTCACCAGTCAGGGACGTTACCGCATCGGCCATTACAACCCTACTCTCTCTCTACAGTATATACGACTCAGCAGCTACGTACAAGGACAAGGCCATTCAGCTTTCTGCCTAAAAACGACAGATTCAAACAGGCAGCGATTCGGGAGATGCACAGGGAGATGGCTACCGTGCGAATTATTCAATCTCTCTTAATGCTCATTTCCCAATTTTTCCTTGATTATTGTGCACGATATTAAATGTAAATTATAGTTTAAAAAAATTCTTTTAAAATATTTCAAGTGAAAAGAGAACCTAATGTTCAGATATGGAATTACCTAATTTACACAGACCTACTAACTTAAAGATCTAGTGCTACTGGTTAATCGAATGGTTATATTGAAAAATATTTTTAAACGCTTACATATAATTCAACTTTTAATTATTGTTTCCAATTACAATATGATCTAAAACTTTTATTATATTATAATCCCCTGCAATGCACCCTATCATGATGAACATGAATGTATTTAAATGCAACTGATGTTGACTGTGACCTGCTCTCGCTTACATATGACAAAACCTTAAGTCTTGTTTAACTAGTACGTACATAAATTAAAAGCAAAATTTGTCTGAATCAGTTTGATAAAAGAACCAATTGTTTCACACACGTTTTAAAATCATTTCTGAAAATACATGAATAAGAGGCACCCATCCTCTTTCTTTTTTTTTTCTTTTTTTTTTTTTTTTTTGTCTGAGTATAATATTTCTTTTCCAAAATCCTAATAAAACCAGCTATAATAATAATATTTTCCACAAACGATAAATATAATCTTTTCAGAGTGTTTTTATTGAAGTAGATGGTCCGCTTCCGCTAATTACAGATTACTCGTAATGTTTTAATGAACGGGGCGCCCCCTTCCTAGTTAAGGGCCAACGACCAAGAGCATAAGTAGTGCCACTCCCCAAATAATTACATGTTATGATCGTATGTAGGCTATGTATGTATGTATACACACATGTGTACATACATATTATTATTACTATTACTACTTGCTAAGCTACAACCCTAGTTGGAAAATGAATATAATTTATTGTTTTTATGAATAACCCTCATTCATTTATATACATATGACAATCCTAGTTAAAAGGAAGTAATGTAATTCATGATTCCAATTCCAAAATGACCACGTCTTTAGATCTCCATCCAAACAGCCCCATTTAAATCTACACATCAGCAATTAAGAACTTCAGCTTGCACCTGACGAATTGCTTTCAAACACTTCCGCGCACATTCCAAACCCGGAATTCCCATCTTTTAAAACATCAGTGGAGGTATAATACTACATTACCCCGTGTACACTCCCTTCTCCGTGCGATTTTCACACTATGTACAACACTGAGAATGAGATGAGCTTCTTTTTGTCGACATCTCATCAATTTTCCATATCACAGTACTGAAGGTAGCGCTCTTTATTGCGCCAGCACTCTCCATCTCCCGCCAGCGACCTCCTTCACAGCCAGTGTTCTGCTGCGTGCCAGCGCATCTACATATGCCAGTGCTCGCCAGAACGACAGCCCTCTACTGCGCTGCAACGCTCTCCTGCTCGGTAGAGCTCTTCACTGCGCTAGCCCTTTCCTGCGCCAGCGCTCTTCAGTGCGGTAGCCCTCTCCTTGCACGCTAGCGCGCTCCACCGCATTAGCATATGCCAGCGCTCGCCAGGGTGCCAGTACTCGCTCTTCAACTCGCAGCACTCTATTGCGCGTCATCCCTCTCCCACTCGGCAGTGCTGTCCTGCTTGCCAGCGCTCTCCTTCCCACTAGTGCTCCCTTACACGCCAGCACTATCCAGCTCTCCTCAGCGCCAGCGTCTCCAGGTAGCCACCCTCTTAATGAGAGAATGCCTTGATGAAGTCATTAAGCTTCAGCACGGCATTTAATTCCCGTGCTGAAACTTGGTGACGGGCAAGAGGGCTCTCGAACTTGGGGGAAATTGCTCCCCCAGTTCGAATCTAAATTTCTCTCTTTTACCTTTTTCTTTTTTCTCAATACTACTTCAACCTTATCCTAATTTCACAAACTTTCTTTAGTCTTTGCTTTCCAAACTCTATGAGAAAAATTTCCCTCATTATATGTGTGTATATATTATGTACATATATATTTATTTATTTTTTTTTTTTCTTTTCTCCTATGGCTTGGATGTTTTCACATCCATTGTAGCCCCGGCGGGGATTGTTCATACATCCTTTATTGCTGCCTGCTTTGATGAGTGGGAGGAGGTATCGCGGTTGGGAGGTGTTTGCATTCAAAGCTATATATGAGAGTATTGGATGATTTCAGCCATCCCGAAGATGGTTTGGACCTTTTTGGCGGAACTATTCTCAAGTGTTGGGTCTTCGGAATCCAGGGGGATCCAATGCTTTGGGGTAGGACTCTCGCTTTTGGCCGGAAGGCCCGTCATTATAGATATGGGGAGGATGATTCCATAATTTCTTGGTCTCAGTCCTAACAGGCGGGTTCAGCTTACACCTGTGCCTCTATATCTGTTTTGATGCTATCATTCGGGTAGGGTATGGAGTGGACCATCTGGGAAGTATACTCTCACTGTGCCGATAGTAGAGAGTGCAAATTTCCTTTCCGACGCGTGATGGCCTAACATTCTCGAGCAGGTACATCAAACTAACTCTTTTCCCTCTCTTTACTATAATGGATTCTTTAAGGAACGAACCCCCATCCCCTGGATACGCTGACTCTCCCCCGGCACTGTTGACGACCTCTGCTAATGTGATAAGGGATAGCTCTGTTGATGACCTCGGAACGGGAAAGGACCATTCTACTGATATTTCTAAATCGAGTAATTTGGGTAACACGAGGAAACTTCGAATCCTCCATGTTACACAAATTTCAATAGAAACAAATTATGATGATCTATGTAAAGCATTTGAATGCTATGGATGCATAAAAGAAATAAGGATGAAACTTGAAGCTGAAACTTGGGATTCATGGATATCTTATAGTAGTTATGACGAAGCATTTAGTGCAATAAGTAATTTGAATAATATTAAAATTAATAACTTGAATGTCGCGGCTGCTCTCTGCGATAAGGTACCAAAAGATTTAGATGTGTACAGGCCTGCCGATTGGTTGGAAAAAGGCACAGATTTAGTCATGCCCTCCCAGAGAAATCCAAAACCACCGATGTGGCTTATAGCTGAATCAAAGGGGGTTACAGGGAATTATTTTAAAATATGCAAATTGATTCAGAAAAAAGTAGGAACTATTGCACCAGGCGATATATCTCGTTTCGGAAAAAATAGTTTCCTTATCCATGCCAAATCCAGTACACAGTCGGTAATATTGTCCAATATGAAAATAAATAATGATGACATTAAGTTAGATGTCAAACCCCACCTAAATTTTAGCTACGGAAGGGGCGTAGTTTTTAACAGAGACCTATATGATTTTACAGAGGAGGAGATACTGGCCATGTGTCCATTAAATGTTTGGAAAGTTCATAAAGTCCCAGGTACATCAATGATAATCCTTACGTTCCAGGATGCTGATGTACCTTTTCATATTATTATCGAGAACGAAAGGATTAAAGTAAGACCCTTCAAGCAGAAGCCATTGCAATGCTTTAATTGTTTTAAATTTGGGCACCCGTCCAAAGTTTGCAAAAATGAGAAGATGTGTGGTATTTGCTCCAAAATCTTACCATGGAGAGTGTGCACTTGGAGCCAGGTGTTTAAATTGCAGCTCGAATCACAAATCCACAGACAAGATTTGCGAGCTACATAAGTTGGAGGAAGCTGCCCTCAACAAATCAAACTTAGAACACATAAGTGTGACCCATGCCAAAAGACTATTAAATAAATCAAATACATATGCTAAGGCATTAAAATCAAACCAACCTAGCACTGCCAATAGCTCAAAAAAAAGTATACTATCTGACAAAATGTCAAATAACGAGGTAACCTTATCACCTCCTGAGGCTTTACCACGGTGTATTAACACTAGGTCATTGCCCATTGCTGTACAGCCTTCAGCCGCCATTACAAAAAGTAATACAAACCTCTCTCAGGCCATGTCCTTGCCTGATCTGATGGAGGTTCCACTTAAGACTAACTTACCTGATGCACCTGTTGTGGGAAAGGTGCAAAAACCTCGAAAACCACCATCTATTAATCGCAAAAGAGAGAGACCTCCATCTCTCTCTCCACCCTCCATTAGAAACGTTAAGGTTATGACATCAAATAAATTTGATGTTTTGTCTGTTGATGTTTCTAATGAACCAGAAGATGGACTGAATAAATCAGAAATTCAAGTTGAGGTCCACCATCCACCTCAACAAATAGATAAAAAGAATACAAAGAAAAACACCAACGTTAAACCCAACATAACAAGACCACCTCTGAAGAAACATACTGGTAATAATGTTACATTAAAAACTGCTAATGGGAAGACCTCATCCAAGATGTCTTCCAGAAATAATCCATAGTTTTCTCCTCCATTTTGCAATGGAACTGTCAGGGTTTGAGGGCGAAATATGAAGAACTTAAGCTCCTAATTCATGAGCATTCCCCCATAATTGTATGTCTACAGGAAAGTATGCTTGATTCTAACACTCCTAGTCCTCGAGAGTATGTTAGCTATAGAACACCATATAATCAACAAGCAGGGAGCCATGGCGGAAGTCTCATGTACATTCGTCGAGATGTTCCCCAAATACCCATGTCTATACGTACAACCCTGCAGGCAGTTGTTGTACAAATTGATATAGGGAGAAAATATACAATATGCTCTCTGTACTTACCTCCAATTTTGTGAGCTAAGTGAAATCGAAGGGAGAGCAGAACAGTTTGAAAGTGTTGATGATGCCATAGACCTACTGAATGGAACTCTTCATACAGCAGGAGTCAATTCAATTCCCAAAACAACAGGGTTATTCAAACGACGACCAGTCCCGTGGTGGTCTTCAGAACTAACTGCACTCCACAGAGCCACAAGAAGATCTCTAACACGATTGCGTAGACGCAGAACTGATGAGAATTTAATAATGTACAAGAAATGTAGAGCACAGTTCCGTCGTGCCATGAAAGAAGCAAGGTGCCAGTCATGGATGTCTTTTGTTTCCTCCATTAACAGTAGAACACCACCATCTTCTGTGTGGAGGAAAGTAAAAAAGATAGCTGGCAAATTCACCCCTAACCCACCACCAGTGTTGAAGGTGAATGGCCAGTATGTAACTGAAGCAAATGAAGTTAGCAATGCCCTGGCTAATCATTTTTCAAATGTATCCAGCAAGTGTGAAGGAGCCCCTGGTCACCAGTATAGGAGCACTGAAGAAAAGAAAATTTTAAATTTTGCAACAAGAAGGGAAGAGTCGTATAATTCTCCTTTCACTGAAAGAGAATTTGATTCCGCACTTGCTCATTGCAACGATACAGCCCCTGGACCCGATGGAATTCCATATGCAATGATTAAACATGTACATTTTAATACAAAGCTATTTATTTTAAGCATTATTAATAGAATATGGCATGATCATAGCTACCCAAGTGTTTGGGAACTAGCCATTATTTTAGCCTTTTTAAAACCCGGTAAAGACAAGTTTTTAGCAGCAAACTATCGTCCTATTGCATTGACATCTTGTTTATGTAAAATCATGGAGAAGATGGTCAATGCAAGGCTGATATGGTACCTTGAAAAGAAAGGTATTTTATCACCGATTCAATGTGGATTCCGAAAAATGCACTCAACGACTGATGTGTTGATACGACTTGAGTCATCTATTTGTGAAGCCTTTGCTTCCAAACAGCACCATGTTACAGTATTTTTTGACCTTGAAAAGGCATATGATACCACATGGAGATATGGTATTCTTAAAACCATTCATGAATTGGGATTGAGAGGAGAGCTGCCACTATTTATTCAGGCATTTCTTTCACGTAGAGTTTTTCAAGTGAGAGTGGGGGAAACTCTATCAGAGAGTAAGTGCCAGGAAGAAGGAGTTCCTCAGGGTAGTGTGCTGAGTGTAACCCTTTTTGCACTAGCAATTAATGGGATATCCTCAGCCATTCCCCAGGATGTTCTCTCAACACTATTTGTGGATGATCTCTCAATATCATTTGCTGGCACTAGAATGGCAATGGTTGGGAGAAAAATCCAACTCTCTATTGATAAAATTATCCAGTGGGCTGACATGAATGGATTTAAGTTCTCGACAAGTAAAACTACCATTGTCCATTTTTGTCGTATCCGGGGAGTACATCCAGACCCGGATATATACATTAAAGGTCAACGGATACCATGTGTATCGGAAACCAAATTTTTAGGTTTGATATTTGACTGTAGACTTACATGGGTTTCTCACCTAAAAGCGCTAAAAGCTAAATGTGTTGAAGCTCTGAATATCTTAAAAGTATTGTCCCATACATCATGGGGGGCAGACCGCAATACTATTTTAAAATTATACAAGGCCTTGATTTTTTCCAAAATTAGTTATGGTTGTGAGGTATATTCTTCAGCCACCCCAAGCCGGTTAAAAATATTAGACTCGATACATCATGCAGGTATTAGATTATCTACTGGAGCTTTTAAAACCTCGCCTATCCCAAGTCTCCTTGTTGATGCTGGAGAGTTACCTCTAGACCTTTACCGAATGTCTTCCATTCTTCGGTATTGGTTTAGATTGCAAAGACTCCCTAGCTCTCTAGCCTTTCAGACTGCAAGCCTTGTAAGACACGCATCATACTTTGAGTTGCACCCAAAATCTCCTCAACCTTATGGCTTTCGGGTGAAACGATTTTTAAATAGTCTGGATATAATTAGAAATAAGGTACTTCCATTCAAGGTATCATCAACGCCTCCATGGAAATTACCTGACATATCTTTTTGTAAATACTTTATTGGAGTTAAGAAGAATATGACTGACTTAGAATCCAGGTCTCTTTTTATGGAACATGTCGAAGAACATAGGGGATCGACTTTTATATATACTGATGGCTCCAAATCTGATGCTGGCGTTGGATTTGGAGTACATAGTAATGATTTTAATTGTAGAGGTGCACTTCCTCTAACAGCTTCCATATTTACTGCCGAACTGTATGGCATATTAACCGCTATTGAGAAAATAGCTTTGGAAAAGGAGGGTAATTTTACAATTTTTAGTGATGCAAGGGGTGTTCTTCAAGCTTTAGAAGTTTTTAATTCTAGTAACCCTCTAGTTTTAAAGATTTTAGAATGGCTTTTTATTATTGGACGGAAAGGTATAACTGTTCGATTTTGTTGGGTTCCAGCACATGTAGGTGTGTCTGGGAATGAGAAGGCAGATTTACTGGCGAAGAATGCGGCATCCGAGTTGCTACCAAGGAGGTATCCCATTCCATGTAACGATCTCCTACCTTACATCAAGAAATTGGTTTGTGATAAATGGCAACAGCACTGGGACAGTCAAGACGGCAATAAAATGAGGGAAGTAACAAATATCATATCACCTTGGAGGTATAACATGATTCCCCGAAAATGGGAGACGACTCTTTGTCGTCTCCGTATTGGTCACACACGGTTGACACACGAGTTTCTGCTGAAGGGCCAACACCAACCGTATTGCGAGGACTGCTTAGTACCTTTAACAGTGAGGCATTTGTTGACCGAATGCCCTAATTTTACTAACTTAAGAAATAGATATCTGTTTGAGGCTCGAGGTGAGGATGGCAGGTTTATCCTTGCCAAGATTCTTGGACATGATGTGTCTTACTATGCGAGCGGAATTTTTAGATTTATTTCAGAAGCAGGTCTTCTGAAAACTATTTAACTATTTTAATGACTTCTTAATTTTTCAATATTAAACTTACCCGATAATCATGTAGCTGTCAACTCCGTTGCCCGACAGAATTCTACGGAAGGGATACGCCAGCTATCACTATACTAGAAGGGGGTGTACTCACCAGCGCCACCTGTGGCCAGGTACTGCAGTACTTCTTGTTGACACCACCTCAATTTTTCCTCTGTCGTGCTTCCGGCAAGACGTTCTTGGATACGCTTATAATTTTGGAGTATTGTTCACGGTTTTTGGTGAAGTATTTCTCTAAGATTTCAGCTTTCGCTTTACTGGAAACTTTTCTATTAGCTTAGATAGCTTTTATTTGGTTTTGATTAATGGTTAACGATCTTTTGCTTGATTTGGAATCCCCCTTGACTTGCTCTTTGATTCAAGATGTCTGACCTTTCACAAGCCCCACCCCATAGACGATGTAGGTCTTGTAATAGGCGTATTCCGAAGGCCTCGGTTGATCCTCACACCGCTTGTTCTGACTGTAGGGAAAGACCCTGTCAGTTGGAAGATCGATGTGAGGAATGCGCCGGACTTTCGGAACTTGAATTTGTTCGATTCCTTAAATATTCAACCAAGTTAGAGAGAGAGAGAGTTAGGAGGAGTTCTTCTCGCTCTTCGCTTTTTTCCTCACCTCATGATCCTCAACCTTTTCCTCCCCCTGTAGTGGCTACCCCCGAACCTACTATTTGTGCTCAGCCTGATATGTCTGTTGTTTTGCGTGCCATTCAGGCTTTAGGTGACAAAGTGGAATCGGTGGTTAGTGACCATAAGTCTCTTTTGGCAGACGTCAAAGAACTTAAGGTCAAAAGTGCAGTGGGAGGTGATAGTGCCAGTGCTGTGCCAAGTGCTAGTGTCAGTGCGGTGCCGAGTGCTAGTGTCAGTGTCAGTGTTGTGCGTGAGGGTACTTCTGTGCGTGCCAGTCGTCCTCCCAGTCCGGGACCTCTTGCAAGCTCCCAAGCCCAGGGGAGAAGCAATGTCGAAGGGCAAAAGGGTTCGGCAGGCCTTGATCGGCGCACAGAAGTATCCTCGGTGGTTGCGGGCGTGTCTTACAGAGACCGTCACTCCCACCCGCAGACGATTGAGCCCGTCTTTTACTCGTCTGCAGAAGAAATATCGGGGAGAAAACGCTGGACTCAGGTCTCAAGACCTCTTAAACGTAAAGTCCAGACCTCAAGAGTTCAACAACCCGGATGCAGTCATTGGATTAGCTCTGACTCTCCGCAGTCATCAGGTGACTGTACACCTCCTAAGAGAGGTAAGGCGATACCTCAACAGACCTCATCTTCTGTTAAGGCTTTGCCTCAGCAGACCTTAGCGTCTGCTGATCCCAAGATGACTTTGCTGCAGTCCATGCAGTCGCAGCTTGCGGTCTTAATGCGTGAGTTTCAGGCTGAGAAGGTTGCACCTCCTCCTGCGAGCGCTCCGCCTCACCGCAGTCCAGTCTGCCAGGCGTACGAAGTTGAGGTTCCTCAGGCTACCTTACCGCGTTCTGAGTTGCCAGTTACCAGCGGTGTGCAGCAACCTCAGCCTTCCTTAAGACAACCTCAACAATGGGAGCAGGAGTCTTATGCTTTACTTCCTCCTCTTCCTCTTGCGGTTAGACCATCGAGGCAACAACCTCTTGAGGTACGACAACCTCTTCCATCCATGAGGCAGCCACCTCAGCTCTCGCTGCAGCGACCTCAACTCTCCTCAAGGCGAGAGCCTCAACTCTTAAGGCTAGCACCTCAGGAACCTCAACTCGCGAGACAGGAACTGCGTTCTGCGCAGCCGCTACCTCAACTCTCGCAGCTCACACCTCAGGAACCTCAACTCGTTCCTCAGGAACCTGCTACTGCGCATCCGCAACCCTTGCAGCAAGCGCAACTCTTGAGACAGGAAGCTCATGCTAGGAGTCAGCCACCTCAACCCATGCGCCTACCTTCCTCTACTCTTCTTGACCAGTCTTTGCAGCCTGAACCTCAGGTTTTAACTCAGCAACAGAGACTTGAGGATGAAACCACAAGTGTTTATGCACCCGCTTGTTCAGATTCTGCTGTTCAGCATACCGCTGTTACTTTACCTCTCACTTCGCTACACTCTGGTGATGAGGTTTCTGAGGAGGAAGCTGCGCACCTAGATCCCTCTTCGGACGTGGAGGAACCCAAGTCTTCTCCTCTACCCATTGACTTTCGTAAGGTCCTGGCTCTTTTCAGAGAGGTATACCCGGACCATTTTGTTTCTGCTACCCCCCGCTCTCCTCCATCTGAGTTTTCGCTGGGCATGCAACCTGTTAAGTCAGCCTATACTAAGCTCGTCTTTGCTAGATCCTCTAAGAGAGCTTTAAGAATATTAGGGGATTGGTTGCAGTCCAAACAGCAACTAGGGAAGACTTCCTTTATGTTCCCACCTACTAAGCTCACTTCTAAGGCGGGCGTATGGTATGCCACAGGAGAGGAACCAGGCTTGGGAGTCCCTGCCTCTGCCCAGGCTGACTTCTCAAGTTTGGTCGACTCTCCTCGTAGATCAGCGATGAGGCGCTCTAAGGTCTGCTGGACCTTTTCCGACTTAGACCACTTCTTAAAGGGTGTATTTCGTGCCTTTGAGATTTTCAATTTTCTCGACTGGTGCCTGGGGGCCTTGAGCAAGAAGACCTCCCCTGCGGACAAGGACTCAGCCATGCTTATAATGTCCTGCATGGATAAAGCAATTCGGGATGGGTCCGGCGAGCTTGCATCAATGTTTGTTTCAGGAGTTCTTAAGAAAAGGGAGCAACTTTGCACTTTTCTTTCTTCCAGCATCACACCTTGTCAAAGGTCTCAACTCCTTTTTGCTCCGCTTTCTAAGTTCTTGTTCCACGAAGAGCTTATCAAGGATTTGTCTGCGGCCCTGATTCAGAAGGACACTCATGATCTTGTGGCCTCTTCAGCTCGTAAGGCTAAGGTTGCTCCCTCAGTTCCCAGGACTTACCGCACCCCAGTGACTGATACTCCTGCTACAAGGTTTATTCCGCCCTTTCGTGGCAGAGCCCCCAGCCGAGGAAGCTCCCGTCCAGACTCTTCCAGGAGCAGGTCTAGGAAAGGTCCCAAGACTTCAAAAGGCAAACACTGACTCTCCTCCTCTCCAGACAGCAGTAGGAGCCAGACTCAAGACCTTCTGGCAAGCTTGGGAAAGAAGAGGTGCAGACGCCCAGTCTGTCAGGTGGCTGAGGGAGGGTTACAGGATACCATTCTGCCGCAAACCCCCTCTGACCACTTCTCCCATCAACCTCTCTCCCAACTACAAGGAAAAGGACAAGAGGCTAGCGTTACACCAGGAGGTGTCGCTCCTGTTACAGAAGAAGGCAGTGGTTATAGTCCGGGACCATCAATCCCCGGGCTTCTACAACCGTCTCTTTCTGGTGGCCAAGAAGACAGGAGGTTGGAGACCGGTGCTGGACGTCAGCGCGCTCAATGCTTATGTCACCAAGCAGACGTTCACTATGGAGACGACGAAGTCGGTCCTAGCAGCGGTCAGGCAGGAGGACTGGATGGTCTCGTTGGATCTGAAAGACGCTTACTTTCACGTTCCCATTCATCCAGACTCCCAACCTTTCCTGAGATTCGTTTTTGGAAAGGTTGTGTACCAATTCCAAGCCCTGTGTTTTGGCCTAAGCACAGCTCCTATGGTGTTTACGCATCTGATGAGGAATATTGCAAAATTCCTCCACTTATCGGACATCAGAGCCTCCCTTTATTTAGACGACTGGCTGTTGAGAGCCTCCACGAGTCGTCGCTGTCTGGAGAGTCTCAACTGGACTTTGGACTTGATCAAGGAACTGGGTCTATTAGTCAACTTAGAAAAGTCCCAGCTCATTCCCTCCCAATCCATAGTTTACCTGGGAATGGAGATTCGGAGTCAGGATTTTCGGGCTTTTCCATCGGCCCCAAGGATAAGCCAAGCCCTAGAATGCATCCTGAGCATGCTGAAGAGGAACAGTTGCTCGGTGAGACAGTGGATGAGTCTAACAGGGACCCTGTCATCGTTAGCCCTTTTCGTCGAGTTAGGGAGACTCCACCTCCGCCCTCTCCAATTCCATCTAGCAGCTCATTGGGACAAGGATTTGACGCTCGAAGCAGTCTCTATTCCTGTCACCAAAGAGATGAAGACCACTCTCTTGTGGTGGAAGACCAACCTCCTTCTCAAGGAGGGCCTATCGTTAGCGATTCAGACCCCCAATCTTCATCTCTTCTCGGATGCATCAGACTCAGGCTGGGGCGCGACCTTGAACGGACAGGAATGCTCGGGAACATGGAACAGGGAACAGGAAACGCTCCACATCAACTGCAAGGAGCTGCTGGCAGTTCATATGGCCCTAATGAACTTCAAGCCCCTCCTGCTAGGCAAGGTGGTGGAGGTGAACTCCGACAACACCACAGCCTTGGCTTACATCTCCAAGCAGGGAGGGACCCATTCGAGGAACCTGTACGAGATAGCAAGGGACCTCCTCATTTGGTCAAGAAGTCTAAACCTCACTCTAGTAACGAGGTTCATTCAGGGCAACATGAACGTCTCAGCAGATCGCCTAAGCAGAAAAGATCAAGTCATCCCCACGGAATGGACCCTTCACAAGAGCGTGTGCAACAGACTTTGGACCTTGTGGGGTCAACCTACGATAGATCTGTTTGCCACCTCCATGACCAAGAGGCTTCCTTTGTACTGTTCCCCAGTTCCAGACCCAGCAGCAGTTCATGTGGATGCTTTTCTGCTGAATTGGTCCCATCTCGACCTTTACGCATTCCCACCGTTCAAGATCATCAACAGAGTCATTCAGAAGTTCGTCTCGCACGAAGGGACACGGCTGACGCTGGTTGCTCCCCTTTGGCCTGCAAGAGAATGGTTCACAGAGGTACTACAATGGCTGGTCGACGTTCCCAGGACTCTCCCTCTAAGAGTGGACCTTCTACGTCAACCTCACGTAGACAAGGTACACCCAAACCTCCACGCTCTTCGTCTGACTGCCTTCAGACTGTCGAAAGATTCGCTATAGCTAGAGGCTTTTCGAAGGAGGCAGCCAGAGCGATTGCCAGAGCAAGGAGGGTATCCACTCGTAGAGTCTACCAATCCAAGTGGGAAGTCTTCCGAAGCTGGTGTAGAGCCAATGCAGTTTCCTCTACCAATACCTCTGTAACCCAAATAGCTGACTTCCTATTACATCTAAGGAATGAGAGATCCCTTTCGGCTCCTACGATTAAAGGGTACAGAAGTATGTTGGCTTCAGTTCTCCGCCACAGAGGTTTGGACCTTTCTTCCAACAAGGACCTTCAAGACATCCTTAAATCTTTCGAGACTTCTAAAGAACGTCGTTTATCCACTCCAGGCTGGAATCTAGACGTAGTCTTAAGGTTCCTTATGTCTCCTAGGTTCGAACCTCTCCAGTCAGCTTCCTTCAAGGACCTTACCCTCAAGACTCTTTTCCTCGTCTGCCTTGCAACAGCTAAAAGAGTTAGTGAGGTTCACGCCTTCAGCAAGAACATTGGGTTCACATCCGAATCTGCAACATGTTCTTTACAGCTCGGATTTTTAGCTAAGAATGAACTTCCTTCACGTCCTTGGCCTAGATCGTTTGAAATTCCTAGCCTTTCCAACATGGTGGGTAACGAGCTAGAAAGAGTTCTTTGCCCTGTCAGAGCTCTGAAATATTATCTTAATAGGTCAAAACCTATACGAGGACAGTCAGAAGCCTTATGGTGTGCAATCAAGAAACCTTCGATGCCCATGTCCAAAAACGGAGTTTCGTATTATATAAGGCTTCTGATTAGAGAAGCCCATTCTCACATGAAGGATGAAGACCTTGCTTTGCTGAAGGTAAGGACCCACGAAGTGAGAGCCGTAGCCACTTCGATGGCCTTTAATAAGAACCGTTCTCTGCAGAGCATTATGGATGCAACTTATTGGAGGAGCAAGTCAGTGTTTGCATCATTTTATCTTAAAGATGTCCAGTCTCTTTACGAGAACTGCTACACCCTGGGACCATTCGTAGCAGCGAGTGCAGTAGTAGGTGAGGGCTCAGCCACTACATTCCCTTAATCCCATAACCTTTTTTAATCTTTCTCTTGAATGCTTTTATTGTTGTTTTTTGGGTTGTTACGGTAGGCTAAGAAGCCTTCCGCATCCTTTTTTGATTTGGCGGGTGGTCAATTCATTCTTGAGAAGCGCCTGGGTTAGAGGTTGTGTAGAGGTCCTTTAGTATGGGTTGCAGCCCTGTATACTTTAGCACCTTAGAGTTGATTCAGCCTCCTAAGAGGAACGCTGCGCTCAGTAAGGAAGACGAACTTATTAAAGGCAGAGTAACGGTTCAAGTCGACTTCCTTACCAGGTACTTATTATTTCATTGTTATTCTGAATAACTGATTATATGAAATACGGGATACTTAGCTATCCTTTAGTCATGTACACTGGTTTTCACCCACCCCCCTGGGTGTGAATCAGCTACATGATTATCGGGTAAGTTTAATATTGAAAAATGTTATTTTCATTAGTAAAATAAATTTTTGAATATACTTACCCGATAATCATGATTTAATTGACCCACCCTTCCTCCCCATAGAGAACCAGTGGACCGAGGAAAAATTGAGGTGGTGTCAACAAGAAGTACTGCAGTACCTGGCCACAGGTGGCGCTGGTGAGTACACCCCCTTCTAGTATAGTGATAGCTGGCGTATCCCTTCCGTAGAATTCTGTCGGGCAACGGAGTTGACAGCTACATGATTATCGGGTAAGTATATTCAAAAATTTATTTTACTAATGAAAATAACATTTTTATGGTTTTAATCGAATTCTCTTTTAATTTTCATATACAGTAAATGGTATCGGCGTCAATGACCTTAGATGTCAGGATGCCAGAAAACTTTCAATCAATCAATCAATCCAGGTAGCCAGCACTCTCCTGCGCGCTAGCGCTGTCCAGCTTGTCAGCGCCTCAGCACTCCCCAGCGCTTCCACACTCCCCAGCGCATCAGGGGTTGTCACCTCACCAGCATGACAGCACTCACCAGCATGTGAGCGCTCTCCAGCACGCCAGCGCTCCCCAGCGTTCAATGATTTCCAGCGCATCAGCGTTTGCCAGCACGAACGCACTCACAAGCACATCACCGCTTTCCAGCTCACCAGCGCTCTCCTGCGTACCAGCGCTGTCCCGATTACCAACACTCCTGCGCGCCAGTGCAATCCAGTTCGTCAGTACTCTCCTTCGCGCCATCACTCGCCAGCTGGCCAGTGCTCTCCAGCTCTCAAGGGTGCTAATACTCTCCAGCGCATCAGCACTCTCCAGTGCGTCATCGCTCCCCAGCGTGTCTACTCTCTCCAGCACCTCAGCGTTTGACAGCTCGCTGGCACGTCAGCGTTCTCTAACTCACTATCGCTCTCCAACTTGCCAGTGCTCTGTAGCTCCCCAGCAATGTCCAGCATGTCAGGGCTCCTCAGCGCTTCCACGCTCTCCAGCGCATCAGCGTTTGCCAGCGCTTTCCAGCACGATAGCGCTCCCCAGCACGATAGTGCTCCCCAGCACGACAGCGCTCCCCAGCAAGACAGCAATCACCAGAACGTTATCGCTCTCTAGCTCGCCAGCAATTTCCTGCGGGACAGCTCTGTCCAGCGCGCCAGCACTTTTCTGCGTGCCAGCGGTCTCCTGCCCACTAGCTCTCTCCACCTCACCAGCGCTCTGCAACATGCCAGTGGTCTCCAGTGCCCCAGCACTTTCCTGCGTGTCAGCTCTCTCCATTTCGGCAGCACTCTCCTGCCCATCAGCGTCTCCAGCTTGCCAGCGATCTCCTTCACGCCAGTGTTCTCCTGCGCACCAGCGCTCTCCAGCGCTCACCAGCTGGCCAGTGCTCTCCAGCTCTCAAGCGTGCTAATACTCTTCAGTGCGTCATCGCTCCCCAGCGCGTCCACGCTCCCCAGCGCGTCCACGCTCCCCAGCGCCTCAGTGTTTGCCAGTTCCCTGGCATGTCAACGTTCTCTAACTCACTATTGCTCTCCAACTTGCTAGTGCTCTGTAGCTCCCCAGCAATCTCCGGCATGTCAGCGCTCCTCAGCGCTTCCACGCTCTTCAGCGCATCAGCGTTTGCCAGCGCTCCCCAGCACGACAGCGCTCTCCAATACGACAGCAATCACCAGAACATCAGCGCTCTCTAGCTCGCCAGCGAATTCCTGCGGGCCAGCTCTGCCTAGCGCGCTAGCACTTTTCTACATGCCAGCGGTCTCCTACCCACTAGCTCTCTCCAGCTCGGCAGCTCTCTGCAACGTGCCAGTGGTCTCCAGTGCTCCAGCACTTTCCTGCGTGTCAGTGCTTTCCAGTGCATCAGCGTTTACCAGCTCGCCAGGACGTCATCGCTCTCCAGTTCGCCAGCGTTCTCCTGCAAGCCAGCGCTCAATAGCTTGCCAGGGGTCTTCTGCTCGCCAGCGCTTCAGTGCTCTCCATCTCAGCAGGACTCTCTTGCTCTTCAGAGCTCTCCGTCTCAGCAGGGCTCTCCTGTGCGCCAGTGCTCTCCGTCTCGGCAGGGCTCTCCTGTGCGCCAGTGCTCTCCGTCTCGGCAGGGCTCTCCTGTGCGCCAGTGCTCTCCGTCTCGGCAGGGCTCTCCTGTGCGCCAGTGCTCTCCATCTCGGCAGGGCTCTCCTGTGCGCCAGTGCTCTCCGGCTCACCAGCACTCTCGTGCGTGCTAGTGCCCTCCGGTTTGGTAGTGTTCTCTTGCACACGAGCTCTTTCTAGCACGTCAGTGCTTCCATGCTGGCCAGCGCATCAGCGTTTGCCAGCTCTCCAGCCTGCCAGTGCTCTCTTGCACGCCAGCTCTCCCCGTCTCGCCAGCACTCTCCTGAGCCCCAGAACCCAGTGGATTGGCAGTGCTCTCCAACCCGTTAGCGCCCCCAGCGCATCCACGCCCTCCAGTACATCATTGTTATCCAGCTCTCCAACGCATTAGTGCTCTCCAGCGTGTCAGCGGTCCACAGCATGTACACGCACTCCAGCACATCAGTGGTAGCCAGCTCTCCAGTGCTCGCCAGCACCACAGCACTCACCAGCACGTCAGGGCCCTCCAGCTCGCCTGTGTTCTCCTGCGCGCCAGTGCCATATATCCAGCGCTCCCCAGCACGGAAGCGCTCGCCACTGCATCAGCGTTTGCCAGCATGCCAGCACATCAGTGTTATCCTGTTTGCTAGCGCTCTCGTGCGCGCCAGCGCTTTCCAGCTCGCTAACGCTCTCCGATGCGCCGCTAATGCCCTCCTATGCGCCAGCACTTTCCAGTGAGTCCACGTTACCCGGTGCATGAGCTGTTACCAGCTTGCCAGAACACAAGTGCTTGTTAGCACAACAACACTTGCTAGCATGTTAGCGCAATATAGCTCACCAGCGCTCTCCAGGACGACAGCATTGTATTGCGTGCCTGCGCTCCCCTGTGTGCCAGCATTTTCCAACTCATCAGCAATCTCTTGCTTGTCACCGCTATCCAGCTCGCTAGCACTTTCTTGTGGCCCTAGCTCTCTACCGCTCGGCAGTGCTCTGCTTCGCGCTAGCGCTCTTCAGCGCAGCTAGCCCTCTCCTGTGCGCCAGTGCTCGTCATTTTACCAGCGCTCTCCAGCGCATCAGCATATGCCAGCGCTCGCTAGGGCGACAGCACTCTCTTGTGCGGCAGCGCTCTCCAGCTCGCCAGTACTCTATTATACGCCATCGCTCTCCCGCTCAGTAGTGCTCTCCTTCGCACCATTTCACCAGTGCTCTCCTGCGCGCCAGAGCTATTTAGCTCTCCAGTGCTCTCCAGCTTGGCAGCGCTTTCTTGTGTGCCAGAACCCTTTGGATCGGCAGTGCTCTCCAACGCGTTAGCCCTCCCCAGCGCATTCACTCCCTCCAGCAAATTAGTGTTAGCCAGATCTCTAGTGCTCACCAGTACCACAGCACTTAACAGTATGTCGGCGCTCTCCAGCTTGCTTGCGCTCTCTTACGCGCCAGCGCTCTTTAGCTCTCTCCGGCTCAGCAGCGCTCTCCTGTGCGTCAGTGCTCTCTAACTCGCCAATACTCTCCTGAGCGCCTGCTTTCTCCAGCTCGGCAGCACTCTCCTGCTCACTTGCTAGCTGCGATCTAGCACTCTTTTGCTCGCGAGTGCTCTCCAGTGCGGCAGTACTCTCTTGCGCACCAGCGCTCTCCAGTGTGCCAGCGCGTCAGCTCTCTCCAGCACGATAGCACTCACCAGCACGTCAGCGCTCTGTTGCTTGCTAGTTGTCTCCTGTGCGCCAACGATCTCCAGCTTGCCTGTGCTCTCCTGCTTCCCAGCACTCTCCAGCTCATCAGCTGTGTCCATCGCGCCAGCTCTCTCCAGCTCGCCAGCACTGTCCTGCACGCCAGTGCTCTCCTGTGTGTCAGCGCTTCTCAGCACGTCCAATCTCCAGCTCATCAGCGTTTGCCAGCTCGCCAGCATGGCAGCGCTCGCCAATAGGACAGCACTCATCAAAGCGTCAGCTCTCGCCAGCATGCCAAAGCTCACCAGCACGACAGCACTCACGAGCACGTCAGTGTCTATTAAATCGCTGGCGCTCTCCAGCTTTCCTGCGCTCTCCTGCTTGCCAGCACTGTCCTACATGTCAACGCTTTCCAGCTTGCTAGAACTGTCCTGCACGCCAAGACTCTCCAGCGCCTCAGCGCTTTCCAGCGTGTCAGTGCTCCCCCGCGGGTCCACTTTCTCCAGCGCATCAGCGTTTGCCAGTTAGCCAATACGACAGCACTCACCAGAATGTCAGTGCTCTCTAGCTATCCAGCACTCTCCTGCATTCCAGCAATCTCCTGCTCTCCAGTGTTCTTCAGCGCGCCAGCTCTCTCCAGCTGTAGCAGCACTCTCATGCGTGCCAGCGCGTCAGTGCTCCCCAGCGTGTCCCCGTTCTCCAGCACATCAGCGTTGCAGGGGTTTGTAGACTGTGGTCAGATATAGCACGCAGACCGCCTAGTGTCCGAATGCCGACCACACTCTAACGTTCACTACACAAAAAGATAAAACAGTAGAATAATCATAAATCTGGGTAAAAGGTAAACAATCAAGGATGAACTGGGCACTGGGCACCACCCCTTGATTTTATACTGGGCAAGGGGACCCAGCTAGAACATTACTTCCTTCTTATCTTCCCTATAAATAGCTAAAAGTTTGTAACTTTATGAAAAATAAGAATTATCTCTGATTTCGTCATGTCATTATTTTTACTTCCTCTCCTAATGTTCATAATGTTTGATTAACTTTAAATAAAGAAACATCCTACCAGAAAAAGAAAAAGAAAAAGAAAAGCAGGCAGTTCCTCTTTATTTATATTACATTACCTAGCACATCCAAGAGAGGGACGGTAAACTCTAGAAAAGATTAGAGCACATCCAAGAGAGGGACGGTAAACTCTAGAAAAGATTAGAAATTCTAAGGTTGTAGTTGGGTCCCCTTGTCCAGTATAAAATCAAGGGGTGGTGCCCAGTGCCCAATTCCTTTTTGACTTACCTTTTGCCAAAATCTCTGGGTATTCCACCTTATTGTTTTTGTTTAGTGAAAAGGTGTATTGTGGTCGGCATTTGGACACTAGGCAGTGTGCGTGTGATGTCTGTCCGTAGTGTGCAAACCTCTACAGCTGCTGCACGGGGTGGATCTTTGGACAATCTCTGTGATTCATTCAGGGTATCCCATAACCTTTCACTCAATCCCTCCCTCTATTGACTCAGAATCCAGTTCCATTGAGCTCCAATATGAAGGGATCTCTAAAGGAGCTGGCCCTCCAGGCCAAAATCCAGACTATGTTGGAGAAGGGCACCCTGCAGGAGGTCGTCGACGTGTCCATAGGATTCTTCAGTCGACTCTTTCTTGTGAAAAAAGCGTCTGGAGGCTGGGGGCCTGTCATTGACCTCTCAGCTCTGAACAAGTTTGTTCTGCAAACTCCGTTCAGCATAAAGACCGTCAGAATAAGTGGTAAGACCTCAGGACTTCTCATGCACACTGGATCCCAGTCTATCCATCTTCATGGAAATATCTAAGGATGTTACACGACAACAGGCAATACCAGTTCAAGGTGCTGTGCTTTGGTCTTTGAACAGCACCTCAGGTCTTCATGAGAGTTTTCGCCCTAGTGTCAATCTGGGCCCACAGGATCGGCATCTGCCTCCTAAGATACCTGGACGACTGGCTGATACTAGCAGACTTGATGGCAACTGTTCTCCAACACCAAGACAAACCCCTTGTCTTTTGCCAAGATTTGGAGATCGAGGTAAATCCTGAGAAGTCATCCCTGCTTTCCTTTCAAAGATTGGTTTGGAAATGATCATCGGCACCAGCCTGCAGAGAGTCTTCCCATCAGACTACAGAATCCAGAGACTGAGGAAAGTGGTAAGCCCATTCCTCCAACGAGACGCTTTGATGGTGGTTACGTCTCCTAGGTCCCCTGTCATCCCTGGTCTATCTAGTTGTGAACAGCCGCCTCTGGATTCGATCTCTTCAGTGGCAGCTGAAATCCAGGTGGGTTTAAGACGAAGACTCCCTGGATATGCTGGTCCCCTTGGTACTGGAGCAGCTGAAGGACTTGAGGTGGTGGGTAGCAGACAAGAATCTCCGCCAAGGGGTCGACCTACTCGTTCCTCCCCCAGAGTTGATATGAGGGCAACCTTTCTAGGCATACAGAAGTTCCATCATTTACTGGCGGGTCATTCTGTGGTGTTGATGACTGACAACACTACGGTCGTTGCTTAGGTGAACAAGCAAGGCAGTACCTTTAGGCAGCACCTTTGCCATCTAGCAGTGGAGATGCTAAGATGGGCAGAAGACAACTCATTGTTCCTATCAGCCTGCTTCATTCCAGGCTAGAGGAATGTGCTTGCAGACAATCTAAGCAGAGTGACTCGGATGATGGGCTCCGAGTGGTCTTTGAATCATCTAGTAGACAACAGTCCTAACTTTGTGAGGTTCTCCAACGGTGGATCTGTTTGCGACATCCCTGAACAATAGGCTCCCTCTCTACTGCACCCCAGTTCTGGTTCCTCAGGCTTTCTGGAAAAATGCATTCCAGCAACGGTGAGACAACATCGACGTTTACGCCTTTCCCCTGTTCTGTCTGATGAGAAGGGATCTCAACAAGACCAGATCATCAAAGAACCTGTCAATGACCCTCATAGCTCCGCTATATCATCACGCCAAATGGTTCCTGGACCTTGTTCATATCCTGACGAAGGTTCCAAGAGAGCTCCCTCAACTTCACAATTTACTCAGACAACCACATGTGAACATCATTCACAAAGCCGTAGTATCCCTGTGGCTTCACGCCTGGAGATTATCCAGCATCTCCTCCCTCAGAGAGGCAACAGGTTGTGAAAAGGATGTCTGGATACCTTCGAAGGTCTTCCGCTTCAGTCTACCAGGCCAAGTGGACTTTCTTCTGTGGTTGGTGTTATGGAAAGGGGTATATCTCCCCTTGATGCCACTATTCCAGCAATAGTGGAGTTCCTCGTTCACATTCGGGAAGAAAAACTCCTCTCGGTCTCGGCGGTGAAAGGCTACTTCTCAGTAAGGCTGAAAGTAGTTAATATTTCCTCTTTGTGGGAATTTTCTCTCCTCATACAGAGTTTCGAGCTTATCTGCCCTCAGTCGGAAGTTTTACCACCTCCATGGAACGTGATTCTTGTCCTTCGGGCCCTGAAGGGTGCCCCCTACGAACCATTACGCTAGGCATCAGATCCCCACCTGACTCTAAAGACAGTTTTCCTATTTGCATTAGCCTCGGCCAAGAGAGTTAGCGAATTTCACAGTCTTTCATACGACGTCTCCCACTCAAGGGGATGGGGGGAGGTAATGTTCGGCTCCGTCCCTGAGCTTATCGGCTAGACTTAAAATCTGGGAGTAACAGAGCCTAGATTTAGGCCCTTCTGGATTGGGAGTCTTCATAACATAACTGATGATCAAGATTAACTCTTACTTTATCCAGTGAGGAGTTTGAGGTACTCTTTCGAGAACATCAGCAGCTCACCCCCGAGTGTCAGTACAGAGAAGGTCAAGAGCAAGATCACCAAAAACACCATCTCTGCTTGGATTTGCAGGGTCACTGACCTGGCCCTGAATCCCGATCCTCCTCCACAGACGAGACAAACCAGAGCTCATGACGTTATGGGCATCAGCACGTCCCTAGTGTTCAAGAAGAACTACTCTGTGATGCGGGCATGTGGAAGAGTCAGAATACCTTCACCGCCCACTACCTGAAAAACGTGACCTACATGAACTGGAGACGTTCTCCATTGGCCTTGTGGTGGCTGCACAACAAGTGCTTTAAATACCTCAGGCTCATTGAGGAACAAGTAGCAGATGGTTAAAGGCAGAGGTTACCCGGGATTAGTCTGGGATGAATGTTAAGAATGACTGGCTCTTTGTCTCTCTCATTTTTCCCTCTCTTGAGTAACAGCACCTATGGTCCTCTGCAAGTTGGCCTCATCTGTCTGCAGGTAAAACCATTTCCTTGTGTAACCAAACATAGAAATAATGCTTGTTGCATCCCCATACCCCCTGGCGAGGTGGGATTGGGTAACGTTTATGGTTGATTCAAAGAGTCCTATGTTTCTGAGAAATCTTACCTAGACTAGTCACACTGCTAGTTTCACACAATCACACAGATTGCTCAGGCAGCTAAGCAGGTTTTGCACAGATTTTAGTGAGGTATCAGGGTTTCTCCCTGTTACATGCGGAGCATGTACGGGGAAAAACCCTGGGTCAAACACCAGCCAGTTGGTTTGGACTTCCACCCTTCTAAAGGGTGATTCTTCCCTAATAAAGAGCAAAAGGGTTTGTATTTAGTGTCGGAACAAATGACAAATTTGAAAGTAATTTGCATTTTTCCTAACGTTACAAACCTTAAGCTCTTTGGCCCACCATTACTTGTACCCTTGTAAGTCCTGCTTGCAATCAAAAGTGACGAGACAACACAGGTGTGTGTGAGCAGGGTAGCAGGCTACCCCTCCACCCCCGCTAACCAGTGGTGCGTTAGTTACACCTAGCTAAAAGTCTTATGGCTCGTCCTCCAGCTTCCCCGAAATTACATCCCTAATAAAGAGCTCAAGATTTGTATCGTTAGGAAAAATACAAATTACTTAGAAATTTGTCATATTTATTACGTCCCCTTTCTCCAAACAAGTAGAGTCAGGCAATGTATAGATTATGAACGGGCTCACCCCCACTGTGTACTTATCTATTTACCTCCCATTGAAGTCTCTTACTCCTTCCAGCATTGATTGCCCAGGCTGTCATCCTACAAGGAAAACGAGGTGTCAGGCTGCCTCTTAAGGAGCTCCTATGAAGCACATGAGGTCATCCTGGGACAGTAGCCAGCCAGTTGGTTTGAGGTGTTCAACCCACCTTAAGGTGAGTCTCCTATGTAAAGAACGGAAGGTTTGTATGCTGCACTGGAACAAATGAAAATGATTCCGTAACTGGAATACAAACCAACGCTATTTATAGGGGATATATAGGGGTATTACTTTCGGCAAAGCTGAAAGGACGAGCCAATGTAATTTAGCAAGGGTTAACCAACCAGACTGCTAGTTAGTGGAGGGATGGGGGTTAGTAGCTTCCTCTCTCAACTACACACCTTTGACTGTGCTTTGCTTTGCTTTTGGCTCGGATGGAGAACGGTTGTTACTGCTCTCCCTCTTCACCAATTTGGACGAACCTTACTAATCACTTTTAAATATAAAACTTACCCGCTGGTTATATAATGGCTAAAGTCCCCGACGCCCACGGCAGAAAATTCAAAATCTCTTGCGCAGCTTAGCGCATATAAGCCAGGTGTACCCCAGCGCCCTCGCGGTACCACAGGTAGAACTATACTCGACCAATTCAGATTTTCTCTGCCGCCATAGCTGGCTGAACTATTGGAAATTCTCTCTTGTTTTCTTACTCTGTTTGGACGTTATTTGGTGATGTATTAACATTTTTGAGTTTTGGCTTTCGCATATTTGTTTTATTTGATCTGTGATCACGTATTTTAACTTAAAAGGTAGGGTTGGAAGGTTTTTCAACCTATTTTAAACCTCACGAAAGCATAGGGGTGAAATGTAAAAATTTCGACCATTGATGACGTCACAGCCTCTTCCGTAGGATAAAAGTCTGTCTTGCCTTTTACAAAGAATATAAGTGTTTATGCTTTTAGAGTTTTAAGTTATAAATTAAATTAAAGGAATTATTTTGAGAAAATTTTATCCTTTTAATATTATTTTTTAGATAATCTTCGATCTGTTTGCAAAGATTAACTACCGTTCAGTTTATTTTTGTTACGCAGTACTGTAATCAGTATCGTTACGATGTTACATATATTGTAGCGATTTCATGAATAGTACTTTCTTCTTACTTCCCAAGTCTTTAATTGTACTTTATAAAAGTAACATTTTATTTTGCTATGAAATGATCCTTTCAGTATTTTTCCTTAGTCAGAGATTAAAGGAAGTTACAGTTCAGTTTATTTTATACGATGCAGTATTCTTTACATTCGTCGTAGCGCACGATTCTTTGTATCATTGTTGCTTTGGTGGTTTTCGGAATACTAAATTGTTCGTATATTATTTGTAGATGTTCCAATGATGCGAGTGATGATTCATCTTTTATTGGAACCCCTTAATTTAAGGGTTTATTTTGATTATAAGTCTTTCCCTACGGAGTTCATTTCCTTTGAGAGAGTGTCTACTTTGGCTTTCAGGTAATTATGAAACTATCTTTGTGCCAAAGAGTAAAGTGGAAATTTTTTAGTGATAAATTGTGCAGTGAATTTTTCCAGTGGAGAGCGCTTCTATTCGGACCTGTCGTTATCCTAGCCTTAGACCTCTATCGAGCTCCCGGACCCAGGGGAGAAGTTAAGTCAAATGGCGAAAGGAATTGAGAGGGTAACCAGGCGTTACAGTCTTTTAGACCCGAACTGAAGTCCTCTCTCGCGTTTTCTGTCGATCACCAGAACGCTCACCCTCGCTATAGATAGAGCGAGGTGTTAGTGTTTTCAAAGGCGCTAAGCTGAAAACAAAATTAGATTCGTTCTGCGTGTGTTACGTTTCATGCGGCGCAGACGCAGTGCCGCCACGCCACCTGATGGGTGTCGTCTCTCGACAGTGGCAAGCGCTATGGTTCGACGCAGTTAATGCTGAATACGTTTCGCCTAAGGTTGATTCTTGATCTTTGTAGTTAGGCATAAAACAGCATCTATCTTCGTTTATGCAGTCTTTTCAGCCTGCCTTTAACAGTGCCGTTGGGTGTCTCGATTCCGGTCTTTGACACGGACGCACAGGCGTCGTTTCTTTAACAGTGAGGACTCGTTGTCGCACAGGCGGCCTACCAACCGCAATGTTCAATGGTGGGGGAAAGTGGATGTTTTACTTCGACTGCTCGACGCAAACCGACGTCTCATAGCACCTAGTATTAGTCTATACAGACGCGCTGTCGTTCGCCAGGTAGCAGAGCCGGCGAAGCGTCATTGGAACGGTGCGGCAACGGAAACGGAACGTCGACGGAATGGAGCGAAGCGCTACGTCAGTGTGGACGCTTCAGCGTCAGTATGGACGCTTCAGCGTCAGTATGGACGCTTCAGCGTCAGTGTAGAAGCTTTCAGCGTCAGTATGGACACTTCAGCGTCAGTATGGACGCTTCAGCACCAGTGTGGATGCTTCAGCGTCAGTGTGGACGCTTTAGCACTAGTGTGGGCGCTTCAGCATCAGTGTGGACGCTTCAGCGTCGTGTTGGACGCTTCGCTACTTATGACTATAGTGTATAGACTTTGATGTGTTAAGTTATTGTTGCTCAGGCGCTATATTAAGAAATAAATCTTAACTAGAAAGATATTATGTTCTCGGACCAAGGCCGGCTGGGCTAGCTCTTGGTTGGGAGAACTAGAATTAAAACCTCTAAGTATTGAGGTCTGAATTCATAATCATAAGGAGTGGATTCCTAAGAATCAAGACTTCTCTTCCTAGGATAGAGATTGTTAAAGGAAGGGATTAACTTTCAGAAACTCATGAGAATTTTTCTAGAGAGTTTCCCTCATATTTTTTACCTGCTGCTCCTCGTTTCGACTTTAGAGTTTTCGCTAGTTGAGTTGATGGTGTCGCTATTTATTTTATTTTATTTGTATTACAAGCCAGCTACAACCCTATTTGGGAAAGCAAGATGCTTTAACCCAAAGGGCTCCTTTAGGGAACAATGGCCTAGTAAATTAATGGTAAAATAAATTAATAAATTAACATTAAATCATTCTCAGGAAAATAACGAACCTTACTGTAGAGATTGATACAGCGCTTGCAGCTGCTACAACAGAAAGGGCATTAAGGCTTTTTATGAGAATAGGACGTGAAAGTATATCTCCCACCACGGGCAGATCTTTTATGATTTAATGTTTTATGTTTTTTAACCGCTCTTGTTAGTGACTCGTAAACATAGCGCAGTGCTCTGGAGGAGGTGTTTGTTCGTTTTCACCTTCCCCCTAGTCCTATATCTCTAACTTACGTTCCAACCCTTGGGAGAAGGAAGGTCGGTAGGCTGAGGTTCTTCGCGGACCTTGTGCATTAAATGTCTGTTCCGCCAAGCGATATTGTTGATGCAGTCCAAGACGGTCTCTCTCCACTTTGGAATGATGAAGTAATGCTCTTTTCTTCGCCTATGACTGGCGAGCTATGACATCACAACCATGTGACATAGTATCTTGAAAAGAGCGGAGTTGGAATGTCTTGAAGCGATCAGTTCGTCATCGCTATGGTATCAGGGACCTTGTAACTGTTTTCTGCATATTAGAATGCAGTTCCCTGATGAGAATAACATTCTTCGTTTTCCCTGTCTACCAGACTAGGTAGTTTCTCGTCATGTATGCACGCGAACAGAACTTACCTTCGCAGGATGCGTGAACAGGAAGCAATCGAGTGTGTTTTTTCTTCCGCGAGAGAAGCGGAAGTTAGACAAGTCACATACAATCCTAGCTCTTCCTCTGGATTCTGACTCACTTTCAGGGAGGAAGGACTTTGTGCTCATCGAAGGATGTATAACCTAGAATTGGTAGTCACCAATCAATTTGTCCAAGACCTTTCAAGAGTCGTATGTTTTCTATTAACTTATCCTGCAGTATCTAACGTTCGCCGGAAGTTTTTTCTTTTCGGAAGAAGGCGACGTGTCAGTACCTGAATCGCGTAAGACACAGTTCTTCGGGGGAAAAGGTGCTCAGTTTGCTTCTGTTCACACTTCTTCTCCTTCCCCAGTTTGGAGAAAGGTCTATTACTTTCTTCTGAGGTCTAGCGACTACTGTTGATGGTATCTCACAGCATTGGATACGTTCAGTTCGCGCACAAGGCGCGCTTGAAATGTCATAGGGACTCTCCCAGGTCGCTCACAGGACTGGGGTTGATGCTCTCTCCCGGCCTTCGCCCATGCTTGAGTTGGCGCACTCGCTACCCCGCGAGTGTAGATTTGGTCAGAGCTAAAAGAGGTCTATTTCATCTGTGTTTAGCGTTTACGATTCTCGGGGGGAGAAAATTTTCTCCTAAAGAGTCTAAGGACTACCATAGATCAAAGAAATGGTTTTCCGATTAGTGTCAGAAGGCATAGTTCTCCTATGCTTAGTAACGCTTCCTTGCAGAGATATGCTCGTGTTACGAGAAGCGTTAGAGCGGGTGCTTGTAGCAGTCTGGTCTCTCTCTTACGACAGACGTCGTGCAGACACAGACGCAAGTTCTGGTCTCTCCCTCACGCAGTCCCAGACGCAGACACCAGTCTGGTCATATGTTGGACGCTAACAGTCAAAAGTTGATCCTTTCAACAAGTTGTCCCTTTTTCGCGGTCTGCGGGACGCGTGACTATCACTCATGCGTACGCATCCTACACATGGACAACTCTCGGCTATCAGTTCCGTCTTTCCGTCAATGACCGGACGCGATTCTTTCGCCTCCACGCTGCACGCTGTAGATTTACAACAAGCCGGGCACACACACAGCGCTGTACCCACACGACAAGGTGAACGCATACCGCACGCTGACACCTTACGGAAATGCAACCACATGCGACATTATTGTCGCATGCTAGACGCATACGGTCAAGTCTTGTTCTCACAGCAGTTTAACCAGATTATTGTCTCTCCTTCGCGTCTCTCTGGCCTCGCAGCTAACGCTCCCTCTTGTCAAGCTTTGGCTTTAAGTTTGTTGAACACTTGCTGATTACACACTAATCAGGTCTTAACCTCACAGCATGAGGTTCACGTGGTTGACGCTTCTTTTCAACGCCTTGCTTTAATATCGGTTTCTTGCGACCGATATGGACGAGTTTTGGGAGGCGGTTCTAGATCCCGATTCTCTCTCACGATATGTTGAGTGTAGGCAGCATGCTGGAACCGTTCTGGACTCATGCTGGGACCATGCTGGGTGCATGCTGGAAGCATGTCTTTAGTCCTTTTCCCCGTGTCAGGATCACGAACGTTTTATGTTAAACCATCAAGCTTTAGGTCTAGCTGCCTCCAGTATTTCGGAAAACCCCTAAGATCTAGAGGGTTGTTCGAAGGAGACAGCTGAGGCTTTCGCTTGTACAAAGGACATTTGCCTCAAGGTTTTCCAACCCAATTAGAGTGCTTTATGGAGTGGTGTAGAGCTAGAGCCAGCTCTTCATTAGGTAACTCTAACACAAGTGGCCTATTTTTTCTTAGACCCTAGAAGAAAACACATTTTCTTCCCTCCTCGACCATCAAAGGGTACAGGAGTATGCGGGCATCTGTCTTCAGACGCAGAAGATTTGATCTATCAAATAGAGACTTTATAGATCATCTCAGATCATTTGAGAGGACTTGGAGGCATCAGCAAGATGCTCCAGCCTGAAATTCAGGGTTCGTTTCTGGAGCTTCGCGGTGGTGACAGATCCGACCCTTTACATTTGGTTTCTTTTTAAGGCCTAACTTTGGAGACTTTCTGAGTAAGTCTACCATAGTTGAGAGTCAGTGAAGTTCACTCTTTTAGCAAGAACATGGACTTCACATTGGTTAAGTCATAGGTACCTTGCAACCTGGATTCTTAGTTATTAATAAACATCTTTCTCATCCATAGCCTAAATTTTTCGGGATCACTATTCTCTCGAATTTTGTTTTGTGATGGGCTGAGAAGAGTTTTTTGCCCGATTAAAACGATGAAGTTTTATTGGGACAAGAACAAAGAAGTTAAGAGTCTATTCATAACTCTTAGGTGCATGGTCAAGAAGCCTGCGCTATCCATGTCTAAACATTCTGTCATCTCGTATAGACTTTGATTACAAAGGTTCTTCCACACGGTTGGGTGACAGATCTTAAGACATTGAAAGAGTAAAGACTCACGAAGTTAGAGCTGTAGAAACTTCTGTAATTTTTAAACTAAACTGTTCT
This sequence comes from Palaemon carinicauda, assembly GCF_036898095.1. Classification (NCBI taxonomy): domain Eukaryota; kingdom Metazoa; phylum Arthropoda; class Malacostraca; order Decapoda; family Palaemonidae; genus Palaemon; species Palaemon carinicauda. The sequence continues at coordinate 92,887,186 of NC_090749.1, read as the reverse complement.
CTGCAAGCATCGCGTATACAGTCTTGTGAAGGGGTAATCCTGTATTCGTCTTGCTTTACTTTTACCGTGTCCAGTCTCTATGAAGACGTCTACGTTTTGGGATCACTTGCAACAACGAGTGCAGTAGTAGGTGAAACATTCTCCACTACATTTCCCTAAATTCCTAGCACCCCTGTTCTTCTCTTGGAACCGTTATATATATTTTTATGATTGTACGTGAAGATTGGTCGGCAATCTTCAGCAATCTTTGACCTAGTCAGGTGGTCATTTTGTTCCTAGAGAGCGCCCGGAACAAGGGTATTAGTTGAGCTCCTGTCATGTTATAGGTGGTTGTACCATTTGACATCTCCTAGAGATCATCAGCCCCGAGTGGATCACTAAGGATAGCAGACAAAATGAGGCAGAGCATTGCTGTCAGCTTCCTTATCAGGTTAGAACCACTTAAGTAGTTTATTTAACTCTTAAGTGAATTTCCAATTACTGTAAGCAGCTGTCTCTGACCCGCCACCAATGGGTGTCAATCAGCTATTATATAACCAGCGGGTAAGTTTTATATTTAAAAATGATATTTTCATAATAAAATAAATTTTTGAATATACTTACCCGCTGGTTATATAAGATTTAGACCCACCCTCCTCCCCTCTAGAGACCATGGGGCTTGGAAAATCTGAATTGGTTGAGTATAGGTCTACCTGTGGTACCGCGAGGGCGCTGGGGTACACCTGGCTTATATGCGCTAAGCTGCGCAAGAGATTTTGAATTTTCTGCCGAGGCGTCGGGGACTTAGGCTATTATATAACCAGCGGGTAAGTATATTCAAAAATTTATTTTATTATGAAAATATTATAGTACATTAATGAACGCCACAGTGTGTACGGTGCTGTTGTCCAATGATCTCGCCAAGCAACACCACTGCTGCAATAAATATCCAGACACAAAAGTTATCAGCAGCCAACCTTGGCAATTATAATCAAGACAAAGTTCCAAGCTGGTGGCATAAGAAAACTTCAAGCTTAATGCAGAACCCCACAACATTAGGGTTAACAACCTATGCAGTGAGTCAACAGGATCTGGACATAAATCTCCAACTACTTTCTGATAATGGGGAGACAAATATCCTAGGAATCCCCCACTGTAAATCATTGCTTGCCCTCACCTGGAACTTTCAAATTCCTCTACTTGACTCCCTACTGCGTTTAGGGTATTATTGCTGTTACCTGTTAAGAGAAACAATAACAGATTAAGTCATTTTTAGGGGGCGTTTGAGGCTTAAATAAACTACTGTAACAAATAAATAAAATTGACAATTTTAAAAGTAATAGGTATTTATCTTAACATACAAACAATTAGATTTTTTTCACACAAACCCTTATTCATTGTAGTGTGAGCAGGGTAACCCATACTACTCAAATCCCCCCCCCCCACTAACTAGCAGTGGGGTAGATATACCTCGCTAAAAGTCTTATGGGTAGTTCCCAGCTTTGCCTAAAGTATATTCCCTATAAAGAATTCAAGGTTTGTATTGTTAGGAAAAATACAAATTACTTCCCCTATACTTTAACAATGAGAAAGTCCGGCTTTTGCAGCGTCCGACTGTAAAAACAATTGTTTTGATTAATGTAGTGGTCATTTGAGCCCAATGGTGGTGTTTTGACTCTGCATGCCAACGGGCTGGTTTTAGCTCCTCAGTCCCATTTTGGTTGGCATCGGATAACTAACTTTTGTTGTTCTCTGATTTTACTGAAGTGATCATTGTAGACCAAGAGTGGCCATAGATGTGGCTTTGTCCTGGAATTGAGGAAAGGACGTGCAATAATTTCACGAGCAGACATCATGTGGATCTTCACACGATCTATGAGTACAGTTCTCAGGACTTCCTGTGTCCTGAATGCTGGACTTGGGCTACCAAACAATGGTTCGAGTACAGCATGGTTAAAGGAAAACTAAGACCAATAAAAAAAGCATTCTGTTTCATCGAAATTTGATACCTTGTCTTCGGCTTCACACATTTCACGCACGTTGTCGAAGCGAACACAAGAAGATATTCAAGGAATGGAAGATCCTTTGTCGAAGGTTAATGACAAGTTGGCAAAGGAGTTGTGGTCTTCCTTTGTATGGAGTAAAATTCCATCATTAGAGAACTTCTAGAAGTTGTAAAAATATGCTCTTCTGGATGACAAAGAGTTGGCAAGTCTCCTGGCTCCCCATCTTTCTCCACATCCTCCTTCAACTCTTTCATCAGTCCCAGGTCCAAGTTTCTCTTCCCCAGAGGCTCCTCCTTATTCCCCTGCTACAAGAACATGGAATATAAATGGACCTGTTGCATCAGTGGATAGAACACTAAGTTACTACAAAGCCATCATGATCGTACACCTTCCCCGGACAGGGAGGAGAAAGAAGTGAAAGAAGAGAGATCCCCAAAAGATCGGAATTGGCCTCTGATTGGGACCCAAAGACCCCTTCGTCTGATGTAATTCTAGTACTCACGAAGGTCTCTCGCTGTAACAATCGTCAATATGAAGAAGAGTGCCACGTGACGTATTCAAGTTTACTCGCCCATATTACAGTTACCAAAAGATCGTTGTAGTGGTTTGTGGACTGTGGCCAGAGGTAGCACCCGAACTGCCTAGTGTTCGAATGCCGACCACACCCCAACGTTCACTACACAAAAAATATACAACAGTGGAATACCCAAAAATCTAGATAATAGGCAAACAATCAAGGATGAACTGGACACTGGGCACCACCCCTTGATTATTATACTGGGTAAGGGGACCCAGCAGGACCCTCACTTCCTTCTTATCTCCCCTTGCCTTGAGCTTGCTGAATATAAGTAAAATATCAGAACATTAGGTGAAAGGAAACAAATACAGCAATACTAAATATATAATGGGTGGCTGAGAAGGGAACACAATGGTGTAAGGAACTGGAATGAAAACAAGAAAAATATTTATTTGTGAATGAAAAAAAAAAAAAATCCATATCAGTCCAGGTATGTTCCTAACGCTATGCTACAAACATTTACATGTTTTGGGACATGATAAATGCAAACGTGTGTATTGCCTGGGTGGTCCAACTATCTGTAATGACCAGTAATAAACCTGAACACTTAATATCTAATGAACCACCTAGATAGAAAATATACAACTGTGAAAATACTGTACTGCAATAATTTTCCCTAAAGCAATACTGTCCTTATCAATGTCCTGTCTACCATTAGGCTGCAAGGTTACTTAAAAATTCTTAGCTTCTGGATAGTATGGCCGCATACGATGCTGTGCACATCTCTGAGGGCTTATGATAGCAATGTCTAGAAAATCTCCAATTGTAACCCCACACTGTGATAAGGTTTTGTTGTCATCGAAACTTTTCTGACCAACAACAGTAGTGCCTACAACAAAGTAAAGTACTTCCAATTCACAGGCAAGATAGTATGAATACAGAGCAGCATCACAGACCACTAACAACGGTAAGAGGCCAGAAGTAACATTCCTCTTTCCTATGTACTTAGAAAAATATCCTAAACTTCTCTCCCTACTGGGGGTAGGGGACTGATGTCAGTATCTGTTAAAAGAAATAATAACGGATTAAGGCATTTTTGGGGGCGGGCCACAGAGGGATATACAAAATAACAGTATATGAAGAAATAAAGTACTTTTCCCACACACACAAACCATTTAGCGTTCTTTGACACAAACCCTTATATATTGCATCATCGTCAATACATGGATGATCCTTTTAAAATTTTTGATTTTTTGTTGCAGGCATAACTGTTAGCAGTCCTGGCCACTTGCTCTGAGGGTAGAGTTTTATAAGAAGAATAGAAAGAAAACTAAGAGAGATGCGTCAGCTTTTGACGTGATAACGTCCAAGCTTATGCCAAAATAATTCTTTAGTAGGTCCTTTTTCTTGCCTTCGTGACCTATTGTTTCTCCTTCGGATTCTTCTAGGACTAGGTTCTTGGGAGGAATTCGTTAAGGGGGGGGGATAGAACCCAGGCTTGTGCTGGGAGAATGCTTCATGAAAAATTGAAGAATCACCTTTTCCAGCAAAGGAATTCTGTACTCGTTTAAATTTCTTTTGAAGTCTTCATTCTGCTGTACTGACTGACATCTGGGAGCACTTACCCTATGGAAGTTTTGGCCTTCCTTGGGCATCACTGATGTTCCATCTGTGGAGGCGCCAGAGGACGTGACATCCGCCGACGTGATTTTGTTTGCTGTTGAGGAGAACTGCTGTTGCCATCTCCCAAGATCTCAGCTTTGAAGACTGATAACGAGAAGAAGCGTCCGCGTTTCTCTTTCATTTTTATCTCTTTGTTTTCTTCTTGAACCCTTCAACCTCATCCTCCACTGCTGACCCTTTTGATGCCATGTCTTCTACCCCAAAGAAGTAGTCGTCACAAGTTCAATAAGACCGTTCTGTCGCAGTCTCGTGAGATTCCAATCGATCACTCCGCACGTACAGTACGAGCGAGAGAGACGATGCCGTTCCGAGAACCAACCCGGTTCGTTAAATTTCAACGGCTCTTCCGGCTTCATTAGAATCATTCTGTACTCCTATTAAGAGACTCAGGTTTGTATGGTAGTTTGGAAAAATATGATTACTTTTGAAATTTGTGACATAAAGTAGCTTCAAAATTTATTTGATCCTACAAATACATATTTCTCTTTATTATGGGTATATCACTCTGGCTTAGCTGGAAAACGAGCCATAACCTCGGGTAAAATGTTTTTGTTTTTTTTTCCAGCTAAGCCAGGACAACATAACCATAGTATAGACAAATGGTTTGTGTGGTTGGGAAAATTGGAAATTATTCCAAATTTGTCATTTATCTCTAGCTATGCATTCCTGTGTCCTTTACCACCTCAACCATCCCTTTCAGTTCTGAGACAAAGATCAAGAGTAAAGAGTCTTTGACAGAAAAGTGGGCGCGGCTACTGTGCAGACTCACATTCACTAAATACCTCATTAAAGAATCAATGGCCCTTACAACATTGCTGCAGACATACTCAGGTTTGTATAGACTCTGGGAGAAATAAAAAACAGAATTAGAATGGTAATTGTTCCGTAACGAGTGCAAACCTACGCTATTTATAGGAGTATTACTTAAGAAGAATCTGAAAGGATGAGCGATTAAAATTTAGCGAGGGTTAACTACCCATCCCGCTAGTTAGCGGGGGTTAGGGGTGTAGCTAACTGCCCCTTTCATTCACACACCTGTGACTGGGCTTCACTTGACTCTTGGCATGGAAGGTGAGCGGTTGTTGCCGCTTTTCCTCCTCGCCTATTTCGGACTGCCATTAATATTTGTCTTTTTAACTTATGTTTTTCTCTTCTATATATATGGAAACATTCTTAATATGTATACAGTGGAACCTCACAATAGCGGACTAATAAGGGGAATGGGTGTCCGGTACATCAGCATCCAGGATGCTGATGTACCTATCCATATTATTACTGAAAATGAGAGGATTAAAGTTTGCCCTTTCAAGCAGAAGCCACTGCAGTGCCTGAAATGTTTTAAATTTGGACACCCATCTAAAGTTTGTAAAAATGAAAAAATTCATGGCACTTGTTCTAGATCTTACCATGGAGAGTGTACCCTAAAAGCCATGTGTATAAAAGAAAGCAATTCTAATAATAACTCCAGTGGTAGGAATGATGAGCTGTATAAGTTGGAAGAAGCTGCCTACAACAAATCCAGTTTGGAACATATAAGTGTGGGACATGCAAAAAGACTGCTGAATAGATCAACTGGCTATGCAAAGGCCTTAAAATCAAAAGGAAATTTACCACAGGAGACATCAAACCCACCTAGTAATGCCAGTAGTTCCAAGAAAAGAAATACGTCATCTAATAATAAAGTGGTGCATGATGAGGTAAGCATATTGCCTTCTGAGGCTTTACCATGGTGTATTAAAACTGGGGCATTGCCCATCTCTGTACAACCTTTGCCCGCTCCCCCTTACCAACAATAGTACTAACCTCTGTGAGGTCATGTCCTTGCCTGATTTGATAGAGGTTCCTCTTGAAACCAAGATACCAGGCGCACCTGTAGTGGGGAAGCTGCGCGCACACAGCAAATTCCACCCAGACAACGGACCTCACTGAGAAAGTTGACAATCTTGCTTTGAACTTGGATGGACCCAAAAGCAGAGAAAATGACATGCGCTGACAAAGTTAAGGAAAAAAAATCTGTGTAATCAAATCAACAAATACAACAACTAAAATTACTGAAATAAAAAACCGAGGACGAACAGACACTTAAAGACATTCCAATACTTAACCCGAGGTCAACTTCAAATGGAAATGTTGTTGTAAACTTTACTAACAAAATGATCAGAGAAGAGGCTGAAAACAAAATTCAGACATTGGAAAATTAAAACCAAAAAGAGTGATATGCAATGTGTGCAATGATGAAGTGGAAGTACTAAATGCCTTGATTCAAAGAAATCATTACCTAGACCATATCCAAAACATAGAAGAGAAGATGAGTGTGGTACTGAAGAAAAATGTTGCAGGTGGGACTACTCTCTATGCGTTGAAATGTGATCCTGAAGTTCGAAAGGCTATTCACGATAATCATGACAAAGTTATGTTGCGATGGGGTACTTTTGACATTCCTGATAGATAGCACGTGATCACCTGCCACCACTGTCAGAGGTATGGAGATCTCGAAAAAGATTGCAAGTTTAAAACTGATGATAAAATCTGCGGGAAATGTTCAGGAAAACATTCCACCAAGGAATGTAACTCGCAAATGCCAAAGTGTATTAACTGCACAAAATTAAACAAACCAAATGATCGTACAGTAAATTCTAGAGACTGCAAAGCTTTTGAGTTGGAATTGAAAAGACTAGCAGAAAAATCTGATCTTGGATACTAAGGATGTCATAAACTGTGGCTACTTAAATAAAACTATCCAAATTCGAGAATTGATAAACGGGAAATACATGCACATACTAGCATTGTCTGAAACATGGTTAAATAACTTTGTCAAGGCTAAGATCACTGAAATGACCCCCCCCCCCCCCACACATAACTTCTTTCACATTCCAAGAGAGGGTAGGTCTGGGGGTGGGGGTGGGGTGTTGGACTCTTTATTCATAAAGTTTACTCAAATATCAAAATGTTAAAAAACGGATTTTGAGCGAAGCAAAAAAAGGGATTTTGACGTAGGAAAAATCTATTTCTGGGCGAGGGACCTGTGCCGCCCAGTGAATAAGCTCCATTTAAGCACTTATTCTTAGGTAATTTACTGCTAAATATACCAGAGAAAAAATGTAAAGGAGTGCTAGGTTAACTAGCTCGCTCACCTATTGGTGTCGGTATAAAATTGGGCGTATATTCCAGAGGTCCCGCACTATTTAGATTAATCCACGACAGAGAACCCCAATAGAGGAGAGCCGTTCAACCTCACTCGGTACTACTACAATGCATCCGCTCAGAACCCAACTCCTTAGCACCCAAAGTTTGGGGACTCCAAGGGAGAGGAGCTGGGAGGGTTCACTGGGCGGCACAGGTCCCTCGCCCAGAAATAGATTTTTCCTACGTCAAAATCCCTTTTCTGGGCTCGAACCTGTGCCGCCCAGTGAATCTATACAAGAGAAAAATGTCACCAAACTTGCAAAATAAAGGAAAAAACATAAGCGTGAGAGAAATACAGGATGCTTTAATCAGAGATGAGTACCAAAAAACAATTATAAGGGTATCTTAAATATGAACATAAATCCAATAAGGTAGGTATAATAATGCCGTGAGTGATAATATATACAGATACTCAGGAGCATAAAATTTACAAATATAATAACAGTATTCAGGTGCGAGACCAACGAATACAATAGGGTATAAATGAGGCAGGTAAGAGGGAGAGATAAAGAGTCAAGGCATTAACCTGTGAGTTACTCGGGAGTAACTACGCTCCCTGCGGCTACTGTAGAAAATTTTAGGGCTTCCAAATGTTTAAGGTAGTGTTTCTTGAACACTGACGGTGATTTCCACCCTGTATACCTGGAAAGGTCTGTAAAATTCATGTGGTGAAAGAAGTTCACCGAGGTGGCAACCGCCCTGATATCATGTGCAAGAGGAAAAGAGTCAGGGTTAGCTTGTTTAATAAAATACAAAATTTGTTGCCTGATCCCTTTAATAGTAATGGTACCGCCTTGTTCTCTAACGAATAGAGGCCCCGAGGAGTTAGAGGAGGTCCGGGATAGATAAGACCTAAGAGTAGTGACAGGGCACAGCGACGGATCTTGCGTGAGGGGAACAATTTTCCAGGAGGTCCATCTGTTTTGAGGGTCTTCATTCTTAGCCAAAAAGAATTTGTTAGGAGAAAGAAGGACCTCTCCTGAAGGCAGAAAGTCAATATGACCCGGGTCTCTCGACAAGGCTGCCAATTCAGAAATTCTTGCCCCGGAAGCCAAGCTCACTAGGAAAAGTGTTTTCCTGAGAAGGGGCATGTAATCACAAGAACTGTTAATGGTATCAGAAGCCAATTTGAGTACGTCATTAAGGAACCAGGTCACCGGGGTAGGACGAGTAACCGGTTTCAGTCTGGCACAAGCTTTCGGAATTGAAGCTAACAAAGAGTCGGTTAAGTCTATGTTAAAACCCACTAGGAAGATCTTTTTCAGAGCCGATTTAATAGTGGTGATAGTATTGGCTGCCAGACCTGATTCTAATAAAGATCTAAAGAAAGTGACTGTAAGGTTCAAGTTCATACAGTTCACGTCTGAGTCTATTAAAAATTTTGCCAACTTTTTAACTGCAGAGTCATACTGACGGATGGTGGAATCCCGTTTATCTGATTCTAGGAACAAGGTGTTTTGAGGATCAATATTGGCACCATGCATAGCCGCAAACTTCATAAAGTCCATAAAGTTAGGGCGCTCTGAATGTTTGAGAAAGCGTACACAACGCGTGTTTGTACTATCTGAGACAGAACCGGATTGGGTATCGGGTGAGGGTATAGTCTCAACTCCCGCAGGAGAGGATACCAGTTGCTCTTGGGCCAGTTGGGTGCGACCAAGGCTACTTGTCCCTTGAAGGATCTCAGTTTGTCTAGAACTTTCAGCAAAAGATTCACCGGGGGAAAGAGATAAATCTTTTCCCAGTTGTCCCAATTCTGTGACATGGCGTCTGTGGCGTAAGCCTGAGGGTCTAGATTGGGAGCCACATATACTCTCAATTTGTGGTTGGATTCCGTGGCGAAGAGGTCCACTTGGAGACCGGGAACCTGAGAGAGAATCCACCGAAATGACTTTAGATCGAGTGACCATTCCGATTCTAGAGGGGAGGTCCGGGACAGGGCGTCTGCCACTACATTCCGGACTCCCGCCAGGTGGACAGCTGAAAGATGCCAACGGTTCGAGGCTGCTAGGGAGAATATGGCTACTAGAACATGGTTCAGAGGCCCTGACTTTGACCCGCCTCTGTTGAGGCAGCGGACCACCACTTCGCTGTCGAGGACCAGACGAAGGTGTTGTTTCTTGGGAAGAGCGAGACGTTTCAGGGTTAGAAGAACTGCCATGGCCTCTAGCACATTGATGTGAAAATGGCGGAACAAGGGAGTCCAAAGACCTTGAACTTTCTTGAGCTGAGAATAGCCGCCCCAACCTGATAGGGATGCGTCTGTGTGAATGATTAATTCCGGGGGCGGAAATCGAAGGGGAACTGACTTTGACAGACTGTTTGCTCTTGTCCAAGGAAGAAGTCTTTCCCGTAGAATGGGAGGAAGGCGGACTTTCCTGTCCCGGAGCTTCCGGTTCGCCCTCGAACGCCAGACACGATTGATATCTTTCAATTTTGCCTTCAGAAGAAGATCCGTCACTGAGGCAAACTGAAGGGACCCCAGAATCTTCTCTTGAAGCCGTCTGGAACTTACTTTGTCTTTGAGAAAGCGTTTGGTGTTTCTTGCAATCTCTAACCTCTTGGGTCTGGGAAGACACAGAGTATGAGATATAAGATCCCATTGCAGGCCGAGCCATTGGAACTTCGATTTTGGAAGAAGACGGGACTTCTTGAAGTTGATCTGGAAGCCTAGAGATTGAAGATAATGGATGACTTTGTGAGTGGCTTTTAGGCAATTTTGGGAGGTGTCTGACCAAATGAGCCAGTCGTCCAGATAGGCTACTACTTGAATCCCTTGATTCCTGAGTTCCTGAACAGCGACTTCTGCTAGCTTTGTGAAGATCCTTGGGGCAATGTTGAGCCCGAAAGGCATCACCTTGAAGGAGTAACTTTTGTCCCCTAAGCGAAAGCCTAGGTACGGACGGAAGTGTCTCGCTATCGGGACGTGATAGTAGGCGTCTGTAAGATCGATAGAGGTGGTGACGGCCCCACGGGGAAGTAAGGTCCGCACCTGCGAGACGGTAAGCATTCGAAACTTGTCGCATTGAATGGACAAGTTGAGAAGGGATAGATCTAGAATCACTCTTCTCTTGTCTGAATCCTTCTTCGGGACACTGAACAGCCGACCTTGAAACTTCAGATGTTTCGTTTCTTGTATGGCATTCTTTTGTAAAAGTTCCTGGACAAATTCGACCAGGTCCGGAGTGGAATGTTGACGAAATTTGTTCGGAGGAGGAGGTCCTTGAATCCAACTCCACCCTAGTCCCTTGGAGATGATACTGAACGCCCAGGGACTGAACCTCCATTTGTTGCGGAAGGCATAGAGCCTCCCCCCTACCTGCTGCACCTCAGTATTGGTTTGAGGAGTTGCCTCCACGTCCGCCTCGGAAGTTCTTTCCTCTGCGAAAGGCTCTTCCCCTGCCTTTGTTCTGGTTAGAGCCACGGTGGTAGCCTCTACCTCTACCATAACTCTGGGAAGAGCTATGAGCCTCGTAGGACTGGTTAAAGGCAGGGGAAGTGGCGGAGGCACCAGAAAGCTGGCTCTTAGGTAGCAGAACGGTGACATAGTCATCCGAAGGAGCCCGAGAGGTGGAAGGCTGTGCAGGGGCAACAGAAGATGGAGGAAGAGGCAGCCGGAAGTTGGATGAAGCACTCTGTTGTTGCCTGAACTGGGTGGAGGTATATGGTCTAAGCTTCTTCCTACCCCGGGCTTGATAATTTGCGGGGTCATACTTGCGTTTAGGGGTCAAACCCCAACGGGCTTTAAGGCTCTGATTAACCCTAGTGGCCTCCGCCAAGACTTCCTCTACGAGATCCTCGGGGAAGAGATTTGAACCCCAACAGGAGGACCGGATGAGTTTATTAGGTTCATGCCTAATCGTCGCCTCAGCTAGAACATGCTTGCGACATCTGCGTTTAGCAGTAGCAAAGTCATATAAGTCATAATATAACGACTGTAGCGTAGCCTTGTTGAGAGACTTAAAAATACTCTTCGTATCGTAAGTCAAGGCTATCGACTCCGTGGATGTGGCCAGGTTTAGAGTACGGCCCACACGTAGGCGGGAATCATATTCCTGTTTAATGAGAGATTCCGGGAGACGGGGAAGCTTCTCACTAAACAAGACTGAGGCACAGTCTGCTGCAAGCTTGCCGGAGGTAAAGGTGGTATGGACGTTGTCCCAACACTCAATACCTGAGGGAAGAAGGAGGGAGATTGGATCCACCTCTCGGATGGGAGGCAAGGGCTTCTCCTCCAGAGCATATTGAAAGGCAAGCTCTGCCACCTTATTGACGCATGGAGTCAAGGTGGTCTTGTCCATTAAGAACATCGTAAAGGAGCTTTTATGAGGCGTCAGCATGGTGTTAGTGCAGCCGATGTCATTCAAAAATCTGGCCCAAACAGATTGGGCTTGCTCCTTCGGGAAGATGACCGTCTCTTTGGGGACCTTGTCTAATCGGACTAAAGCTTCCTCGGTAAGTCTGGCATAACCATGAAATGGAAATGCCAGACCCGGAGGAAAGAATTCAAAGTCCTCTAGAGGGCGAGTGCCAAGGCCCTCCAGAGTCAACATTCCGTCTGAGAACGGGGAATGAAGAGCCATCCGCCAGGGGTTGTTCTTGGCAAACGGCGGGAGCTTAGAGGCATCCGGTATGAGAGAGCTTTGGACTCTCTCCGGAGCTCCTTGCTCTAAAGCCCCAATTCTCTGACCGAAGTTAGAGAACATCGTGTCCATCCTCGACTGCATCTCCGAAACCAACTTTTCCTGCATCTCCGACACGATGCGGAGCATAGCTGATTCGGAAAGGCCCGGGCTAGCAGCAGGAGGGGCGGAAGGAACTCCCGGGTCGTGAGACTTAGAGGAGGAACCAGAGGTCTTTGAAGACGGGTTCGTACCATGTTTAGAGCCATGAGAAGTCTTGTGAGGCTTGCGAGCTTTGGGTAAGGTCCTTGAAGTAGACTTATCCTTAGGGGGAACCGGGTATGAACGTTGAGACGAATCACGGTCCCCAGAAAATCCAAGAAAGGAAGAGCGATCAGAAGAAGAAGAAAGAGCGGGGCTGAGGATAGGAATCTCAGCGCCGGACACACCTGCCTCACTTACCACCCTACCTGTATCCGGCTCGTCTAGCAACATTGGTTCGACGTCCAGGTTCATGGAGGCAACATTGTCCTCCAGACCTCCGGGGGCGTCCGATGGATCTTGCTCTGGGTCGATGAGACCCGTTATAGTGGCATCAATGTGGGCAATGATGGGAGCTGCCACATGCCTAGCCACAGCAGCTGAAGACTTGGCGTTGGGGTAAACCATGGTGCAGTAGTCCTCAGATAGGACGTACGGCCGCTTAGACTTTACATTCCGGGCAAAACCACCAACCCACACCTTCAGTGTGGCCCGAGCCGCAGACTTTTGCTCCGGGGATGCCTGAAATAATAGTGGGAATTATAAAAGGGAAACTCCCAATGGTCCTTCAAGACCATAGATATCTTACTAATAGTAAATAAAATAAGAAGGCAATATAGCCAACGGGACTCACCGAGTCAGAACCAAGGGTAGTGATGAGGTCGAAGCAAATCACACAGTTATCCGGGTGCCATACCACAACGTCTTCCAGTTGAACCCCACAAGGGGCGTGAGATCGGCAGACGGAGTGGCCACAAGGCTGGTGCAGAACAGCTGCCCAGGCCGGCGTCAGACAATGCACCATCTGTAAAAAGAATAGTATATGAGAAACTGTAATTCTCTTAATTAGGGGCGGGTCTGGAGGACCCGGGCCTAACATAGGTCTAACACAAGATTAGAGCCTAACTGTACTATTCTATAAGTGGCCTAACATAGGTCTAACACAAGAATAGAGTTTAACTGTACTATTCTTTTAAGTAGGGCCTAACATAGGTCTAACACAAGATTAGACTGTAAAAAATAAAATAAAATTTTTTTTTTTTTTTTTTTTTTTTTTTTTTTTTTTTTTTTTTTTTTTTTTTTTTTTTTTTTTTTTAGGGGCGGGTCCGGAGGACCCGGGCCTAACATAGGTCTAACGCAAGGTTAGAGCTTAACTATAATATTCTTACATAGGGGCGGGACCGGGGGTCCCGGGCCTAAACATAAGTCTAACTTGAAACTAAAGTATAGCCATCCATTCCGGTCAAGCCGGGAGCATAAAAAAGGATGCAAAAACAAGGAATTAAGACACATAGTGTCTGATTTCCCGGGGTGGGGTAGACCCCGGGCCGGGAAATAAAGGTATATTCAATACCAATTCCTTTAGGGACTCCGGGGTAGTGATCTGTCATATATAATCATCATAGGAAATGTTATAAAATAATAGGGGGGCGGAACTGTAACTAAGAACTGCCAATCGAACCCGGAGGGTTTCGTATAACATAAGCCAGAATGAAAAGTGAATATAAAATAGGGTACACCGGGATCCAACTCTGTAGACCGGTGGCCAACCAGACTAGACAGAGACTAAACCGCCGGGCCACCCGGAGGACAAAGTCCATAAACACTTAACTACCCCCTCTAAAAGGAGGGAAGGCAACGGTCCCTTAGTGGAGGGGGGAGAAGCCTAGCCTCCCACCTAGCTAGAGGGGGAGCGTGGGGGAGGATCACGTGATACGAGGCAGCAGGGCTACCAACTGACGATCCCCAACAGACAGATCAAACGGAGTAATGGCACAAATATTCATTATAATAATAATAAAAGCGTTAAATATATGAATAAACACATAGAAAATTTTTGGGCAAGGCATGCAACATAAATAATTAAATCGCAAAAGACACACCTGATGGCTAAAATAACATTGCCGCCTTAGCACGGTCGGCAGCCATAGCGATACGTAAATGATATCGGCCCAAAAATTGAACCACGAGGATTCTAAACGCTAAATAATGAATATTCACAATAACAAATAATATTTGATAATAAAAATAAAACACATAGTAACACCGCAAGTGAAAATTAAAAGCTCTCAAAAACAGGAGTACCAACTGTAGTGAAATCAAGCAAGATCGGTATGAACGAAGAGAATAAACTCCTATAATATAAATATTAAACGATCTAGGTTGCTCAAAACACAGTAAAACCCAGCTTGGTACTTAACTTGGACGGTGTCTCCTGGGAAACCGACGAAGAAGCCATAATTCACTAGAAAATATCCAAAAATCGAGAGCACTTGAAAAATGCGGGTTACTGCACAAGTCGTGCTAAACGGAGTTGAGTTCTGAGCGGATGCATTGTAGTAGTACCGAGTGAGGTTGAACGGCTCTCCTCTATTGGGGTTCTCTGTCGTGGATTAATCTAAATAGTGCGGGACCTCTGGAATATACGCCCAATTTTATACCGACACCAATAGGTGAGCGAGCTAGTTAACCTAGCACTCCTTTACATTTTTTCTCTGGTATATTTAGCAGTAAATTACCTAAGAATAAGTGCTTAAATGGAGCTTATTCACTGGGCGGCACAGGTTCGAGCCCAGAAATCTATTTTTGGGTGAGATAGCCATGTCGTCCTGATGGAGAGCTTACCCTCTTTCCTGACCCAACGTTTCTCGCCAAGAACGAGCTTCCCACCAAAAGGTGGGGCCCTTGGAGAATCTGCCCTCTGAAGGAAGATGTCTCTCTCTATGTCCAGTGGAGAGTCTAAAGGTCTATATTCGAAGAACCTCAGACTTCGGCGTAGGACAGCTCTTTAAAGGAGAAACATCGGGTCCGAAAACAAATACTAGTACTATTGTATAACATATTTGAAGAATTCAGTGCATTCATTGAGATGATTATCATGGAGAAAAATGAATTAGTTATTTTTGGAAACTTTCATCTTTGGATGGATGACGCATCAAATCTTGACGGTCTGGTATTTAGTGAGTTATTAGAATCATATCAATTAGTGAATAGTGTCGATGGTACAACTACTTTAACTGGGCATACGTTGGACCTAGTTTTGAGTGATGGAAAGAATAACATTGTATCTGATATAAATGTTGGAGAGAAATGTATTATCTGCCCAGTACACAAACTTATTACATTTAGTCCATCTCTACAGAAACATACAGTAGTAAAGAAATATAAACTTTAGACAAATGAAATTTTTCTCCTACCAACATCTGTTGGGAGCTATGTGGGTTAACTGTCTTATGGCCACTTATGATAAAGTGAGTAAAGAGAAAATGATACCATGTGCCTACCGATGGAAAAGACTACAACTGTTAAAGACCAATCTTTTTGGTTTGATGGAGAGACTAGTGAAAAAAACTGCTATGTGTCAATACAACTACCTAATGAGAAAGAAAAAAGTGAATTCTATAAAAGAAAGATCTGCAAAGCAGCAACAGATAATAAATAAGTTATTTTTAAACACAAGACTTACCCGGTAGTTATATATATAGCTTACGTCCCCGACATCAACGGCAGAAAATTCGAAACTCGCGCCAACCGCCAGTTGGATAGCCAGGTGTACCACCCCTGCACCCTAGCGAGGTACCTGGGAACCATTTCAGTGACCCTCATATATTCCCTGCCATCGCTAGCGGCGACACGTGAATTCTACTCCGTCATTACTGATCGTTTTTTTGGTTAAGTACAAATCTTTGGTTATTGACTCCCGCTTGTTTTTGATCTCGCTTTGGATATTTCTTGATTTGGTTTGGATTAGATGATTTTTTACCTTTGCTTGTCTAAATTCTCTTAAATTTTAGGTTATATGTGACTAGTGGGTGTAAGACCCGTATAGCTAAAGCCTCTCTTGACTCCCATTCTCTCTGTGTTTCATGTAGGGGTAAAGAGTGTGATTTAGGTGATCGCTGTGACGAATGTGTCTTGCTGCCAGAGCATGAATGGATTGATTTTGATAAATACAGGCTTAAACTCAAAAGGGATAGATTGAGGCGTAGTTCTTCTCGCTCTTCTAGAGATATTTCCTCCTCCCATGTCATTAAAACTATTACTTCACCTGTAGTGGTAGATCCTGATCCCACTATTGCAATTGCTAATGAACCTTCACTAAAAGATATGTTAGTGGCGATTCAAGCTCTCGGCGCTAAAGTTGAATCTTTGGCTGCGGATAGGACACAGTTGATGTCCGATATACGTCTTTTGAAAGGTGAAGGTGCAAGTGCAAGTGCAGTGAAGTTAAGTGCAGTTGAGGGTGCGCCTGCTCTTGTCTGTCGTCCTCCTAGTCCTAGACCTCTTCCAAGCTCCCCAACCCCTGGGAGAAGGAATGTCGAAAGGCGAAAGGATACGAGAGGCTGTATCAAACGAGCAGATGTCCCCTCGAACGTACCTGTGGGCACCTCCCAGGACGTTCGCCCTCACCATCGGAAAGGTGAGGTTAAGTGTTTTTCGTCGTCTTCGGATGACCTCTTGCCTAAAAAAGGCTGGAAGCTCGCTTCCAGGCCTCTTAAGAGGTCCTATGATTCGGCCAATCGACGTCCTGCTAGTTCTAAACCTGGATGCAGTCACTGGGATTCTCCAGAGCCTTTTGAAAGCCCCCCAACCAAACGTCCTTTTAGAACACTGGACGTTTCCAAGGATCCTTCTGTGCACTCAGGACCAGGCTTTACCTCATTCCAAGCTCCCAAGCAGCCTTCAGACTGGATTTCGCCTTCTAGGCGCTCTGTTCCGTTTAGCGGTGAGGAGAACGTTATGACCTCATCGGCGTTTTCACAACGTTCGGATCCTAACTTTGTAATTCTTCAAGACATACAAAGCAGGCTCACAACCTTTATGCAATCATATCAGCGCAGCGACAAATCTCGTATCAGCGATCGTGATCGGAGCAGCGAACCAGGACGTGTTTCCGAGCGGCCTCGTAATCGGGGATCGAAGCTTCCTGCTAACCGATACGAACGGCCTTTAGTAAGCGATCGTGATCGTTCTCCTAAGTCCGTGGTCCACGATTCTTTTATTGAACGCGATCGAGACTGTGTGCCTGTGCGTTCTTCTAAGAAAGACGTCGGACGTCCTGTTAAACAGGTTATTGAACGCCCTTCGACTCAGGCTCCTGAATTTCCTACTGAACAGGCTGCTGATCCTCCTCCGGTTCAGACTGCCGAACGTCCTTGCAAACAGGCTACCGAACGTCCTTTTAAGCAGGCTGCCAAACGTCCTATCATTCAGGAAGTTTCTATCTCCGCCAATTATTTTAGTGAGCGTCCTTCAGGTCGCGTTTCCGGGATGGTTACAGTTGAACGAGTCGCTGAACAACGAGCGGTTCGTAGTACTGATTGCTTGTCAGCAGTTGACGGCAAGCGTGTTTCTGAATATGATCCTGAACGTCCTATCCCTGGTCATATTTCGGATGTTAGTTTGGATTACGAGGAGGAGGCTTATCCTTTTCAAGACATCGATGCGGTTCATGTATAGGAACTTCTCGTCTCCGATCGAGCTGATCGCGAGCGTTCGGTTGAGCCGCACGCGACTCTGCCGCCTGTTACTGTTCGCAATGAGGCTATTTCTATTGCGGTTGGCACTCAGGTTTTTTCTGATATTGATACCGCTCTTAACCCTACTGCTCCCGGAGGAACGTCGCTAGAGAAGGAAGTAGAAGCCCAGCTTTCTCCTTTGGAGTTTGATGACGTTTCAGAAGACGAGGACTCTGTTTCTTTCCGTCATTCTGCTGATCTTAAAGAACTTATGAGAGTTTTTACGGAAGAGTTTTCGGACTTTTTTGTGCCTATAGCTCTGCGTTCTCCCCCGTCTGAGTTTACTCTAGGCAAAGCCTCTAAGAAAGGCCGTTTTACTAAGATGGTGCTGTCACGTTCGTCCAAGAGAGCTCTTAAATTAATGGGTGACTGGTTTCAGTCTACGAAGGCCTTAGGAAAGCCATCTTTTTCCTTTCCTCCAGCTAGACTGGCTTCGAGGTTGAGCATCTGGTATGAGAAGGGAGAAGTTCTCGGCTTGGGGATTCCTGCCTCTGCCCAGGGAGATTTCTCAAGCCTTGTAGACACTCCTCATTGGTCAGCCATGAGAAAGACCAAATTTTTTGGTCCACTTCAGAAATGGACCACCTTCTCAAAGGAATTTTTCGGGCCTTTGAAGTTTTTAACTTCCTAGACTGGACGCTGGGGGCCTTGGGTAAAAAAGTTGAGACTTTTAAAGAGGGGGATACCTCTGCCCTGGTCCATTTGATGTCGTGCATGGACAAGGCCTTGAGGGATGGCTCTAATGAACTTGCAGCTCTTTGTTCCGCAGGCATCCTTAAGAAAAGAGATCAACTTTGCTCTTTTCTTTCGCGGGGGGTGACTCCCTTCCAGAAGTCCGAACTCTTATATGCTCCTCTTTCTCCATTACTGTTTCTGCAAGAACTTATCAGGGAGATCTCTGCAGCTTTAGCTCAGAAGGCCACTCAGGATCTTGTCTCCAAGACTGCTATAAAGGCTTTGCCTTCCTCTTTTATCAGCCGCAAGTCTAAGGAAGATACTTTTCCCAAGTTTTCCCAGCCCTTTTGAGGAAGATCTTCTAGTAGGGGTAGCTCCAGACCTGATGCTAGAAGGAGTAAGAGAAGACGTTTCAGGGCAGGGCGAAGCAGAGTCTGACTGCTTTCACCTTCAGGCAGTGGGTGCCAGACTACTCAAATTCTGGCAAGCGTGGGAGAAGAGAGGGACAGACCAATGGTCTATTCAGATCTTGAGGGAGGGTTACAAGATCCCCTTTCTAGGGAGCCCTCCCCTGGTCTCAGTGCCCGTGGATCTCTCTCCCAGATACTGTACAGAGAGGAGGCAAAGAGACAAGCTCTTTCGATCCAAGTGTCTCTTATGTTAGAAAAGGGGGCCATAGAGAAGGTTCAGGATATCCGTTCACCTGGTTTCTACAATCGGCTATTCCTGGTACCCAAGAACTCGGGGGTATGGCGTCCAGTTCTGGACGTGAGTGCGCTGAACAGGTTCATCATCAAAACGAAGTTCACCATGGAGACTTCGAAGTCAGTGCTAGCAGCAGTAAGGAGGGACGACTGGATGGTCTCATCAGACCTTCGGGACGCCTACTTCTACATCCCCATCCATCCGAGCTTCAGACCCTACCTCAGGTTTGTTTTCATGGGAGACGTCTTCCAGTTCAGAGTCCTATGCTTCGGTCTTTGCACAGCGCCTCAGATCTTTACGAAGCTCATGCTGAATGTAGCAAAGATCTTACATTCAAGGGGCATAAGAGCCTCCCTATATCTCGACGACTGGCTTCTCAGAGCGCACTCTTACGATCACTGCCTGAAGGATCTTCAGACAACCTTGGACCTTGCGGAAGAACTGGGTCTCCTTGTAAACAAGGAAAAGTCTCTCTTGGTTCCATCTCAAGAGATTTTATATCTGGGGATGACGATACGGAGTCAGATTTTTCGGGCTTTTCCGTCTCCCTTAAGGATAGAGCAAGCCAAGTTGAAACTAAGATCGTTTCAAAGCAAGAAAGTTTGCTCAGCAAGGAAATGGATGAGTCTGATAGGAACCCTCTCCTCCTTGGAGCAGTTTGTCCCACTGGGAAGGCTGAATCTTCGTCCTCTCCAGTTCCATCTCAACAGCCATTGGGACAAGGAGAGGGACTTAGAATCGATGTCCATTCCTATCACGAACCCCATCAAAGCCTGCCTTCGGTGGTGGGAGGAACCAGACAAGTTCCAGGAGGGTCTCGACTTGTCAATGAAAAGCCCAGATCTTGTGTCATGCTCCGACGCCTAGGACACAGGATGGGGAGCAACCCTAGACAAGTTAGAAGTCTCGGGTCTTTGGACAGAACCCCAGAAATCCTTGCATATCAACCACAAGGAGTTATTGGCAGTTCTTTTAGCCCTCAAAAGTTTTGAGGCTTTAGTCACCAACAAAGTAGTTCAGGTCAATGCGGACAACACGACAGCATTGGCATACATCTCAAAGCAAGGGGGAACACACTCGATATCTCTGTACGAGATGTCAAAGAATCTCCTGATGTGGGCAAGAGAGAGAAACGTTATACTTCTCACGCGATTCATTCAAGGGGAGAAAAACGTTATGGCAGACAGTCTCAGCAGACGGAATCAGATCCTTCCAACAGAATGGACCCTTAACCTTCAGGTGTGCAAGACCCTGTGGTGTCTTTGGGGTCGCCCTTGCATAGGCCTCTTTGCAACCTCGAAGACGAAGAGGCTAGAGGCGTATTGCTCCCCTGTTCCGGATCCAGAAGCAGTCCACATAGACGCTTTTCTATTGGACTGGTCCAATCTAGATCTCTACGCATTCCCACCTTACAAGATCCTGTACAGAGTAATACAGAAATTTGTGACATCCAAAGGAACCAGGATGACCCTAGTGGCTCCCTATTGGCCGTCAAGAGAATGGTTCACAGAGGTACTGGAATGGGTGATAGACACCCCAAGAATTCTTCCTCTAAGAGCAGATCTACTCAGACAACCCCACTTGGAAAGATTGCATCAAAATCTCCATGCTCTTCAGCTGACTGCCTTCAGACTATCAAGAGACTCGCTAGATCTAGAGGCTTTTCGAAGGAGGCAGCTCAGGCTATTGCGAGGGCAAGAAGGACTTCAACCATCAAGTTCTATCAATCTAAGTGGAAGGTTTTCAGAGTGTGGTGTAGAGTCAACTCTCTTTCCTCATCCAGTACCTCTGTAGCTCAAATTGCGGATTTCTTGCTTTATCTTTGAAGGAAGTGCAATTTCTCCTTCTTTACTATCAAAGGCTATAGGAGTATGCTAGCTACTTTGTTTAGGCATAGAAATCTTGACCTCTCTGGCAATAAGGATCTGCAAGAGCTTCTCAAGTCTTTCGAGACTTCAAAACGACGGAACCAAGATTCTCCAGCCTGGAATCTGGATATTGTTTTGAAGTATCTCATGAGCGACAGGTTTGAGCCACTAGGTTCAACTGCCTTGAAAGACCTCACTATGAAGACTTTATATTTGGTCAGTCTTGCGACAGCCAAAAGAGTGAGCGAGATTCATGCGTTTAGCAAAAACGTTGGATTTCGTAATGGTAAAGCTGTCTGCTCCTTGCAGTTAGGCTTTCTTGCCAAAAATGAACGCCCTTCTCAACCTTGGCCCAAAGCATTTGAGATTCCAAATCTTACAGATCTGGTTGGAGATGAGGTAGAAAGAGTCTTGTGCCCAGTTAGAGCTCTAAGATGGTACTTGGAGAGAACAAAAGACTTACAAGGCAAGTCTGAATCTTTGTGGTGTTCAGTCAAGAAGCCCTCTTTACAGATGTCTAAAAATGCCTTGTCTTACTTGTCAGGCTTTTAATTAAGGAAGCTCATATTCATTGTAATGAATCAGACCTTGGATTTTTAAAGGTCAAGTCTCACGAGGTCAGAGCGGTGGCAACGTCGGCAGCATTCAGGTAGAACAGATCTCTACAAAGCATAATGGACACGACCTTGTGGAGGAGCAAATCCGTGTTCGCGTCGTATTATTTGAAAGGTGTTTAGACTTGTTATGAGGACTGTTTCACTCTGGGTCCATTCGTAGCAGCGAGTGCAATAGTGGGTGAAGGATCCACCACTATGTTCCCATAATCCTAATAACCTTTTCTTCTCTTGGTACTTTTAATTGTTTTTATGGTTGTTTGTGGAGATTGTGTCAGTCTTCCACAATCATTGATTTTGTCAGGTGATCATGTTTGTGCCTTGAGAGCACCCGAAATTGGTTATTGGAGGAGGTTCTGTCATGATGAGGTTTTGATACCGGTTTGACAGTCCCTTCGAGATCTTCAGCCCCCTGGGAGGATCGCTGGAGCCCATAAGGCTAGCAGACATAATGAGGCAGAGTATCATTGAAGTCAGCTTCCTTATCAGGTACGAACCCTTAAGTTTTGTTTTAATTAACTCTTGAGTAGAATTCCAGATATGCTAGCTGTCTCTAACCCTCCACCAAAGGTATTAATCAGCTATATATATAACTACCGGGTAAGTCTTATGTTTAAAAATGATATTTTCATTAACAAAATAAATTTTTGAACATACTTAACCGGTAGTTATAAATAATTTTAGTCCCACCCTCCTCCCCTCTAGAGACTAGAGGCATGGAATATATGAGGGTCACTGGAATGGTTCCCAGGTACCTTGCTAGGGTGCAGGGGTGGTACACCTGGCTATCCAACTGGTGGTTGGCGCGAGTTTCGAATTTTCTGCCGTTGACGTCGGGGACGTAAGCTATATATATAACTACCGGGTAAGTATATTCAAAAATTTATTTTAATGAAAATATCATATTGTCTCCTAAGTGGTATCATGGGAAATGTAATTGAGAAAAAGCTACCTGATGGATACAGTGACCAGGAACTAGTAAATAATTTTCTAGTATTCTTTAAAAAGCAAATTGGAAATATAACCAGGTCACTTGTAAATATTCAACATCAGATTAATGATATACCAGATACACAGATACAATTAATGAGATTACCAGGAATTAAGCTCATACAGACCTATTTCGAATCTATTCTTTGTTTCAAAAGTGCTAGAATACGTAGTTCTTGAACAAATAGTCAGTCACTTAGAATTAATAGAAGCTTTGCCAGATCACCAATCTGCTCACAAAAAACTATACTCTACGGAGACAGCCATCTGCTCTCTTGCAAATATGCTGGAAATGATGGATGAAAATAAATGTGGTATTTTAATATTACTCGATCTTAGTGCTGCTTTTGATAGAGCTGTGCATGAACTACTACTAAATGGTTTACGGTTCATCCGTGTTGAAGATCAAGCTTTCGAATGCCTAAAAGATTTCTTGTTTGGTAGAAATTACTGTTTGCAAATTGGAAACTCATATTCATCATATGAACCTTTAAACAGAGATGTACCCCAGGGGAGTGTACTCAGCACAATCTTATTCTGCATCTAGATGATATAGACAACACTAAGGAAACTCTAAACCGAATCTTTGAAAGTGTTAGATAATGGATGACAATTGGATGACAATTAAACAACTAAAATGAAATGAGAACAAAACTGAGTTGTTCCGAAACCGAAATACAAACCACGCTATTTACATGGGGTATTACTTTCGGCGTAGCTGAAATGACGAGCCATTAGATTCTTAAAGAGGGTTAACTACCCTCTCGCTAGTTAGCGAGGGGGTAGGGAAGGGGTAGCTAGCTACCCCTCCCCCCTCACACACCGGTGAACTGATTCACTTCACTTTTGGCTCGGGTAATGATCAGACGTGTCTCTCACCCTCGCATTTTTGACAGCCTTAATCTTTTTTTTTGCTTTTTCTTGCAGCTTGTGTGTTTGGAAGTTGGCCTCTCTCTCTCTATCATGCAGAAGTGCCCTGCCTTTCCCGACCGCCCTTGTGGGACGTTCATGTCGGCGGTCGAGACAGACCCTCACACCTTGTCTCCATACTGCAGAGATCAACGGTGTGATAGGGATAAAACTTGTAGAGAGTGGTCTACCTCCCAGTGGGAGAGGTTTTCCCGGCGACGTAAGAAGAAGTCTAGGCGTGACCTTTCTCCTTCAAGGGCTTCCTTGAAGAAGGAAGGTTCCAAAGACTCTTCTTCCATTGCCCGAACCTCCTCCGAAGCTCCCACTCGATCGGTCGCTCGTGAGAGGCCGGCTAGTGGTAACATAGGCCTTTCTTTTGTTGACCAACCTCGGGGTTCGGGAGAGGGAGTTGCCTGCTATAGTGAGGCAGCTCCTCCTCCTCCTCCGGGGGAGGATATCGATATCTCTGTTGCTAATGATGATCTTTTGCAGCTTTGGGCTTCCTTGGCTTAAGGGCTCGCCCTCCAGGGAAGCCCTGTTTGACCTAATCCAGTTGGTTGCAGAATGTCAAGCAGTCGCCGGTAATAGCAGAGGTAGATCTTCTGTCTATTGTCGACG
Organism: Palaemon carinicauda; assembly: GCF_036898095.1. NCBI lineage: Eukaryota > Metazoa > Arthropoda > Malacostraca > Decapoda > Palaemonidae > Palaemon > Palaemon carinicauda. The sequence goes on along the minus strand of NC_090749.1, from coordinate 92,863,034 downwards.
TTGTTGTGGCAGAGGCTTCCGACGGGGTGGGTCAAACCCCTGCTGTTGTTGCGGATGTTGCTGAAGGCTCAGTTCCCCCCTCCGAACATCCTTTGAGGGAGGAGCTGAGTCCAACGGTCTCCTGCGGGTAATTCTCCCCCTCGGGGGAGTTCACTGACAATGACTCCTCTTCGGAGGACCGACGATGGTGTTGCTGCCCCTCGAGGTCGTCTTCGCCGTAAGGCTCGCCCTCCTCTTCGCCGTAGAGGCCTTCCTTCTCCCTACAAGTGAGTTAGGAGGCGCCTCTTCGGTTCATCGCCTTCAACGTCCCCCGCAAAGGATCCTCCTCGACGTGAGCAGACAGTTGCAGCTGCATCTCTAGACCTCTCAGCAGATCATTCGTGATCGCCTACGCCTGCCAGACCTGGGAGTTTTCCTTCTCCGTTCTTGGACGCAGATGCGCAGTGGGCGCCAACGCACCCCGTTATCCAACGGGCACCGATCCCTTCGGGGCAAAAGGGCTTATCTCACAATGTGAGTAAGTCTCTTAAGTGCAGGGTCTTACCTGCGCGCCCACAATCTCCTCGCGCGCAAGCGCTCTCCTGCTGTAGCTGAGGACCAGCCCTCTTCGGACTCAGCGGGCAGCGATCTCCTGTAGCTGAGTCATCACGTCGTAGATATCCTGCTTGCCAGCGCTCACCTGCGCGCCAGCGCTCTCCTGCTCGTCAGAGATCTGTGCGCCAGCGCTCTCCTGCTCACCAGCGCTCACCTGCGCGTCAGAGCTCTCTTGCTCGTCAGAGATCAACTGTGCGCCAGCGCTCTCCTGCTGGCCAGCGCGCATCTGCGCGCCCTGTTCCTGCTGCGCGCCCACGTTCTCCTGAGCGCCCACGATCGCCTACTCACCAGCGCACATCTGTGCGCCCTGTTTCTGATGCGCGCCCACGTTCGCCCGCGCGCCCATGATTTCCGGATCTGGGCGCAGGCAAGGAGATTCTTCCTTCGCTTCCTCGCCTACGATCACCTGCGCGCCCTCAGATCTCGCCCACGCGGCAGCCATCGCCTGCGCGCCATCACGCGCACTTCTAGATTGGAACGAGACTGCGCACCCGCGCGCCCACGAGAAGTCTCCTGTGCGCGCCCACGAGTGTTTTCCTGTGCACGCTACTACAGTACTCCTTCTGGTCCTGCGCCCCAGCTGATTTCTCCTGACCGCGCACCTACGCGCCAGAGATTTCCTGCGCGCCCGCACGATCCTTCGCCTGCGCGCAAGCGCGCTCCAATGCGCCTACGCGCCCACACCTCTGATCGCCGAAGGTCTCCTACGCGCCCACGCGCTATCTCTCCTGTGCGCAGTCAGTCACTTTCTCGCCCTATGCGCCAACACGCCATCGCTCGCCTGCGCGCCGTCGTTCTCCCGACCGCCAGCGCTCGCCCTTAAAACCGCGCGCACCCTCACCTGCGCGCTCACTCGCACTTTCGCCTGCACGCCTACGCGCCCACGCGCCCACTCACCCGCGCGCCCACTCACCCGCGCGCCCACTCACCCGCGCGCCCACGTGCCCTTGCGCCCATGCTCCCCCTCGCCCACGCGCCCACGTGCCCTTGCGCCCATGCTCCCCCTCGCCCACGTGCCCTTGCGCCCATGCGCACCTGCGCTTTCATCCTCGCGCGCATGTGTGCCAACGTTCGCCCGCGCGCGAACCTGCGATTTTATCATCACGCGAGCACCAGCACAATCTCGACCACAATTCCCGCTGGGTTTCGCAGCACGGGCAACTTTGCGAGTTTTCAGGAGTACGTACTTCCAGATCATCGTCTTCACGATCTCCCCCCCGTAAGCGCAGAACAGCGCACTTGCAGGAGGAGGAAAAATCTTCAGAGAGGTCTAGGCAACACTCTTCATCTTCTTCTTTTCAGGCAGGCCCTGTGGTGTCTACTCCAAAGGATCGGCTGATCCCCTTCCCTCCAGCGGGAATCGCTGACACTGCGTCTGTCAGCCGTCAGCCTTGGTTTGGGTCCCTGATCAGAGCGGTCGTCCTAGCTGTTAAGCCGGCCCTCGCTAATCTGGGCCTCAAGCCAACTGCAGCCTCGTCTCCGCTGAAGAGTTAGAGAGGTGTAGACTTCGTGGTGACATATCCTAGTGTTAAACTGGCTCCTAAGAAGTCCGTCAGGAAGACCCCTTCCCCCTCTCAGACGTTTTCTCCTTCTCCTGTGGACGAAGCCTTTCCGTCCTCAGGAGAATCCAGCGAGGTGAGACATTCTCCCACGGCACCAATGGGAGGAACCTCACCTCGAGTAGGAGAATTGTCCCGTGTGGGGGCAGAGAGGAGCCCTCAGACTTCTTTACTGGAGTCCTGTATCCCTCCTAGGAGGGAGCCCAAGGACTCGAAGACCATCCCAAAGTCGTCTTCCCGGATTCGACCAGAGCCAGCAAGACCCCAGGAGAACGTCCACGTGTCCCCCCAAGTAGAGCAGTTGGGGCAGGAGACTTTGCTGCCAGTCCACCAGGAGGAGAGCAGCATGAGTCGGAGCATGCCTTCTGGCAGGTCCTGAATCTGATGAGGCAACTCAACAGGTTCAAGGACCTGGAGACCGCCCCACGCGAAGGCAAAGATACGGTCCTGGACCAAGTCTACGGCACTCAAAAACCCTCGAAGGCCAGCGCGGCTCTGCCCTGGTCCCAGGGGGTAAAGAGCGCCAGAGACAATGTTGAGGGCCAGCTCTCCAAACTCGCCTCCTCCAGCCGTTCCTCTGCCAGTAACAAACTTCTCCCACCTCCTCGTGTACAACAGAGGAGGTACTTCGAGATCATGGGGGAGCCTTGTTTAGCTCTTCCTCTCCATCATTCTGTGGAAGAGCTTACCAGGGGAATTTCTCTTGAGAAACTCTCCGCCCGGCAGGTGACATTCTCGGCTACAGAGATCTTGAGCCAGGAGAAAGTCGCAAAGTGTGCCATGCAGGCCACTTCGTGGCTGGATGTCTGGCTTGGATCTCTGGGCATACTGTTGCGATCCGAGAATTCATCCAAGGAGAGCTCCAGGAAGGCCATGGAGACTTTCCTCCTCTCGGGCACACGCACCATCGAGTTTCTGGCTCACCAAGTTTCGAACTTGTGGGCAAACTCGATCCTGAAGCATCATGATGTGGTGACGGAGAGGTTCCACTCGAAGGTCCCGGTCGTGGATGTCTGCAAGCTCAGACACTCTTCCATCCTTGGAAAGAGCCTGTTTGAGCCCAAGGATGTGGAACAGACAGCTGAGAGGTGGAGGAAGTCGAATCACGATTCACTCCTCCAGAGGGCTCTTACATCCAGACCCTACAAGCCTCCAGCACCTCAACAACAACAGCCTCGTCAGTCTAGGACATCGAAACCGGCTCCGGCAGCAAAGGCAAAGGTGTCCAAACAGCAGCCCTTCCCTCTCAAAGACAAGAAGGGCGGAAAGTCCTCCAGGGGAGGCAGGAATACTAGAGGGAGGGGCCGAGTCTGCAAACGCTAGGATTGGCAATCCCCCTGCATGTCCACCAGTGGGGGGATGCCTGCAAAGTTGCGCGTTCAGGTGGCAGCAACTCGGGGCCGATTCCTGGACGATCTCCGTGATCAGCCAAGGATATCACGTCCCGTTCATAACATCTCTCCCTCCCCTGACAGCGAATCCAGTGTCGTTGAGCTCCTATGCCATGGGATCGGCAAAGGGGCTAGCCCTTCGGGCAGAAGTCGAGACCATGCTCAAGAAGGATGCTCTCCAAGAGGTCGTCGACAGCTCCCCAGGGTTCTTCAGTCGACTCTTTCTTGTAAAGAAGGCGTCTGAAGGCTAGAGACCCGTCATCGACCTCTCAGCCCTGAACAAGTTTGTCAAACAAACTCCGTTCAGCATGGAGACAGCAGACACAGTCAGACTTGCAGTGAGACTGCAAGTCTGAAGGACGTGTACTTCCAGATCCCAATCCATCCGTCTTCCAGGAAGTACTTGAGATTCAGCCTAGACAACAAGATCTACCAGTTAAAGGTGCTGTGTTTCGGTCTCTCCACAGCACCACAGGTGTTCACCTGAGTGTTCACCCTGATATCTTCGTGGGCACATAGGATCGGCATCCGTCTCCTTTGCTATCTGGACGACTGGCTGATCCTGGCAGACTCGGAGTCGACCCTTCTTCGACACAGAGACAAGCTTCTGGGACTTTGCCAAGATCTAGGGATCATGGTCAATCTCGAGAAGTCTTCTCTGCTTCCATCTCAACGACTGGTACATCTAGGCATGATATTGGACATCAATCTCCACAAATCCTTTCCATCAGACGACAGGATAGCAAGGCTGAGGAGGGTCGCAGATCCTTTCCTCAGATGAGAAGATCTTCCAGCCCAATCTTGGTTACGTCTCCTAGGTCACCTGTCTTCCTTGGCCCGTCTAGTTCCAAATGGCCACATCAGGATGAGATCCCTAAAATGGCGGCTCAAGTCCCGGTGGAATCAAGGCAACGATTCCCCAGACGTTCTGGTCCCTATGGGGCCTGCGGAACGGACGGACCTGCAGTGGTGGTTGACCGACGAAAACCTTCGAAAGGGAGTGGATCTTCTCCTCCTCCCCCTGGATTTGATGCTGTTCTCTGACGCGTCAAAAGAAGGGTGGGGCCCCACGTTCTGAACCAGAGGATCTCAGTCCTATGGTCAGAATCAGAAAAGAACCTCCACATCAATCTGCTAGAAATGAAGGCCGTATATCTGGCTCTTCAACAGTTCCAACAGATCCTGGCGGGTCACTCCGTGGTGGTGATGAGCGGCGACACCACAGTAGGGGCTTATATCAACAAGCAGGGAGGTACCTTTTCACAACAGCTATCCCATCTTGCAGTAGAGATACTGAGATGGACCGAAGTCCACTCAATTTCACTATCAGCTCGCTTCATTCCGGGCAAAAGGAATGTGCTCGCCGACAGTCTAAGCAGAGCATCGCAGATAGTGAGTACCGAGTGGTCTTGGGATCCCCTAGTAGCCAACAAAGTCCTGACTTTTTGGGGTTCCCCGACAGTGGACCTGTTCACGACAGCCTTGAACTTCAAGCTGCCGCTGTACTGCTCCCCAGTCTTGGACCCCAAGGCACTCTGGCAAGATGCCTTCCAACAACGGTGGGACAACATCGACGTCTACGCCTTCCCACCGTTCTGTCTGATGAGAAGGGTGCTCAACAAAACCAGACTATCGGTCAACCTGTCTATGACCTTGATAGCTCCGCTATGGCATCATGCAGAGTGGTTCCCTGACCTTCTGCAGCTCCTGACTGAACTCCCGAGAGAACTTCCCCCACGACATGAGCTACTCAAGCAACCATACTGCAACATCTTCCACAAAGCCGTAGTATCGCTTCGACTTAACGCCTGGAGACTATCCAGCATCTCCTCACAGAGAGAGGCTTTTCGCAACAAGTTGCTGAGAGGATGTCTTCGACACCTGCAAAAATCATCTGCAGGGGTCTACCAGGCGAAGTGGAGTCTTCTGTGGTTGGTGTCATGGGAGGGGTGTCTCTCCCCTCGATGCCACTATTCCAGCAATAGCAGAGTTTCTTGTTTATTTGCGGGGGGAAATGCGCCATTCGGTCTCGGTGGTGAAAGTCTATCGCTGAGCCTTAAGCCTGGCATTCAGGCTGAAAGGAATAGACATTTCTTCCTTGCTGGAACTTTCTTTGCTCATACGAAGCTACGAACTTACCTGCCCTCAGTCGGAAGTGAGACCTCCTCCATGGAATGTGGTTCGGGTTCTCAGGGCTCTTAAGAGACCCCCGATTGAACCATTACGCCAGGCTTCTGATCGTCACCTGACTTTGAAGACGGTGTTCCTGCTCGCCTTGGCTTCAGCCAAGCGTGTTAGTGAACTTCATGGTCTCTCGTACGACGTCGCCCATTCAAGGTGATGGGGGGAGGTAACGTTCTGGTTCGTCCCTGAGTTTGTAGCTAAGACTCAAAATCTTGGAGTTCCGGACCCACGACTCGACTCCCTCAGGATTTCGAGTCTTCGTTTTGTAACAGATGACCCAGACCATCTCCTACTATGCCCAGTAAGGAGTCTGAGGCGTTATCTTAAAAGAACAGCTGCAGTTCATCTTCGCGTGCAAGCCCTGTTTGTGAACACAGGAAGGACGAAGAGGAGGGTCACCAAGAATACCATCTCAGCTTGGATTCAAAGGGTCATCCATCATTCCCAGAATCCAGACCCTCCTCCGTCACGTCGCCCTAGAGCACACGATGTCAGAGGCATCGCAACGTCCCTGGCATTCAAGAGAAACTTCACTGTGACGCAGATTCTACAAGCTGGGGTCTGGAAGCGTCAAACGACCTTCACAGCCCACTACCTGCAGGACGTGACCCACAGGAGTCTCGATACTTTCTCTATCGGCCCTGTGGTGGCTGCACAACAGCTGGTCTAACCTCAGGCTCCTTAATGTACAGGTAGCAGAAGGTTGAGGGCATTGTTACCCAGTTTTAAACTGCATGAATGAAAAAGTATGTCTGGCCCTTACTATTTTCTTCATCCTCCCCTTTCTTGGGGAAAGCAGCATCCTGGGTTCTCTGCATAGCTGACCTCAAACCACTGCAGGTAGACCATGCTTCCTTGTGTTCCTAGTATTAATATAATACTGTCGCGTCCCCCATACCCTGACGAGGTGGTGTTGGGAACGTCCTAGCCTAGAATTCCATCTAATGGACTTCAGGTCAACTTCCTAGTAAGAGTCACACTTCATTCCTTCACACACAAGCTTATGTAGGCCGCACGTTCCTTGCGGAGCAAGGAATTTGCGAGGTGCAGGGACTCCTTTCTTCGAGTGCTACTCACTCAGATTCTGAGTTCTCGGGCAAAAGCCAAAGCCAGTAAGGCTGGGACTTTCCACCCTACCTAAGGGTTAAGTCACCCTATGTAAATAGCGTGGTTTGTATTTCGGTTACGGAACAAATGACAAATTCGGAGATAATTTGTATTTTTCCTAACTATACAAACCTTAGCTATTTACACATATTTGCCCGCCAGCCCTGTCCCCCCGTGAAGTCCTACCTCTAAGCGAAGTGAATCAGTTCTTCCTTGTACCAACAGGGTAAAGAAGAGAATCTCTCGCAACACCATCTCTTTCTGACTTAAGAAAGTTATTGCGAGGTCTTCACGGAGACCCAGAGGCAGCACAAGCCAGAGCCCATCAAGTTAGGGGAGTGGGGGCCTCTCTGGCGTTTAAGAGAATTTTCTCAGTCTCCCAAGTCTTAAGTGTAGGGGTTTGGAAACGCCAATCTACATTCACTGCTCACTATTTGAGCGACGTGACACATAGGTCTCTAGACACCCTTTTTATAGGGCCTATTGTGACAGGTCAACAGATGCTGTTACTACCTTACGCCCTTTCAGGGGACAGTAACCATTGGTTGAGGATTCTGGGTTACACTAGGTTTTAAGAAATGACATCCATCGATCTTCTTCGTCTCCTTCTCCCCCACATCTGGGGATCCTAGACTGTATCCACTTTCAGCTGGACTCGCCAATGGGAATAAGGTATGATACTCGTCTGATTCCTCTCACAGAGTATAAGTTATACTCATGGTCACGAGGTTTCCCCTTGGCAAGGTCGGGGGAATCCTAAGTTTGAAGGGGTCCGAGTCGAATGTTCCTGACCCACTTCATCCTGAAACATTTGTTTCCATGAAGTTGCAAACATTCAGTTGTACCGAGATTCTGGGGATCTACAAGGAAAGAAGATAACGAAGATTGTTACTTCAAAAGAGTCTAGTCTGAGGACTATCTTCCTTAAAGATAGGGAACTCCTTGGCCACCCTGGCCTCAAGACTAAGTCTCCTATAGTAAAGAATGAGGGTTTGTATTTAATGTAGGAACAAATGACAAACTTATAACAGAGTTTGTATTTTTCCTAACATACAAACCCAAATTCTTTACACAAATCTTCCCTCCATCACCGCCCCCCTAGGATAGTCCTAACTAGAATCCGATTGAAGGTAAACAGCAGCTACCGACCGGCGGTCCCCCACCACTGTCAGGTGGGTAATTACCTGTCCAGTCGTTAACGACCTTGTTAAGGTTTTTCTGCCGTATTTTCCAGCTCGCGCTAGAATATCTCCTATAGTAAAGAATTCGGGTTTGTATGTTAGGAAAAATACAAACTCTGTTATAAGTTTGTCATTTTTTCTAAGTATATTAACCTTAAGCTCTTTATAGGGAATATATTTTCAGCAAAGCTTGAAACTAGCCATAAGACTTTTTAGCAAGGTATAACCACCCACCGCTAATTAATGATGTATCTGTGAAGAATATCAATTCTGGGGGAGGAGAAAGAAGATCAACTCCCATGAGGAGCTTGACATGTGATACCCACCACCTCCCTTTCTCTTCAAACCCTTTGGAACCTGGAGGTTTGGGATGTCCTTAGTGCTGAGACCTAAAGGTCTATAGCTGCCACTGGAGAGACCTGATACGGAGACGGCCATTTGTCACTAGACGCTCCAAGGAGGTCAAGTGGCCTAACAAGTGAAGCCACTGATGGATCGTCTTACGCGAGACAATATACGGTAGTCATCGACCTCTCTTCTCTGAACAGGTGTGGGCCAAACGAAGTTCAGAATGGAAACAGTGCTGTCTGTGATGACTTCCATCAGAGAGAGAGAGAAAGAGGCTTCAGGCTTTCTGTAGATCTGAAGGATGTTACTTTCAAGTTCTTGTTTTTTCTCTCCACTCGAAAGTACCTTCGGTTGTCCCTTTACAATATTGTATACCAGTCAACCTCTGCATTACATGTGTTTATTCTTCGCGATTTTGGTAGAGTGCGACACAGAGAACCGTATAATCTGTTAAATAAAAAATCAAATGATTATGAAAAATACTCTCGCAGCAGGACGATTTCAAACAGCCCATGTTCGTCTGCACTTTGTTAGCTTCGCCCCACTTCCCTCTCCTCTCCAATCTCACTCTGACTCATCACCAGAGATGCCACTTCTGCGCATTTCATGCTAGATCTGACGCATTTCTAGAGAATTTAGCGCGTTTTTACTATATGGCACAGTTTCGCTATTTTAAACATCACGAAATACATTGTTTTTTCCGCTGATAGTATATAATATGGTAAATTGGGTTCCTTCCAGAGTCTTTCTTCTCAACTTGATTTATTGAAATAATTTCAGCTTTATCTTTGTTACATCTTAAAAAAGATTTTAGCCCTTCTCGGAAGTTCATGTAGTGCGTATCCAACATCAGAAGTTTCAACCCTGCTCGTCAGTCTTGCACCATCTCTCCTCTCATGTATATCCTCGCTTCGGTCTTATTTGAGCAGAATCATGTTTTCATGTAAAAAGCGATGTATTTGTATAGAGTAGTACATACTGGACATTGTTTATATATACAGTAGATACGCTTAAGGCCAGAAAGGCTGCCTTTGAAAAGAGGAAGCAAAGATTGAGAGAACAGAGATGAGAATTCTGAGGTGGATTATGGGAATATCACTTCTTGAAAGATTGGAAAATGAGGAAAGAAGAAGAATGGCAGAGGTTGTAAAGATTACAGAGAGGATAAGAGTGCCACCACTGAGAGGGTATGGGCACAAGTGACGGATGGATGTCGGGCAGGGAGTGAGGAGGACCCTGTTAGGGATTGAAGATCAAGAGAGAGAGAGAGAGGGATAGGATTAGATGGCCAGATAAGGTTAAGGATGATATGGAGAGAAGATGATGCCTTTGATAGATGGCATTGGAGAGGGCGCATCAGGCAACCGACCCCTTAATGTGGTGATACCGGTGGGGAAGAGCTTTGGACTCCAGCCTCGTTTGCCATGCTGCTGTCATCCCATCTTCATCCTGTCCATCCTCTGTGTTCCTGATCTGCCACTTTCACAAAATTGTCCCACTTACAGGCTACCAATGCAAGAGCCTGCGTTCCCCTAATAACATTACATCACATTACAGCAAGCCACCGCTGATGCCCCGTTACACGGGCTCTTTCCTCTGGGTCTTCGTGAATCGCCTAAAACCTGCATATTTCCTGCAAGATGACACACCTACAGTTTGCCTCTTTAGGGCAGGACACCCTATTTCACATGTATGTAATTTTTAGGGGGGAGCCATGTACTGCACATGTTTCATACTCATTCATATAGTCTAATGCGATTGCTTGATTTACCTCTCACTCTCTCCCACAAATAGAAAACCTGTTTAAGCTTGCCATTGCATGTTTCACATTGTTGGATGTTTTGTGCCATTGTTGTCCTCAACCGTTTGCATATAAGCTCATTATCGTATTGAATAAAGTCGCTTACATTCACCTCTCCTTTGTGTTAGTATCTAACAGCTACCTTGCGACACTACCAACCCATTATTCTTACATTTGGTATGTCATTCTTACTGAGGTCCCCTCCAAGTGGTACGGTTCCTGTTTACAGGGGACGGTACAATTCATGTATGACCCAGGGCCTATCACTTTCTCCTATGATAAACACATAAGGGGCAATAGTGGCCTCTCTTTGCTTCTCCACAGATCAGGCCTGGAACACTTACGGTAAAGTTACAGAAGCTTCCAGTTTTGGTTCTAAGGGAACTTTCAACTCTCCAATCTGTGAGTCGATCTAATTAGATTTAGGATTCAGATTGTTATGGTTACGAAAAATACAATTACTTGAGAAAAATTATTTTAATTTAAAAAATTGTCTTTTATTTCAGAAAACTCCATTTTCATCTCTTCCTATTCCAGTGATAGATGTTCTCTATTATTTCAGATTTTTCATCGCTAATGAAATAGTCATCCATCTATTGTGAGAAGAGTATGTAAACTACTGAAGATATCTACAAGAGATACAGGACTGGGAAAAAGGAAGAAGGGTCTGTGTTAGTTCATGTTAAAAGATTTTGATGAAAAGAATAGGAAATTTATGGTTAACTTTATATTTGTCTGCTGTTTATGATAATATTGAAGAGGATGTCATCCAGTGATAGGGAGAGGATTAAGAACTCTGAATCAATAGAATTTCCAATAAAAAGCGAAATGGAAGATTCCTTTTCACACTCTGCAGTCAAGATAGAAAATGATGATTTGGTCAACAGTTGTGGACTCTTTGATGATGACTCTCTTTTCATGGACCCAGACATGGAATTCAAAGCAGAGCCAGAATTTGAAGCAGAGCCAGAAATAGAATTCAAAGCCAAACCAGAAATAGAATTCAAAGAAGAGCCAGAAATAGAATTCAAAGCCAAGCCAGAAATAGAATTCAAAGCAGAGTCAGAAATAGAATTTAAAGCAGAGCCAGAAATAGAATTCAAAGCAGAGCCAGAATTCGAAGCAGAGCCAGAAATATTTGAGTCAAATGAAGGTGACATGAAATACTGTTTTGACTCTGATGCATCAGTGAGTGAGGAGGATTCACAAATCAGCAAAAGGGAAGTCAATAAAGAGGAGGAGAAGAGTGTAAAGACAAGTGTAAAAGAGGAAAGTGACATACATTTGGGATCCAGTAGGAAAGAGGACAAAGGAGAGGGAAGAGGAAAGGGGAAAGAATGTTCACAGAAAGAGGAGCAGATGGAAAACAGAGGCTGTGAAAAACCTCTTTGTCAGGAAAGTGATTCCAAAACTCAAATTGATGTTGGTACGACAGAGAAGTCGTTTGTGGGTGGAAATTCTGAAAAGCAATTTAGTGGAGTAGTTAACCCCAACACTCAAATGCTAATTCACACTGAAGACCTGTTCAGATGCAGAGAAAGTGACAAAACATTTTCTAATGAAATTGATCTTAAAGTACATTATAAAACCCACAATAGGATAAAGTCATTCAAGTGCTGTGTCTGTGATAAAGCATTTCGTACAAAAAGTCATCTTGCAATACATTTTAGAACTCACACTGGGGAGAAACCATTCAAGTGTAATGTCTGTGACAAAGCATTTAATTGTAAAAGTAATTTTACAACACATTTTAGAATTCACACTGGTGAGAATCCCTTCAAGTGTAATGTCTGTGACAAAGCATTTCATTCGAAAAGTAATTTTACAACACATTTTAGAATTCACACTGGGGAGAATCCCTTCAAGTGTAATGTCTGTGACAAAGCATTTCATTCGAAAAGTAATTTTACAACACATTCTAGAATTCACACTGGGGAGAATCCCTTCAAGTGTAATGTCTGTGACAAAGCATTTCATTTGAAAATTGACCTTGCAAGACATTTTAGAACTCACACTGGGGAGAAACCATTCAAGTGTAATGTCTGTGACAAAGCATTTTCTCAGAAAAGTCATCTCTCAAGGCATCATAAAATTCATAATAGGTTTTGATGGAGAAAGGATGATTATAGGAACACAAGACCAAGGACTCCTAACAAACAGCTTCAAGAAAATGGTGGGCATATCAGGAAACGACCAGTGTAGGTTTTGTCATGCAGCAGTTGAGAGTGTTGGTTATCTGGTTTCAGCCTGCCAGACTCTAATTCGCAGATGGTCACTACACAGCTCATCACAGTAAGATCTGTAAATATATACATTGGAAAATATGTAAAGAATACAAAATTGAAGTAAAAGATAAGATATGGGAGCATGAACCAGATCCAGTTACCACCAACAGATACATTACCATCTTTTATGATGAGATAATCCCAACAGGAAGATATATAGGAGGAGGTGCTATAAGACCTGATATTTTGATCTGAAATAAAGAAGAAAAAACAGCAAAGATTATAGATGTGACAGTACCCAGTGATTTCGGCCTCAACAGAGCTGAGAGGCAGAGAATAACAAAATATCAAGAACTGAAGAACGATCTGAAAAATACTTGTGAACTGAAAGAAATAGAAGTAATACCTGTGGTGGTGGGGGCAGCAGGACTTATGAAGAAAAGCCTGAGACAATACCTTCAGGGGATACCAAGTTGCCCAAGTATAAATGAGGAGCAGATTGCTGCCATCAAGGGAACAGTGACCATCTTGTAAGGAGCCCTCGGATACAAGGCTAGTGAAGTATAGAGGTGCAACCGTAGACCCAGTGTTTGGGTCCATTGCATCACTAATATAAAGTAGAGCCAATTAAGGTATTAAGACAAAGAGTGAAGCCATTTAAGTGCAGTGTGTGTGATATGACATTTACCCGGAGAACACTTTTTTTCAAAGCATAGGAGGAAGATTTGTGCTGGAGAAAATGTTCAAGGAAGTGAGGAAGTCGTGTTTTTTTAAAAGAAGAGAAAGCTGGTACAAAGCGATTAAATTTCCACATTTGCTAGACTCTATTTGTGCTCTCTCTTGTTTGGTCAATCAACTGGAATTAAGACAGTTCCATTGCAAATGTCTCTTTACTGGACTTTTACAAACAAGTTTAATGTAATTTTGATCAAGCAAGAGAAACATGTCCGATTAAAGGAGATCTGTGTCTCCCTGGTGATGTTCAGCTGCTTGTGCTATTGCACTCTGATGGGTCATCTCATGTTAGCTGGTTATGCACCTCCTCGTTGTACTGTACCTCTGACTCCCTAATTATTCACATCCTTTGTTGCTTAGGAACATTTGACAGTTAGGAACCTTAACTGTATTTGTGGAGATTAAATGGTTAGAGGAAATACTTGAACAACAGAAAACAAAAGTGTTTTATTTGCATTTGTCTGCTGATATCTTTTGCAGTATGTGGTGGAGGAGGGACATAATTACTGTAGTGCAGCTTTCTTTAAGAATTTTTGTACTTAGTTAAATTTCACTCAATTGGTTTATTATTATTATGCTGAATTTGTTTTGTATTTCAACTTCTATTATTGGTTTATTGCTACACACCATACAAACCTTTGACCTTTCATAGGATTATGACTTCAGGTAGTAGTAGTGGTAGTAGTTGGCGACTAGGCCTCCCCTATACACCAGGTATCGTAATTGTGTTACAGTATCTGTGCTAACTGGCTTTATCAAATACTGTATACCTGTTCCTGTTGGGTTGCATGTCTGATGCTGTCCTATCCCTCATGTGTACGTGACCTTCAGTGTCTCTGTCAATCTCGGACTGCAGAAGATGAACTTCAAGTTCTATCTTTTATCTTCAAAGAGGTCAAGGAGGGCTGATCGATGAGTTGCCCTCTCTCTCTCTCTCTCTCTCTCTCTCTCTCTCTCTCTCTCTCTCTCTCTCTCTCTCTCTCTCTCTCTCTCTCTCTCTTTTGGGAGAGAAAATCAGTGCATGCCGGTAATGTCAATACCCGCTGCCATATCGGGTCCCTGTTGAAGGGTTCCTGAGATGACAACAGAATCTTCTGATGTGGCGCTGCCAAGGAAGAAGTTACAGAAGCACAGGACGACTGATAAGTCTGATTCTCCACAATCTCAGTCTGGTTCCTCTGCATGGTTTTGTTGGAGGAACAATGTTATAGCAACACCTTTCCATTGGGAAGGCGTTGAGGTACAATACAAAGTACAAGGGGACACGCTCCTGCTGCCAGTGCAAAATCTCATGAGAAATAAGACACAAGTTCTATTGGTCAAGATACATACCCTTGCTCTAATTCCTCTCCTGCCAGGATGCTTGCCAGCAATTTGGTAACCTTCTCTTCACACTCCCGAACTAGCAGGCGACAATGAGCAACCATAAGGAGATCTCCCATGAAGGTTGACTCTTCAGATCAGTTTTCATAAGCAGTGAGCACCTTTTCCTCGCAGACACCTCTTAGTCTCTCTCCGCATGTACTATCATTCCCACAAACAGGATGATTACTGGTTTGACCTAGAGTTTATATAAGTTCACGATCATTGCCACTTACAAGGACACGAGATGTTACAATCTCACGAGCAGAAGCAGTAATTGTTCACTCTCTTCTTTCAATAGCCTTCCTCATCTGCTTCTTGTGGAATTTGCCACTTCACCCTACCTCTTCAAAGATAGCAGTCGGGACCACTGTCTTATGAATAACCTCTAAGAAAGACCTCACCATTTGCAATGGTGATTCTCTCCTGTCGTGCATGCAGTTGACCACCTGTACCATTTGCTTCATTCTCCAATCCTGCATATTGTTTGGATCTTGAAAAATTTAATAACCTTTTTTCCTCCTCCTCCTCCTCATATTTGTATCTTAAATTCAAACACAAGTCAAAGAAAGACCATTAAGTTAATGTATTAGTAAAGAGACAAACCTCAAGGAAAGAATTTATTGCAAACACAGGATATCAGAGAACAAATATGTATGTGTCCCTCTGCTGCTGAGAGCCCCTTTTTGGGCTGTATCCCTCTCCAGTTTTTTCTTCCTACCTTTGCCAAAGCTAGCATTGCAAAATGCACTGTGATTATCTTGCATTCTCTTCTTGTGCAGTGAGAATCTGTCAAACTTTGACACTAGCTTTCTTACCTGATGGTGTCTTTGCTGATAGAAAGGTTCCTTTTCAATTTGAATTCTAAGAGAAAGTTCAGACTTCCTAAGTACTAAATGTTACCTTACTTTGAAGTTCTTCCTAAATGAATATTTTTGTCAGTTAGACTATAAAGAAAAGGGAATGTTTTTGTGTCTGTAAAGTTGTAAATTGACTTTGAATATTTCTTCTATTTTTTTTTATTGCTTACATGTATGTAACTTGAGTGTATGTTGTATTATTCTTTACTTAAAACAAATAATTATTAACTTGAGATATTGTATTTTTCACGTGAAGTTTTTAATTGAATAAATTATTTTTAAAGAAATGTCCTTATTCAATTTACACTTTAGTTCCTTTCACACTTCAGTATTATTAAATGGACAGTTGTTCCGTAACTGGAATACAAACCTTAGCTATTTAATAGGGGTATTACTTTCGGCGTAGCTGAAATGACGAGCCATTAGAATTTAACAAGGGTTTACTACACACACCGCTAGTTAGCGGGGTAGGGGAGGGTAGCTTGCTACCCCCTCTCACACACCCCTGTGCTTGAACTCACTTTGCTCTCGGCTCGGATGGTAGTCGGACGTGTCCACTGTCATCCTTGCCGCTCATTGGCAGCCATTAATGCTTTTTTTTGCTTTCTTTTTTTGACAGTTTTGTGTGTGAAGTTGGCCTCTGCTATTATGTGCACCTGCCCTGGATTACCCGACCACCCCTGTGGAACATTCATGTCGGCGGTCGAGACAGACCCTCACGCCCTTTGCCCTTCCTATAGAGGTCAACGGTGTAACAGTGATAATAAGTGTAGTGAGTGCAGGGAGTGGTCTACCTCCCAGTGGGAGAGGTTTTCACAGTGACAGAAGAAGTCCAAACAGGATTTCTCCTTCGAAGGTTTCTTTGAAAGGAGAAAAACCCAAGGCCTCTTCTTCCGTTGCTCAAACCTCCTCCTAAGCTCCCAGCTGGCGGTCTCTTTCGAGAGACCGTTGTACTGTTTTCCAAGCTCTGGGTTCGAGAGATGGCGTTGCCTTCCCTAGCTCCACCTCTCCCCCGAGGGAGGATTTGTCAGTAATCCCTCTTTTCCAGCTTTGGTCTTCCTTGGGGCTTGAGGGTTCGCCCTCCAAGGAAGTCTTACTTGACTACATCCGATTGGGTGCCGCTGTCAAGCAGAGGTTGATCCTCTGTCGATTGTCGACGTTGTGGTGTCAGAGGTATCCAGTGCTGTATCTCCTACTACCTCTGACTCTTCAAACCCCACAGTAGATGAAGGCTTAGTTTCTCCCGTTCCTGTTCAACCAACGAGGGAGAAACTAAGTCCAATAGTCTCTCCTGGTAGTGTTTGTCCCCCTCGGGGGAGTTCACTTACAGAGACTCCTCTTCGGAGGACTGCAGAAGGTCAGCTTGGTGATCCCACGGCCCCCAGAGGGCGTATTCGTCACAAGGCTTGCCTTCCTCTTAGCCAGAGAGGCCTTCCTTCACCTGCGGTGAGTAGGCGCCTCTTTGGTTTTACATCTTCGCTGTAGTCCCCCGCAGAGGAGCCTCATCAGCGATCACCGACTGTTCCTGCTTTGGTCCTTTCAAAGAACGCGTCGACCTTCCACCCGTCAGACCTGCCGACCTGCCGTCACCATTCCTGAGTGCTGATGCGCGCTACACGCCGACGAAACCTGACCTCCACGCTCGTCAGGCATCATCTTCTAACCCTAATACAGGGCATCAAGGGCGTATGCGCCAACGCGCGCATACTTCCCTCACGCATTATGCCAGCAGAGTAGAGCATACGCGCCCACGTTCTCCTGCGCGCCAGGCTTTGCCTGAGCAAGCACGCCCATGCCCAGCTATGCAACATCCCTAACCTGCGCGCCATCAACCTCCTGCGCGCCAGCGTTCTCCTATGCGCCAGCGCTCTCCAACGCGCCAGTGCTCTCCTGCGCACCAGCGCTCTCCTGCGCGCCAGCGCTCTCCCACGCGCCAGCGCCCACGCGAAGCAGTCATCTCTCCTGCGCACCCACGATCTTCGGATCTGGGCGCTGTTGGGAAGTCTATACTGACTTCTCCCACGCACCAACGCTTGCCAACGCGCCAGCACTCACCTACGCGCCAGCATTCTCCAGCGCGCCATCGCGCAGACACGCGCAGTCTCCTGCTCGCGTCCACGAGGATACGCGTGCGCGCCCTCGCCCATTCTCTCATGCGGTTGCGCGCCCACAAGATGGGCGCCCACGAGCAGCACAGGCATCAACTCCGCGCTCGCGCGCCAGGGGTATCTCTCTTGCGTGCGCTCGCCCTACGGCTTCTTCAGGGGCACGCGAACTCTCGCCTGCGTGACCTCGCCTGCGCGCCAAAAGTCGCCCGCGGGCGACCCCTGGTATTCTCCATCGCGCGAGCGTCAATATCCTCCCGCTCGCGAGGCTGCTGGACAACGCACGGCAAAGTCACCATCGCCTCATTCCCCTCCCCACAAACGCATAACAGCACGTATTGCGGCGGAAGGGAAACATCCAGAGGGGTCCAGGATCCCTATTCCTTTTCAGGCGAACCCACTTACGGAAACTCCTCCCAGGGATCCTTTTATCCCTGTTCCTTCGAAGGGGGTGTCTGACAGTGCGTCTGTCAGTCAACAACCTTGGTTCGGTGCACAAATCAGAGCAGTGACACAGGCATTCAAGCCTGTTTTCTCTGAATTAGGGCACAGATCCTTGGCTGTCTCTACCCCTCTGAAGAGAAAAAGAGGAGTTCCGGATGCGGTAACTTCTCCAAGGGCTAAGTTGACTCCACTCAAGCCTTCGAGGAAGGTTCCTTCATCCCCCAGACTTTCTCTCCTTCCCTGTCGGACGAGTACTTCCTGTCATCAGGGGAATCATGTGAGGTGAGACTTTCCCCCATCGCACCAATGAGGGAAACCCCTCCTCGCGCTGAGAAGTCTTCCCAAGTGGGGGCTGGAAAGAACTTGCCATCTTCTATGTTGGAGTCCTACATCCTTCTCAGGAAGGAGGCGAAGGACGCGAAGACACTACCAAAGTCCTCTACAAGACCAAGGACGGAGCCAACGAGCCACACGGCGAACGTCCGCGACTCTCCCCAAGAAGAGCCTTTGGGGACAGGAGACTTCGCTGCAAGTCCAACATCAGGAAGAGATCAGCAAGAGTCAGAGCATGCGTTTTGGCCAGTTCTGACTCTAATGAGGGCTCTCAATGGGTTTTCCGATGCAGAGATCTCTCCTCGAGAGGGCAAGGACACAGTCTTGGACCGCGTATACAGTACTCAGAAACCATCTAAGACCAGTGCGGCTCTGCCCTGGTCTCAGGGGGTTAAGAGTACCAGGGACAAGATCGCTGTACAGCTCTCCGAGTTGTCCTCCTCCAACCGTTCCAGTGCCGGCAACAAGCTTCTCCCACCTCCTCGCGTACAGCAGAGGAGGTACTTCGAGATCCTTGTGGAGCCTTCTTTAGCTCTTTCTCTCCACCATTTGTTTGAAGAGCTTACCAGGGGAGTCCCTCTTGAGAGACACTCCAACCGGCAGGTCTCGTTCTCGGCAACCGAGATCCTTAACCAGGAGAAGGTTGCAAAGTGTGATATGCAAGCCACGAACTTTAGGTATCCTGATACGCTCTGAGGATTTCTCCAAGGAACTTACCAGGAAAGCTATGGAGACGTTCCTTCTCTCAGGCACTCACACAATCGAGTTTCTGGCCCACCAAGTCTCGAACTTGTGGGCAAACACCATCCTGAAACGTTGGGATGTGGTGGCTGAGAGATTCCATCAGAAGGTCCCTAGCACCGAGATCAATAGGCTCAGGCATTCTTCTTCAGAAGGAACGAGCCTGTTTGAGCCTAAGGATGTGGAACAGGCTGCTGAGAGGTGGAGGAAGTCTCACCAAGACTCCCTCCTTCATAGGGCTTTGACATCTAAGCCCTATAAGCCTCCAGCAGTCCCGTCCGACCAAGACCGCGAAATCAACGACATCAGCGAAGACAGTGGTGTCTAAGCCCTTTCCTGTCAAGGATAGGAAAGGCTAAAAGTCCTCCAGGGGAGGTAAGAATCCTAGAGGGAGCAGCCGAGGCCGAAAACGCTAGGATTGGCAGTCCCTCTGCATGTATGTCCATCAGTGGGGGAATGCCTACAATGTTACTCAGACAGGTGGCAGCAGCTCGAGGCTGATTCCTGGACGATTTCCGTGATCAGTCAGGGATATCGCATCCCGTTCACAACATCTCTACCTCCCCTGACGACGAATCCAGTGTTATTGAGCTCCCTTGCCATGGGATCGGCAAGGGGGCAAGCCCTTCAGGCAGAAGTCCAGACCCTGTTGAAGAAGGGCGCTCTCCAAGAGGTCCTCGACGGGTCTCCAGGCTTCTTCAGTCAACTCTTTCTTGTAAAGAAGGCGTCTGGAGGCTGGAGACCAGTCATCGACCTCTTATCTCTGAACAAGTTTGTCAAACAAACTCCGTTCAGCATGGAGACGGCGGACACAGTCAGACTAGCAGTGAGACCGCAAGACTTCATGTGTACACTGGACCTAAAGGAGCGTACTTCCAGATACCAGTCCCTCCGTCTTCAAGGAAGTACTTAAGATTCAGCCTAGACAACAAAGAGTACCAGTTCAAGGTACTGTGCTTTGGTCGTTCCACAGCACCGCAAGTTTTCACCAGTGTTTTCACCCTAATATCTTCGTGGGCACACAGGATTGGCATCCGTCTCCTTCGTTATCTGGACGGCTGGTTAATCCTAGCAGACTCGGTGTCATTCCTTCTTGAACACTGGGACAAACTTCTGAGACTTTGCCAGGATCTGGGGATCCTGGTAAATCTCGAGAAGTCCTCACTGCTTCCTACTCAAAGACTGGTATATCCAGGCATGGTTATAGACACCAATCTCCACAAAGCCTTCCCATCTGAAAACAGGATAGCTAGGCTGAGAAATGTCGCAAGCCCTTTCCTCAGACGAGAGGAACTTCCAGCCCAATCGTGGTTACGTGTCCTCGGTCACCTTTCATCATTGGCTCGTCTAGTTCCCAACAGTCGCCTTAGGATGAGATCCCTCCAGTGGTCACTCAAGTCCCGGTGGAATCAAGGTTACGATTCCCTGGACGTCCTGATCCCTATGGGACCTGCGGAACTGACGGACCTCCAGTGGTGGGTAGCAGACGAGAACCCACGAAAAGGAGTGGACCATCTCGTCCTCCCCCCGGATTTGATGCTGTTTTCGGACACTTCAAAGAAAGGGTGGGGGGCCCACGTACTGCACCACACGACCTCAGGCCTGTGGTCAGAGTTTTCTATCTACATATAAATCTCCTAGAGATGAAGGC
This sequence comes from Palaemon carinicauda, assembly GCF_036898095.1. Taxonomy (NCBI): domain Eukaryota; kingdom Metazoa; phylum Arthropoda; class Malacostraca; order Decapoda; family Palaemonidae; genus Palaemon; species Palaemon carinicauda. Next base: position 92,842,413 of record NC_090749.1, on the reverse strand, counting down.
CGCCTTCCTGGCTCTTCAACAGTTCCAACAATACCTGGCGGGTCACTCTGTGGTGGTGATGAGCGACAACACCACAGTAGTGGCTTACATCAACAAACAAGGAGGTACTTTTTCACAGCAGCTATCCCATCTAGCAGTAGAGATACTAAGATGAGCCGAAATCCACTCGATACCGCTATCGGCACGCTTCATTCCAGGCAAAAGGAATGTGCTCGCCGACAATCTGAGCAGACCGTCTCAGATAGTGAGTACCTAGTGGTCTTTGGATCATCTAGTAGCCAACAAAGTCCTGACTTTGTGGGGTTCTCCGATTGTGGATCTGTTCGCAACAGCCCTGAACTTCAGGCTCCCGCTGTACTGCTCCCCAGTCCCAGACCCCAAGGCGCTCTTGCAAGATGCTTTCCAACAACGGTGGGACAACATCGACGTTTACGCCTTTCCCCCGTTCTGTCTGATGAGGAGGGTGCTCAACAAAACCAGAACATCGGTCACTCTTTCAATGACCCTCATAGCTCTGCTATGGCATCACGCGGAATGGTTCCCGGACCGTCTGCAACTCCTAACGGAGCTAACAAGAGAACTCCCTCCACGGCACAATCTGGTCAAGCAACCACATGCCAACATCTTCCACAAAGCCGTAGCTTCGCTACGACTTCACGCCTGGAGACTATCCACCATCTCCTCTCTGAGAGAGGATTTTCGCAGCAAGTTGCTGTCAGGATGTCTGGACATCTGCGAAAGTCATCCGCAGCAGTCTACCAGGCAAAGTGGAAAGTCTTTTGTGGTTGGTGTCATGGAAGGGGTATCTCCTCACTCGATGCCACTATTCCAACAATAGCGGAATTCCTCCTGTATTTGCAGGAAGAAATGCGCCTTTCAGTCTCGGCAGTGAAAGGCTATCTCTCAGCCTTAAGTGTAGCTTTCAGGCTGAAAAGAATGGACATTTCTTCATCGCTAGAACTTTCTCTACTCATACGTAGTTATGAACTTACCTGCCCTCAGTCGGAAGTGAGACTTCCTCCATGGAACATGGTTCTAGTTCTCAGATCTCTTATAAGACCTCCCTATGAACCATTACACCAGGCATCAGATCGCCACCTAACCTGAAAGACGGTGTTCCTGCTAGATTTGGCTTCGGCCAAGCTTGTTAGCGAACTTCATGGTCTCTCGTATGACATGGTCTATTCAAGGGGATGGGGGGAGGTAACGTTCAGCTTCGTCCCTGAGTTTATTGCTAAGACTCAGTATCCTGGAGAAGCGAATCCTCGATTCTAGTCTCCGCTCTGTAACAGATGACCCAGACCATCTCTTCCTATGCCCAGTAAGGAGTTTGAGGCTATACCTCAAAAGAACAGCTGCAGTCCGTATTCATGTGCCAGCATTATTCGTAAGCACAGGGAGGACTAAGAGGAGGGTCACCAAGAACACCATCTCTGCATGGATTCGTAGGGTCATTCATTTGGCCTTGAATCCAGATCCTCATCCGTCACATCGCCCTAGAGCACATGATGTCAGGGGCATAGCTACGTCCCTGGCCTTCAAAAGAAATTTCTCTGTGAAGCAGGTCCTTCAAGCGGGGGTGTGGAAGCGTCAAACAACGTTCACAGCCCACTGCCTGCAAGACGTGACCCACAGGAGGCTCGATACGTTCTCTATCGGCCCTGTGGTGGCTGCACAACAGCTGGTTTAAAACCTCAAGCTCCTTATTGGACAAGTAGCAGAGGGCTGAGGGCATTGTTACCCGGTTTTAGTCTGCATGAATGAAAAGGTTTGACTTGCCCTTATTCTTTTCTTCATCCTCCCCTCTCTTGGGGAAAGCAGCATCCTGGGTTCTCTGCATAGCTGACCTCAAACCACTGCAGGTAAACTATGCTCCCTTGTGTTCCTAGTATTAAGTTAATACTGTTACGTCCCCATACCCTGGCGAGGTGGTATTGGGAAAGTCCTAGTCTACAAGTTTCCATCTAAAGAGCTTCAGAACAACTTCCTAGGACAAGTCACACTTCTTCATACCTTCACACACTGCTTGCGTAGGCCGCAGTCCTTGCGTAGCAAGGTTCTAGCGAGGTGCAGGGACGCCTTATTTCTTGGGTGCTTACACACTTAAATAACGAGTCCCCGGGCAAAGCCAAAAGCCAGTACTGGCTTGGACGTCCACCCTTCCTAATGGGTGAGTCACCCCTATTAAATAGCGTGGTTTGTATTTCAGTTATGGAACAAATGACAAATTCGTAGATAATTTGTATTTTTCCTAACTATACAAACCTTAGCTATTTAACCAAACTTGCCTGCCAGCCCTATCCCCCGTGAAGTCCTACCTCCAAGCAAAGTGAGCTCAAGCACAGGTGTGAGTGAGGGGGGGGGGGAGGGATAGTGAGCTACCCTCCCCTAACCCCGATAACTAGCGGTGTGGGTAGTGAACCCTCTTTAAATTTTAATGGCTCGTCATTTCAGCTACGCCGAAAGTATTACCCCTATTAAATAGCTAAGGTTTGTATAGTTAGGAAAAATACAAATTATCTACGAATTTGTTATGTCTCAAGGTAGAAAGTATTTAGAATTTGAGATATTTACTTCTAAATCTTAAACATTGGCAGTTAACAAATGAATATTCAAAGAAGAAGAAGAAGAGCATAAGCCATGGAGCTCTGAAGTCACAGGGGCAATTGGGTGAAAGATAGATTTGATTATGATTCCTTTGTAATAATGTAGGGGACATGGCTACACTGTTTACTCCACATTGGCAAACAATTTAGGTGATTAGTTATCACTGTTTACTCCAACAAATTAACGTAATTTTGGTTTTGTTTACATAAGTAACCTGATCTTTTTGAAGATGGATTTTGAAACAGACAATTTTTCACTTTACATTTGAAATTTTTAGTCTGATGAGGTCAAGCAAAATTATAAACACAATTATATTGATATTAAAACCTATAATTTTCCTCTGTATGTTCATATTATTTAGCAAATACTTTACTGTACTCTGTACCTATGATCAACAAAATTGTTTCTTTTTATTTCAGTGGTATACTGTAATGATTTAAGCTGCAGTCTGTAACTAAATAAGCAGGACTTGATATGTTCTTATATACACACAATCTTTGGCTCCCAAACTTTGGAGAAAGGTCGACGTAGCTGTGTGAAATGTATAAAGCTATTAATGTAAAAGTCAATTAATTCATGATTTGTTCCAACACCTGATACAAACCCCTTTGCTCTTTACAGTGAATATGTATCTTAGCAAAAGCTGAAACCAGCCAAAATACTTTAGCAAGGTTTAACCACCCATTGCTAGTTAGCGAGGGGTAAACCAGCCTCCCTGCTCACACAGGACTCGAAGGCCTCCAACACTGGCATTGACCCTGAGTGGGAGAGACTGGGCATTATCCTTTCAAATCTACCCCAGATGATTTTCATCACCCTAGGACTAGCAGGGGCTAGAAATAGACTTGGATCAACTCGAACCTCTCACTCTAACTGTTGAAGTAATAGTTCCTCCTCTCATACCACCGAAGGTCATACAACGTAAGGAGGCTAGGAGGAAGGTGTCGTCTTTGCTCCTCGCGACCTTTACCACTCAGCCGTGAGAGAGATGGGACTCGTAGACCATTCTGAAGAATAGCACGACATCTGAGATCCCAGATTTTCAGGAAGGCATTACTGATCCCAGATTGGCCTCTTCAAGATCAGGGGACTGTGGCTTACCTCCTAGGTCTAAAGTCCTTCTAGATTCATAGTTGATTACTTTGACCCACCCGGGTTTTTATGGATGTGAGCTCGGGGGTTGAAGATTCCTTTGACGATGTCTTGGAACATTCTGATGGCTTGCTGCTGGTGTCTGCTAGTCCAATGATATCTCTCTTGGAACAGAATGACTCGGACCGTCTTTCTGTAGGTCTTATACTGCATAAGGAAGATCAACTCCTTGGGAGATCCAGATGATGTTCCCACGAGGGAAAGGGTACTGTTCTTTAACTCTTTTATGATACCCCAGAAAGACCAAGGTAGCTTTGCCTTGCTCTAGGGAGTTTAAGGAAGCCAAAAGTAGGGCCTATGCCCAAGTAGCATGAGTTTCCCAGTCCCTCAGGTCGGTAAGCTTGTCTCGTTTACTTCCTCAGCTGTATATATGACAGAGGAAAGACTGTGAGATTGTAGATGACAATCCATTGCCTCTACTCTGGATCCAGCAATTTTTGCCTTAAGGCAGACTTTGACCATCGAAAGACACCCATCTCTGTCAGTGACCTTCACAGTGATGGACGCTGCAAGTATGGACCGGGTTGAGAAGTGCTCTTCGTGGTTGAACTACTGGTTGGGATCAATGGCATACCTCTTCAAGAATGAAGACTTCACCGAGCAGAAGAGAGAAGTGATGTGCTCCTTCCTTCTCTTAGGCACCAGAATGGTGGAATTCCTAACCCACAATGTTCTCAGTTAGTGAGTCAAGTGGGTTTTGAGAAGGTGTGACGTCGTCATCTCAAAATTCTAGAAGCACATGCCAAGGAGAAAAGCTCTTAAGTTTTGCAATAACCTAATGAATGGTAATTCCTATTTAACGTGGAGGACTTCGAGTTAGTTGCAGAGCAGTGAAGGAAGGCAAACCAAGACCACCTCTTCCCTCAGGCAATGACATCACGTCCATACTCCTCAGCACCACCGCCACAGAGATCGTCTCTTACAAGATGACAGGGGCACAAGGGAAAGTCAAATGTCCCAAAGCAGGCTGCCTCTTAGAAGCTGAGCCCCAAACAGCCTTTTCAGGCTAGAGGGTCACGAGGTAGATGTGACCTTTCCTGCTAAGGGGCTAATCCTCTTACCAGTCCACTGATGGGAGGATGGCTACAGAGTAGGTGGCAGAGGTGGATGTTTCATGGGGCCGAACCTTGGTCCAACCTCCGAGTGATGTTGAGTTACTATGGGAAGGAATCCTTGAATGAACAGGCCTTTCATGCCAAAGTTCAGACCATGCTAGAGAAGAATGCTTTTCAAGAGGTCCTAGACAGGTCTCTAGAATTCTACAGTCGACTCTTTCTTGTAGAAAAGATATCTGGAGGCAGGAAACCAGTCATCAATCTCTCGACCTTGAACGAGTTTGTCCAGCAAACTCCGTTCAAGATGGAGACCACAGAAATGGTTACGCAGGCCGTCAGACCAAGGGACTTCATTATAAAACTGGATTTGAAAGCCGCATATTTTCAGATCCCTATCCATCCGTCTTTAAGGAAGTACCTAAGATTCACCCTGAACAACCAGATGTACCAATTCAAGGTGCTGTGCTTAAGTGTGTCCTCATCCCCACAGGTATTCACAAGGATCTTCACCATAGTGGCAATTTAGTCTCACAGCAGGTGTCTACTTTGTTACCTAGACGATTGGCTGATTCTCGTAGACTCGATGGAGATCCTTTTCTTTCATTAAGACAAACTCTTCGAGTTTTGCTATGATCTGGAGGCTTTGGTAAATCATGAGAAGTCCTCTCTGCAACCAGCACAAGTCCCGGTATATTTCGGGATGCAACCTGGGATCTTGATGCTCAGACTGGTAATAAGAGTGAACTATGTTCCTCTGAAGGACTAATATAAGTTTCGAGTTTGCCTTAACTAACATACTCCTATCAAAAGGAGTCTAGGAATTATACACTTTTACTATTTAGTAAAATAACCCCCCTGTCACCAGTGTGTTCACATGTATCAGTGTCTGTTCCAGCTCCACCTAGCAGAGGGTTGTTACGATCGCATGATCTTGCAGTCTTCAACTACAGTTATTGGCAGTGGGCCTCATCTTTTGCTAAAAATCAAGACTACAAGACAGCAGGTGTCCTTTTATTCCTTTCTACTACATGTAGAATATACAGTATTAGTATTTTACACCCCTACCACAGGGCAAAAGAATTATTAACTGGTATATATCAATTAGATTATCCTCTTATATCTTATTCATGATGTTACCAAAATATTCCATCTATCTTTCCGTTTGTTCTTTTAATGTTGTGTTTGACCCATCCCTCCTGTTGAATGATACTTTCTTCCTATTTTCCTTACTCGAGGATTTTTCATCAATATAATTCTGTGGATTGAATAACCTAAAAAACAAGTGCTGCTACTCATTTTATTTTCCTGAGATGTTCTGTCTCATCTCTTCCAGCTCTTCTTTTAACTTCACTGCCTACACTTTGGTCCTCATCTCAATGTGCTTTGATTTCCTCTTTGAAATTCTTGTATAAGAACCTTCTGCTTTTGTATCATCATTACTGTATCATATGTCTCATCCAAACTCAAAGGTCTCCTCCGTCTTGTTACTCTATACATCCCTTGGCTTCTTTTTCAGCAGACTGTCATTCATTCTCCTTCTACTTCACTGGTTATGACAAATGAAACTTAACTCTTGGGATTTTTTCCCGTTGATGATTGCGTCTCAAGGATTTTATTCCTTGACCTGGCAAGTTGATTATACTCAGGACTCCATCAGCTGTTTTAAGTTGGGTAAAGGTAAGCAACCGATGCCAGATGCTTACCTTTACTGCCATGGAGTTAGATTTCTTTGAAGTCTTGGATCAAAAATTCCATCTGTTCTGTGTTTGCTGATCTGTTGGTGGATGCACACGAGCAACTTTCATCCTAGCGAGTGTTGTTGATTCAACGTTTCTGCCTCACTTATTGAAAGCAGTTGCTTTGCGACCAGTTGCCTGATTTGGTCTGCAATCAAAGCGCTAAGCTTTGCTCTCTGCCACTAAAGTGGAAGTTAGTCTTTCACTTGAGAGATATATTTGCCTTTTTCTCCCTCTGAGCCTGCTGAATGCTGACCCTTCAGGGATCTCAGCAGAAGCTAATGTAACCTGCTGTCCTAGCCACGTAGTTCATGTATCCAGACAGCTCAGAAGCATTCTCACGTTCCAACGCGAGAGCGCTCTGGTTCTTCAGAGTTACTGGGAGAACCTCCTCACGAGGTGAAAGCTAGCCTTTCACCTAAGAGTTTGCTTAATGCAAGCAATCTTTCACCTCCTCACATTGGCATTCAATCTCTAGCTAGCCCTGATTATGGTGCCAAAAGTGAAAGCTTTTCCTTTCATTTGGGAGATTTTGCTTAAACTTTGAATGGTTTAATCTTTTGTGTTATCAAAAATCTGTTGACTTAGTCATTAAATTCATGAACCACTCTTTGTAAATGATTCATTTTGTGAAAACATTTAGTTAAATATTTTGAAATGTACCAAGTTTTTCAAGGATTGTGTCAACCAGTTTTGCATAAACTCAATGCCTATCGGATGGTGGCTAGGCTCCGCCCACTTGCCAGGTAGAGCAACCCTCACTATGACTTTAACCACAGATCAGTATGGTCGGATTTCTCTGCTGCTTTTGACCTGGCAGTTAGTTTTTCTTTCTCTTTTCAGAGTGATTGTTCTTGGCGGTTTTGGATGGAGACTCTACGGGCATACATGATGCTGTGCTCTGGTAAATCTGGTCTGAATTGCGGCCAGTACATTAGAAAACCGGAAATGGATCTCTTTCATCTTTGCGTCTTTTGTAGTCATGTTTCTGTTGTCCATGATTCTAGTCAGCTGTTCCATGTGGAGAAGTCGACTGTAGGATGAAGACCAGTCATTGACCTTTCTCATTTGAATAAGGTGGTTCTGCAAAATTTGTTCAAGATAGAGACATTAAGTGCAGGTATGTAGACCTCAAGGACATATATTTTCAAATACCAATCCATTTGTCCGACAGAAAGCCCCTCTGCTTAGTTCTCGTTGGATTTGTGTACCAGCTCAAAGTTTTATGTTTTGTGCTGTCTACTGTTCCTCATGTGTTCACATTTGCCTCATCTTGCATCCATTTGAACTGGACTCATCTTCTGAGATATCTTGACGATATTTGATCCCGTTTAATCTTATTAGCAGCATTTTTGGGCCGGAGCCATGTCGTCCTGATGGAAGTTCCTCATTGGCAGCTTCTACTTGGGATGTTTCTGTGAGTGATATTCCAGAGAAATTTACCTTGAGATATCAACGGAGTTCCAACCTCTGGAGCGAATATCCCGAGAGATATCATGTATAAATTAGGGACTTGTTAATAACAAGCCATGGTTATCCTTCCCTAAATAAAGTTAGCCTCGTCTCGAAGAAAAGGTGAGGGTAGGATACGTGGGCAAGAGAGCCATTACAACTCTCCATCTCAATGTGCTACAACTAACATATTTCCTGTTTAAACCATTCCCCTTTGCAGTGCCATCTATGCTGTTTTGCTTGGAGAGTTTCTGTTAGTTTTCTGAGTTTTTTGAGTGATTTTCGATCAGCTTCTTCCTCATTGACTAAGTTGAGTACCCCCTTTTTTGTGTGTTGGAGTATTTCGTATCTCCACCCTATATTTTTATTGTATGGCCTGCTTTAAATGTTCTGAGGCCGGCATGCTTTCGGCGCCATTACATTGTGTCAATCGCTCAGAAACGCTTAGTTATTTAGTTATTTTACTTTAGGAATATGTTTTATTTTATTATTCTAAAGTGTGGTATACTTATGGTATCCCCCATCATTCCTTGGTGTTTCTTGTGTGTTTTTTATCAGCATTTTCTTAGGCTAGCCTACCCTAGCCAGCAGCCATGCCTGGTAATTTTCACTAATCTTTCACCAAACCTTACCAGTTGGGTGAGGCTGTCTATCCTTCCATGCTGTCGATTCGTCATGGCAGGGATCTGCAGTCTTGAAGGTCCTTCTGGGAGTTGGATAGTGTTCTCAGTTGCCCTAAGTAGACTGTTTTCACTTTCCACTTAGAGTATATGTGTGGCGAGGCACCACAGGTCTTGGGATCCTGTTCCCTGTGGCTACTTATGTTTACTCATTGGAATGCCTTAACCCCTGTTCTGATGCTGACTAGTAGACCTCCTTGTGTCGTCTTAACCATCATTGGGCTTCTCTCTTACTCTTTGGTAGGCTATGCCTGGTTGTGAGGACTTGTCCTCTATGCCCTATCACGGCAGCCCATTTGGAACACTATTGCTGTTCTAATGTTGCCTTTGGGCCTTCTTGTCATGCCGCCTCACCATTTTCTGAGTCTCCCATCACCACCACCTTCTTCCCCTTTCCTTGTGCCTGTTAGTGGGCATACTTTTGGGACAACTTTCCTGGCCTAGGTAGGTGAGATTTTCTCCTCCGCTAGTTAAAATCTCTCTGCTGCCTTAGAGACCACCCTTGGTTGTTTCTCTGCCCCTTCCCCTTCCTAGTTAGGCCATAACCTGACTGTACTGGAACTTTTGAACTCTTTAGGACTGTGTAATTGGGACTTCTCAGTCTACATTGTACAAAGGAACCATGATCTTTTGTTCCAAATGTCTTTTTAATATTATAACAATTCACAGGTGATATTTTCCTTTTATGTCACGAGTATTACTGTTTACTACTCTGTTGCATAATATGGGGTCTGAAACCTCTGGTTTTCTGTATATGTATATAATGCATATATTGTTGTATTATTATTACTACATGTATGTACTTTCGGAAGCATTGAAAGACTACTATTCATTTTTGCGTTTCCTTCCTTTGGACCTGCTATCTATATAAAATGAAAATAGTGAATCAAAATATTTTAACACTCTTTTATAGTCTTCGGTCTTTTCATCCACTGAAGACATAAAGTTCTTCTAACAGTGAGTGGGACTGTGCTATTGATTTACTTTGTTCCTACTTTTGTACAAACTTCTCGCTTACTCTTATCGTTGGGTACCATAGTTACCAATACTATCGAAAGTATGCTTTTATCTTTGGAGTTACAGGGTTAAAAATCTTCTGGCCACAACTGAGAATGATAATTCTCTGCTACACTTCCATTAGGACGACATGGCTCGAGCCCAAAAATCGGATTGTGACATGAGAAAAATCTATTTTTGGATGAGATAGCCATGTCGTCCTGATGGCCCGCCCGTTATTATTCCATCCCCTCCCATTTCTCAGTGTAGGACCTTGTGACATGCGATGGCTGCTTCTGCAATGGTTCAACAGGAAACGTGTTAGTTGTAGCATATTGAGACCGGGAGTTGTAACAGCTCTCCTGCCCACGTATCCTACCCTCGCCTTTCCCTGGAGACAAGGTTAACTGTTCGGGGAAGGATAACCATGGCTTGTTATTAAAACGTCCCTGATTTATACACGATATCTCTCGGGATATTCACTCCGGAGGACAGAACTCCAGTGATACCTCTGAGGTAAATTTCTCTGGTATATCACTTGCAGAAATATCCCAAGTAGAAGGTGCCAATGAGGAACTTCCATCAGGAAATCATGACTCATTCGCCCAAAAATAGATTTTTCCTATGTCAAAATCCGTTTTTTATATTAATTTCAGAAGCAGTTTAATGAGAGCTACTCAATCTTTATACTGATCTGTTTGTTTTTATGGTTTTGAGTTGAATAGCTTCTCATAGTTTATTCATAATAAGTGATTTCAGCATCAATGACCTTTGATGTTACGAGGCAGGAAAACTCAAAATCATTGATTCCAAGTAGCCTCAAACCAATTTGTTTCCTTGTCGAGGTACCGAGAGAACTAACCCAATGGCCCAACCTCCTCTATGGGTCCCACCTGCAAAGGTATCCCAACTCAGTGGCATCCCTCTTTCTTCACGGGTGGCAATTATTCAGTACCTCCTCCAGCAAAAGGCTTTTTGTGAGGCGTTGCAAAGTGGACGTCTGAATATCTGTGAATATCCTCTGCAGCTGTGTGCCAGAGAGAAAGAGGAAGAGTGGGCCATCTTGAGGTCATTGATTGGATACTTCTGGGGTCGGAGCATTTTAGTAATTGATAGCCGATATCGGTCTCAGTGGTGAAATGGTTACCTTTCCTCTTCCTGGGAATTGTCTGTGCTCATGAGGAGTTGGAGCAATCCTGTCCTCCCAGAGAGCTCAGGCCTCGGGAATGGAAAGTGAAGAGAGTTCTTTGATCTGACTTTTTCAATTTCTTCTTCCATTGCAGATCCAGTTTATTGGTGTATGCCCTTTCTCCTTAAGTGATATGTTTCCGTCTTTATGTACGGTGGTTCCTGTCTACAGTGAACTTGTAAAGTACTTTTCTTTTTTATATTTCCTCCCATATATTTTAATCCAACACTTTTATTACTTTGTCTATACGCTCTATGTTGAGGAGGAGACCCAGGATATTAATTTTCATGTGTTGTTCTTCAAAACATATCAAGAAATTGTTATTTTACCTATGCATTTTCATTGTCTTTCATGATATATTTGACATAGTTGAGTTTTGTACATATCTCTGATGTAGTAGCAGGAGGACCCAACTTCTGCACTCGATACAGTTATTGGTGTATACTTTGGAGCTCTCAATATTAATCCATAAGTTTTGTTTTCTAATATTGTAACTTATCTATCTCCTCTGTTGAGTGCAGCAGGCTTGGGAGGGCCACCCCTCTCCAAAAGACTTTTCCTATCATTTGTTATGTTGCAGCTTCTATCTGAAACATTGGCTTATAATATTGGGATTTATTATATATTTGTTCTTTATGCTCTTGAAATTTTGGTATCTGGTATCTCATGAGTCATTTGGAGCAAAGGAAGGTCTCCTTTCTTTACGGCCAAGACACAAACCAAGCCATCACAACTCAAGGTTAGAGTCCTCTGTCTCCATCTTTACCCTCCAGGACCAGACTAGTGAGGCTGCTACGGCACTCCCTGAAAAGAACTCAACCTTACAGACAAGAGTACCAGAGGCTGTTTCTCAGTGCTGGTAGAGTGAAGAGGATATTAAAGAACAAGGGTTTTCTCTGTCTTCATAATACCATCAGGCACACTTACTCGTCACCTAGAGAGACATCTGGTGGACCTCCCAAGGTGCAAGAAGCTCACAGAGTCATGGCTATCGGTTCCTCTCCATCCTTCAGGAAGACTCAGTAGCGCAAGTTCTCTAGTCTGGAAAAGCCAGACTATCTTTAGGATCTGTGGTTGTGTATCAAGCCAATGTACCTCATGAGATGAAAAGCATCTTGTCCAAGAGTAGAATGAGAAGTGACAATGTCTGGCCGTTTGTTTTCTTCTTTATTCTCTCTCCGCCATGCCGTAATGCGCTGAATTGAACGCTTGATGCAAGTGAGCTGCTTAACCAAGTAGTTTTTTCTTCCAGCTATGTTTGTATTGTATTGTGCTCCCCTAGTTATTTATGTAACTACTTTGTCAAAAACTCCAACTTTTTGCAGTTTTTTTTTCTCCAATGAGACACTTATTACCATTGGTCAATGTTAACCAAGAGTATTTAGCATTAGCTTTTGTTTTTCTATATTTTCAAATTTTCAATTTTGACTTCACAGTTGCCTTTCGAGTTTCAAGGAACAGTAGTCAAAATTGTTCTGTATCTGTGAATAGGGAAATTAACTTTAAGAAATGTTTTGTATTTATCGAAATTTTCCAATCTTTAGTTTTGACAGGAAAATATTCAGAGGCAAATCAGACTTATGTTGGTTGTTAAGAGTTTTGGGCAAATGTGGGGCCTTTCATTTAATTATATTGTGTTAAAGAGTTTCAGAAGTAACAGGTTTTATTTCAATCTGTTTTGGCACTTCTTTTGGGTCCTGCTTCAGGGAAGGGAGGTTCAATAGACGAAATTATATTTGAAGGTAGTTTGTCCCAAGAGATTATTCTATACATCTTTAATCAATAATTTACAGTTTTGTTAATGTTTTAGCAAAACTCTCTTCTGACTTGACTTTATTAATTCTTTGTGTCGTATTCCATTCATTGCTCAGACTTCATTTCATCCATCTTGTGGTCTTGTTCATTTCTTCTACTGAATTTTCCCTCTAGGGAAACTGAATGACTTCTATGGTCCCATTACCAAGCTATATGGTCCAGAGTCTATCAATATAGTCAGAGGGGGTTGATGACTGTTCTCCTCAAGCATTGCACTGTAGACATTATCATTAGTTCTTTACTCCATTCTGTTGTCAATCTTTTTTTTTTACTTTCAGCTAAAGAAGTCAATTGTGAAGTGTTTCCCCATTTGCATCTATGGCGTTGAAGAGTCTCCCCAGAGTCAACGTAACATTGGGTTTTATGGCCCAACCATTTGGACCTTCCCTTGGACAGACAGCCAAGTTTTGTTTAGACACAGATCAGAGCTTTGTACCTATCATAGAAATCATGCCTCAACCTCTTAAGGGTTTCATGGATTAAAAGTACATCAGTTATGGTGGCTTATGTGATAACGCCGCTGACTGGTCAACACCAGTCTGGGGTTCGAGTCCTGCTCAGACTCGTTAGTTTTATTGGCTGCTGCAACCTCACCATCCTTGTAAAATAAGGATGAGGCATATGGGGGAGCCTATAGGTCTATCTGCTGAGCCATCAGCAGCCATTGCCTGGCCCTCCTTGGTCCTAGCTTTGGGGGAGAGGGGGCTTGGACACTGATCACATGTATATAGGGTCAGTCTCTAGGGCATTGTCCTGCTTGATAAGGTAATGTCAGTGTCCCTTGCCTCTGCCATTCATGAGTAGCCTTTAAACCTTTAAATGAAAAAGAATTATTGTGTTTTTGGTGGTAAATCTATTCTAGAATTAGCGCTGCCTTTTGCGTAATCACTTGTTTGATCCAGAGGGAAAGTTTGGCAGTTGAAAAGGGGCGAGAACTTTCTGTTGCCCATCACGGCACCAGATATGTTGCTATTGTGTTGCAATTTGTCTATCATCATGTATAAACCGAAACAGTCATGATTCTACTTAGCCAAGAAGAAAACCATTCTTATCGGAGTTATTGTGAATATATCATCACATATGGAGATGATTTTGAAGTGAAAAAATGCATTTGTGAAATTTAAATTGGCAAGAAAACCTCTCGAAAAAACAAGTAAACGAAGAGGTAAGATCATAACTCCCTGAGCTCAATTTCAGGAATAATAATTAAGTTAATGCCCAGACTTTTGCTCACTTTACCACTTAGCTATGCATAATCGCATCAAGCTCATTTGATTTAACTTAATTTAAATGTTACTCTTGCTTAGGCTTGCCAGACTACAAGATTATTAGTCCAGGACACACACGAAATTCCTCACCATATTTATATTAATTTATACCTACATACACAGCCAATGTATTATAGATATAATTATCTCATACTTGTAAGTGAAAAATATAGAGCAAAAATCATCAATGACCTTTCTGCTATAGGGTCAAGAAGGAAGGATCACAGACTCTTCCTTCCACCCCCGCCACACCCTCCATACCTCAATGATTGTACAACATTCTCTCTCTCTCTCTCTCTATCTCTCTCTCTCAAGTGGTTGTATAGCATTTTGAAATTGATGTTAAAGTACCTGACAACATTGGTGCCACTCTAGGGCAAAGAGTTGCTGCAAAGATCCTTTGGTAATGATAATGGTGTGACCCACATGTTCTGTATTGACAGTGAAGAGGCGTTGTTGCATTTATCCTAAATTACTTAAAGACTAAGCTCCCCACAACTGACTTAAAGAAAAATTGCTCCTTTATTTGGGTTCTATAATACCAAAACCTGAAAATTCCTGTGAGCTTTCAATCTCCCCTAGAGGTGAAGCCTACCTTATTGCATGGCCTATACTAGTGATGTAAACGACTTGACTGTGAGGCCAAATTTAAGGACACAGTAATGGAGGGTAAGTTTGAATTGTGGTGAACTGTATTTAGTATTTCTGTCATGACTTTGAGCAATGGTGAAGGTAGACGATCTGAACTAAACAATGGCTCTAAGGTTGTGGACCGAATGGTACCTGGAGAAGTTAGTCAAGATAAGCAAGATAAACTGATTGGACCAGTTGGTAAATCATTTAATGTATTAAATGGCACAAAGGATCTAGTAGGGGCTTCTAGACTCTGTCTACTTATTCAAGATCTATTAAATAAACTAACTATGGACTAAGGTAGGGGCCTCGTAGATAAACTTGTTTAGCACATGGTGTAATTCAGGATAAATATAAGTAAATATACATAATTACATAACAAAAGAATTAAAAATAACAATTCCAATAGTTCAGAAACATCAAAACGAATCTGATTTTAATCACACTTAATTTAGTAAGAAGAAGAAGAGTTTAGGTGTTTTGTTTACATTGAAAGAAACCTGAAGTCATCTTGTAATGGGAGTCGCTCTCTCTCTCTCTCTCTCTCTCTCTCTCTCTCTCTCTCTCTCTCACGTGACCTCAGTCAATAGACGCTTTGGTTTCGATGACGTCATCAAACCGACGCCTTCCATGTCAGCGTCGCCAACGCCTTAACGGGAGGCAAGATGGTTTCCTTTTATAGCAAATATACGTCAATATAATAGCGAGTTTTAAGACCCTGGAAAGAGTTTTGTTGTCATTATTCGAAGTTTGATAAAGAGAGAACAGATATGTGATAGAAGGGATGTCAAGAATTAACATAAAACTCGACAAAATAAGGAAAATATTGTGAAATTAACGAATTTTACGATTTCGTCAGTTATGGAAATGAAGAAATGTGAGGAGATGAAAGGTAAGCAGATGTACCAACATCATTTTATGAACACACATATGAATGTACAGTAGTCATTTCTTTTAAGTGGTGGCTGTCTCGAGGAAAAGAAGACAACTGTCACTGCCTTATTAATTTTCTAAGATAAATCAAGGATGAGCCTCCTGTGCAGTAGAACATCCACTTCAAACACATACACAGAAACCTCCCCAACAGCACATCAAATCCCTACAGAGACAGACACTGCCCCATTATGCACCTCCATCTTGCAAGGGATCTTTTAGTACTTCCTGCACATCTGCTGTGGGTCCTTCAATCCTTTCCTTCAAGTCCTTCTGTGTCATCTCCCAAATCCTTTGATGACCTCCTCCTCTCATCCTGCCTCTAACAATGTCAGTAATAATAAACCTGTTGTCATCACCCATTCTTCCCTCATGACCAGACCACTTCACAATGTTCTGATCAATACTGTCACCTTCACTCAACCTTTACCATTTTCGTCCCATTTTCTGAAATTTTCATCAAATTAATTCTTCTTACATCTCATATGTTATGCAAACTTCATCTCGACAGCTTCAACCTTTTTTCTTTCATCCCATTCAACATCTGCACTTAACTTCTCTAAAGAAAATTGGGTTCAACTCTGCCTCCGTACATTACAACCTGGGGTTCATTACAACTCGAGTATCGTAGCCGTCTCTTGCACACATCCGGCTGCTTTTCTGACTTTAACTGTTTCTTCAACTTACCTCCTTTGTCATCTTACTATCATCTGTTGTACTTACTTTACTTTAATTTAGGGTTTAATTCCCTGATCCTATCACACAGGGGAGCCCTGTGCCCTACAGGACCTACAAGATCTGTCTGTTGTATAACATTCCTAGGTAGTTAGAGTATCCCGCATCGCACTAGTCCTAACTAAATATATAATGAATTATTCTGTTCCTCATCCATCTATTTTGACATACTTTAACTCTATCTTTACTTTAATTTCTGTCCCCTTGCTCAAAGTTGCTCTAAAATTCCTACTTTGAAAATGCTTTTAATCTCTTTCACCAGTTTCTTCAATTGCTTTTCACTATCCCCAAGCACCACTATCCTTTGCAATCACCAACCAGCCCTCTCTCCCTATTCACCATTCATTTCCTTATCCCACAACTGACTCTGTTCCATCATTCTGTGTCTTCTCTCAGAGATCTCCCATCACTCCATCCACAAAGATGTTGAACAAAAGAAATGCAGATAATCCAATAACACACATTTTTCTCATCTCCTCTTTCATTTCTACAAGATTCCAATAGGCCTACGTAGACACACTTTGGTTCCATCATAAATCTTTCAATTATTCTCAACTTATTTTCTGTTTCGTGAATTCCCAAAGATCTCTATATTAGTTATCTATATATTATTCAATCAACATTTTCTCTATGTATTCCACATACAATTCTTTTATTTACTTTCAAACTTCTCTCTTCTCTGTTTAATGAGAAAGAAAGAATCAGTTGAAACTTTCGCTACCCTTTCCTTACCATTCACCTTTCACACTTCTATGTCCAAAATTCTTAATCATTTTCATCCCCTTTACTTATGTGTTCATTCCTTTTCGCCCATTCCTGTATTCGTGTCTCTGGGTAAGACATATTTCAATAGAGAAACAAAGACATCTTCAAATATCTTGTTGGACATTTATCTAATAGATCATTTCTAAAACCCTTAATTTAGTACAGATTCGTTTCAAAATCTCTTGTCCAATCATGCACTAAATATCTTTCTTATTAGAAATGATGTATTGATACATTTGATTTAATGAAGCAATTAATCTTGGGGCAATTTCTGTTAATGTTAATAGAAGTCTGGCTTTACCTAATGGCTATTGGAGAGCAATTATGATAATAACATTAAATCTTCTTAAATGTGCAAAGGAAGTGAGTTTGCAAAAGGTCGCCATTTTCTTCAAAATTTATATAAGAAATCTAATTATTTGATAGATATTCTTTTCACAGACATTTCCTCCAAGAAGAAGAAAACTCGCTATTATTCAATGCAAGTTTTGTTAATGCAATATTGCAAACTCTGGTTAAAAACACTTAGTGTTACTTCAAGTACAATTATTGTTGGGGGAAATTTGCTATAAACTAGATGATGTGTAGACGTTATATTTCGTTTATTCATTATTAATTCTAGTATATTAAAGGCTTTTTGTATTATGTTTGTTTTTATTTAACAATCATATATATTTTATTAACATTTGAAGCATAAGAAAGAATTTTGTCTAATATAAAAAAAAATCTTAAAAAACGAGATTATTTCATGGACCTAGTGGCTTGAAGATTTATATATTGATAGAAATAATCTACATTTATAATATATTTAAAATATGACACACAATTGTTTAGTTCAAATCAATAAAAATGCAAAATTCATGAATTGAAACCTAAATGTAGATATATCGAAGTCTACCATGACAACTGAATTTCATTAATAATCCGTTTTCTTTATTAACCCATTTTCTTTATAACAGAAATCGAGAATTTGTTGTTATTCGAAGGAAAAATGGCTTCGTTTTTCTTATGTAATATAATCTAAAGTAAGTTAATTGCTAATTTAATGTTGCTTTAGAATATAATTAGTATAATCAATGTAATTTTGTCTTCATATAAAGGGTATTGTTATTGTATAAGGCCATTATATACGTCTGTGGGTGGCCTCCCCATATCCCATATCCTGTAGGATATTTAATCCCTAGAGACGTTTTATCCTTATATTATTAGACAGAGTTTCCCATATAAATTGTCCCTATGGGATAGATTCAACCTCAGGACCCCAAGAACATGAGGTTAAAGGACCCTCAAGTCACAGGTTGGTTGATATTATTATAGTTTCGGTCGGGGAAACCTTTCTTAGTCAAAACCAACTTTGTGTTATTGGTTGGGGAAAACACATTGGGGAAAACGGGATATAATGGGAAAACAAACCTTTTCTTCTCTATACATTATGTTCTTTGATGTATAATAAATCCATGGAAAAATGCACAAATTATCTATATTTTATACTAATGGTTTATTTTTCATTTATTTTTTGACATTCTACGGATCGGTTGTTTTCGCTCCCATTCGTTCGTTCGTATGTACGTACCAGTTTTGCCAATACATAGGAGCTTAGGGTTTTTAGCCAGCAAGCGAGGCGGAAGAAGAACCTTTATATTTAGGGTAAAAGATTTTGAACAGAAAATGTATATTTTCCAGTATTAAATAATGTGATTTAACCAAATTTGACCTTCATTTCAATCCCAGCCAAACAGAACTTTTGTGTAAAATGAAGTTAGCCGATCTGGTTGTTCTGTTTGGTTGCGATTGAAATGAAGGTCAAATTTGGTTAAATCACGTTATTTAATACAGGAAAACCGACATTTTCTGTTTGAAATGTTTCCCTGACCATAAATAAACTTTTACCAGCGTCGGTAGGGGTCTGCGCCCATGTAACTTTTATGATAATTGTGGTATTTTTGGGTAATGGGTTTTATTGCATTTAGTTTTACTAATTTTATTTAGGCTAAACAGGCATTGTACAGAAGTAGGCAAATAAGAATTTTCAATTTTCAACTGCGAGTTGACAAAATCTCGTCACGAAACAAAAGATTCTCAGAAACCTGATCTCTTGGACTTTGCTTTTTTTGTCTCTTTGACTGGTAAAACCTTCTGTCATGACCTGCATTGAACCTGTCTTGGCCTACACATAGGCCAGCCATGAAATGACCTCAAATTATAAACAAATTAATATTATAGAATATCTCCTTGTCAGTCTAAGAACAGAATCTCAGAGTTAGGTTAGTTAAGGTTTTGGTCAATTTCAAGGACGTTTCCTTCGGGGAGATGCTGGTTTTGACATACAGTGCTCAGCGCAATTAGGCGTCGCAGCACTTGTGGTCGGTTTATTCTTGTGGCTATTTTACTTAACTTAGCAAACTCTGATTTTGTTCCTTTTTCTTTCTTCCAATTTTACTCCAAAGTTTTCTTCCATTTTCTATCGTTCAAGATATACCCAATATTCAAGACCAAATCTAAATGGTTTAACAGATTTCATGGAAATAAATTACAGTTGTATAATACAGTACATTATTTCACTATCATTTATTCAATTGGGATTTATATTGAAAAACAATTCACTTAGTAATTTAAACTAAGACTATATAATGTTTGTTTATCTTATGTTTCAGACTTTTTCATATCAAAATGAATACTGTATTACCATTGAGCATTGCTTGTAGACAGATGGTAGACTATAGAGTACAGTACAATAATGTGTTGTCCTTGAGCAGAGTCAAACATCTCTCTTATTCCTCATAGTTTTATGATTTTCATTCCTTATTAAGCTGTTTTTTTATGTGATTATGAATTCCATGTACAGCACAATATGCAGTATTTCATATTATATTTTCACAAAGTAAATTTCTTTTTTATATTCCTCAGGAAGACATTGTAATCGCCTTCTGGTATCAAGCTGATTGTCCTAATCTTTGCTGTGGCAGGAGATAACACCAGTCATATTGTCAGGAGTCTCACCACAAAGGTGACTAAGACAATCGCCATCCAGCCTCATAGCAGCTCAGCTTATCGGGTTCCATCATTGCCGTGACTCCAGACCCCCTCGTCTTCTTCGGTGTCAGTAGAGTCAGACACTTCAATGGAGATGCAGATGGTTCCTTATTCTGCCATTTATAGAAAGAAGAAATGAAGAGGATCAGATAAATCCAGAAACAATGGAATCCATTGCGTTGAATTCTCTTGTCCAAAGACTGAATCAGACAGGTATTGGCTGAAGGGACATCACTGAAGACTCCTCTCGTTTCATTGGTGAGTTTGGGAATCAGGGTTTTGGGTACCATATCATACTATGGAAATATAAGTAGGGTTGATATTAAGAACAGTTCCCTCTGGATTACTGTTCCCAATGTGTAAGAGGCCGTGACATAGATCTCAGTGGCCTTTGGGTTAGGTTACTTCCATTTTCCATCTTCCCTCTTGACCGTTAGATTTTCTTATTCTCTAGTCTCTGCCCTTCAATTATAAAGTCTGGCTTAATAATTCCTTTAAAATAATTACTATTGTATGATGCTGTACCTATAATCATTATCAACTTCTTGCTGAGTTTTAGAAATAAGACCTCACTATTTTATAATACATTACAGTACTGTATTGAACTGTATTCTATTATCTACTGCTAATCAGATTTGTTCCATAACTGGAATACAAACCTACGCTATTTATTTAGGGGTATTAGTTTTGGCGTAGCTGAAATGAAGAGCCATTAAAATTTAGTGAGGGTTAACTGCCCATACCGCTAGTTAGCCGGGGTAGGGAGGCTAGCTTGCTACTGCTCCCACTCACACACCGGTGACTTAGGTCACTTTTGCTTTTGGCTCGGATGGTATACGGTTGTTGCCGTTCCTCATCCTTCGCCGTTAATGAATTCTTTTGTGCTTTTTCTTTGTTTGTGTGTGTGTATGTTGACTTCTGCGACCATGAGCACCTGCCCTGGACTCAATAGCCGGCCCTGCGAAATTTATATGTCGTCAGTGGAGACCGATCGCCACACCTTTTGTCCCGCCTGAAGAGGTCAACGGTGTGACAGTAACATACAGTGTATTGAGTGTCGGGAGTGGTCTGGCTCTCAGTGGGAGAGGTTAGGGTGACGATGGAAGAAGTCTAAGCGGGATATCTCTCTTTTGAAGGTTCCTTCAAAGGGGGAAAAACCCAAGGCTTCTTTTTCAGTGTCCCGACCTTCCTCCGAAGCTCCTACTCATTCGGCCTCTTCCGAGAGACCGTCGAGTAGTAACGTAGACCCTTTCAATTGCAGCCAACCCCGGTCTTCAAAAGATGGTGTTGCTTCCCCTAGCGAAGCTGCCCCACTTCTCCCCCTGGGTGGGAGAAGTGGGGCTCCCGGGTCCGCCCTCCAAAGATTCCTTGCTACAGCTCATCCTCCGGGGTGCAAGTGTGCAGCTGTTGTTGTCGACTTCAAAGGTAGATCCTCTTGCGCTCATCGACATTGTGGTGTCAGAGGTGTCTTCTGTGGTTTCTGCCCACGCCCCTGCCCCTCTAGACTCTCCAGCTGTTGCTGCCGACTTACTTTCCCCCGTTCCTGATCATCCTTCAAGAGGGAAACTTACTCCTATATCTGTCTCTCCTGCGAGTGTTTCTCTTGCTCGGCGAAGTTCTTTCATAGAGACTCCTCTTCGGAGGACTTCTGCTGCTCATGGTCAGCTTTCTGATCCAAGGGCCCCTAGAGGGTGTCTCCGTCGCAGAGCTCACCCGCCGCTTCACCCTAGAGGTTGTCCTTCACCATCAGGGAAAAGACGCCACTTCAGCATTTCTGCCTCGTCATCGCAGCCGTCCCTCGCAGAGGAGTCTCCGCTTCAGTCGTCTCCTGGCCCTCGACCTTCGCTCGTTCCTGGACCTTCTCCCGACAACGCTGCTGCTAGTCCTCGGAATTTGGTCCTGAACTCTTCTGTAGATTGTTAACAATCTCCATTGGTGGATGTTCACCCTTCCAAAGGGCACATCCCTGTTCCTGTGCTTCTTACCAGCTGACCTGCCGACCTACCATCACCATTTCTGTCTCCGGTACAGTCTCCTTAGGCCCTACCTAAGTGTGCAGCTGCGCGCCAACGCTCTTTAGCTTGCCAGCGCAATGCAGTGCACCAGCGCTCACCAACATCTCGTCAGCGCCAGCCTGATCTCACACTTTACTCAGCACGCACGCTCTCCAGCTTGTCAGCGCTCTACAACGCTTCGGTGCGGGCCTTCACCTGCTCATCCTCAGCACCTTCCAACACAACCTCGTTACAGAGAGCAATGTTTGCCAGTTCGCCAGCGCTCACCAGCCAACCTACGATCGCCGGCGCAACAGAGCTCGCCTAAACCTCAGCTCGCGCCCGCGCAACTTCAGTCTCAGGCTCGCCGCTGCTGTCTTATACGACAGCTACAGCGCTCTAATGCGCGCCAAAGCTCTCCTGCACGCCAACGATCTCCAGCATGCCAGTGCTTTCCTGCATGCCAGAACTCTCCTGCACGCCAATGATCTCCTGCGTGCCAGCGCTTTCCTGCATACCAGAGCTCTCTTGCGTGCCAACCATCTCCTGTGTGCCAGCACTTTCCCGCATGCCAGAGCTCTCTTGCGTGCCAACCATCTCCTGTGTGCCAGCACTGAACCGCATGCCAGAGCTCTCCTGCGCGCCAACGATCTCCTGCGTGCCAGTGCCTTCCTGCATGTCAGAACTCTCCTGCGCTCATGCCAGCGGTCTCCTGCGCGGCAGCACTCTCTCGCGCTTGCTAGCCCTCTACCGTGCGCCAGCACTCTACGCGGGAGAGCGTTGGCCAGTGCTCTCCAGTACCGAAGCTTCCAGCTGCTCTCCTGCGCAATCCAAGGGGACTGCACAGCACCCTGCACATTGTCTTAGTGCGCGCCGCTCTCCTGCGTATTCTAAAGAAGCTGCACAGTGCTTTACTGCGTGCCAGCACTCTCCTGCACACTTGTGCTCGCCAATGCACCAGCGCTCGCCAACGCGCCAGCGCTCACCTACGCACTCGCACACTGACCAGCAAAAGGAACATCACATTGACAGTTCAGCATCGCCTCGTTCCCCACCCTGCAAACGCCTTTCAGTGCGTCCACCAGGGAAAGGGGAACAGGCCTCTACAGAAGGGTTCAGGATTCCGAAACTGCCTTCCTCTAAGGAGGATCCACCTACAGCAGAGACTCCTTGTAGGGAACCTTCGGTCCCTTTCCTTTCAGGGGATCTGTCTGACAGTGTGTCAGTCAGTCAGCAGCCATGGTTCAGTGCTATGGTCAGGGCAGTGGTACAGGCATTCAATCCTCCTGTGTCTGGCCGCTCTTCAGAGCATCCTACAGCTCCAGCAGACCCTCTGCAAGGAACCATGACTACTTCTTCTCCCCTGAAGAGGAAAAGAGGAGTCTCAGACACGGTCACTTCCTCTAGGGTAAAGCTGACTCCTGTTAGACCATCAAGGCCAACTCCTCCTGCATCTTCCTCCGGATACTCTCCTACCTCACCTCTGCCAAGGGAGTCGCGTGAGGAAAGACCGCCTCCCTTCCACCTTCGGAAGAAGCCTCCCCTCACACGGTGAGTTCCCCACCACCAACGGAAATCAGAAGGGACACGACATCTCGGCCTTCGATGCTGGAGTCCTACCTCCTTCCTCAGAAGGAGTCTTAGGACTCTAAGACTATTTCAAAGTCCTCTTCTAGGACTTCTAAGTCTACAGAGACAGCTGGTCACTCGAGGGATGTCTGCGACCCACCACGAGAAGAGCTCTCGGGGATGCCAAGAAGAGCTCTCAGGGATGGAGGCAGGAGACTTCGCTGCAAGTCCAACGTTGGAAGGAGAGTAAAAAGAGTCAGAACATGCATTCTGGCAGGTTGTGACTCTCATAAGGGTTCTCAGTGGTTTTACCGACCCAGAGATACTCCCAGGGGAGGCTATGGACACGGTCTTAGACCGTGTCTTTGGCACCTAGAAACCCTCAAAGACCAGTGAAGCTTTGCCCTGGTCTCAAGGGCTGAAGGGTGCCAGGGCTAGATCGCCCTACAGCTCTCCGAATATGTCTCCTCCCAATGTTCCGGCTCTACCAAGAAGCTTCTCCCATCTCCTCGTATCCAACAGAGAAGGTATTTTGAGATTCTGTAGGAGCCTTGTCCAGCTCTTCCTCTCCATCACTCCTTGGAAGAGCTCACCCAGGGAGTCTCTCTAGAGAGAGACTCCAATCGACAGTCTCTTTCTCGGCATCCGAGATCCTTAACCAGAAGGTCACGAAGTACGCCATGGAGGCTACTTCGTGGCTTGATGTCAGATTAGGGACCTTGAGAATTCTGGTACAAACAGGATTTCTCCCAGGAACATACCAGGAAATCAATGGAGACTTTCCTGCTCTCAGGCACTCGCACGATTGAGTTTCTCACCCACCAAGTTTTGAACTTGTGGGCGAATACCATACTGAAACGTCAGGACACGGCGTCTAAGAGGTTCCATCAACAACTTCCAAATGCCCAGATTGCTAGGCTCAGATATTCCTCTCTAGAGGGAGCCCATCTATTTAAGCCTAAGGACATGAAACATACTTCTGAGAGATGGAGGAAGTCCCATCAGGACTCCCTCCTCCATAGGGCTTTGACTTTCAAGCCCTATAAACCACCAGCTCCTCGGCAGTCTCGTCCAGCCAAGACCATGATGAACAAGACAGCAGTGAAGACCACTGTGTCTAAGAAGCCCTAGGCACTAAGTCCTCCGGGGGAAGAAAATATCCTAGATGGAGCGGCCGAGGCCGCAAACGCTAGGATAGGCAATCTCCCTGCTTTTCCACCAGTAGGGTAATGCCTACAAATTTGCTCAGACAGGTGAAAGCAACTTGGGGCCGAACCCTGGACAATCTCTGTGATTCGTCTAGGGTATCGCGTCCCATTCATAACATCTCTCCCTCCCCTGACTAGGAATCCAGTGTCTATAGACTCCTTTGCCGTGGGATCAGCAAAGGGGCTGGCACTTCAGGCAGAAGTCCAGACCCTGTTGAAGAAGGGTGCTCTCCAGGAGGTCCTCAATGGGTCCTCAGGCTTCTTTAGTTGACTCTTTCTTGTGAAAAGGGTGTCTGGAGGTTGGAGACCAGTCATCGACCTCTCAGCTCTGAACAAGTTTGTCAAACAAACTCTGTTCAGCATGGAGACAGCAGACACAGTCATACTAGTAGTAAGACCACAGGACTTCATGTGTACACTGGACCTAAAGGACGCGTACTTCCATATCCCAATCCATCCGTCTTCAAGGAAGTACTTAAGATTCAGCCTATACAACAGGAAATACCAGTTCAAGGTACTGTGCTTCGGTCTTTCCACAGCACCTCGAGTTTTCACCAAAGTGTTTGCCCGAGTGTCATCTTGGGCACACAGGATTGGCATCTGTCTCCTTCGCTATCTGGACGACTGGCTAATCCTAGCAGACTCGTTGTCAACCCTTCTTCAATATCGAGACAAACTTCTGAGACTTTGACAAGATCTTGGGATCATGGTAAATCTCAAGAAGTCATCCCTGCATCCTACACAGAGACTGGTATACCTAGGCATGATGATAGACACCAATCTCCTCAAAGCCTTCCCATCAGACAACAGAATAGCAAGGCTGAGGAAGGTCACAAGACCCTTTCTCAGACGAGAAGAACTTCAAGCCCATACTTGGTTTCGTCTCCTCGCTCACCTTTCATCACTGGCCCGTCTAGTTCCCAACGGTTGCCTGGGGATGAGATCTCTCCAGTGGAGACTCAAGTCCCGGTGGAATCAGGCTCTCGATTCTCAGGACATTGGGATCCCCAGGGGATCAGCAGAACAGACGGACCTCGAGTGGTGGGTGGCAAACGAGAACCTACGAAACGAAGTGGATATTCTTGACCTTTCCCTGTATTTGATGCTGTTCTCGGACGCTTCAAAAAAATGGTTGGGGCTCAAGTGCTGCACCGCTCAACCTCAGGCCTCTGGTCAGAGTCAGAAGAGTACCTCCACATAAATCTCTTAGAGATGAAGGCCTTCTTTCTGGCCCTTCAACAGTTCCTGTCGGGCCATTCAGTGGTGGTGATGTCAATGACCCTCATAGTTCCGCCATGGCATCACGTGGAATGGTTTCCGGACCTACTGTAACTCCTGACGGAGCCCCCAAGAGAACTCCCTCCACGACACGATCTACTCAAACAACCACATGCCAACATATTCCACAAAGCCGTAGCTTCGCTACGACTTCACGCCTGGAGACTATCCAGCATCTCCTCTCTCAGAGAGGATTTTCGCAACAAGTTGTAATCAGGATGTCTGGACACCTGCAAAAGTCATCAGCAGCAGTCTACCAGGCAAAATGGAAGGTCTTCTGTGGTTGGTGTCGTAGAAGGGTATCTCTCCTTTCGATGCCAATATTCCAGCAATAGCAGAGTTTGTCGTGTATTTGCGAAAATAAATGCGCCTGTCAGTCTTGGCGGTAAAAAGCTATTGCTCAGCCTTAAGCCTCGCCTTTACACTGAATGGAATGGACATTTCTTCATCGGTAGAACTCTCCTTATTCATACGGAGTTATTAACTTACCTGCCCTCAGTCTGAAGTGAGACCTCCTTCGTGGAACGTGGTTTGAGTTCTCAGGTCTCTTAAGAGACCTCCCTATGAACCATTATGCAAGATAGCAGATCTCCACCTAAATTGGTAGACAGTGTTCCTGCTAGCTTTGGCTTTGGCCAAGCGAGTCAGTGAACTTCATGGTCTCTCATACGACATCGCTTATTCAAGGGGATGGGGAGAGGTAACGTTCAGCTTCGTCCCTGAGTTTATTGCTAAGACTCAGAAACCAGGAGTAGTGGATCCTCAATTTGACTCCTCCTAAATTTCGAGTCTTTGTTCTGTAACAGATGACCCTGATCATCTCTTACTCTGCCCAGAGGAGTTTGATGCTGTACCGTAAGAGAACAGCCGTAGCCCGTCCTCGTGTGGTGCACTATTTGTCAGCACAGGAAGGACCAAGAGGAGGGTCACCAAGAACACAATCTCAGCATGGATTCGCAAGGTCATAGATCAAGCACTGAATCCAGACCCTCCTCCTTCACGTCGCCCCAGAGCTCATGATGTCAGGGGCGTAGCTACGTCCCTGGCATTCAAGAGGAACTTCTTAGCGACGCAGGTTCTGTAGGCTGGGGTGTGCAGAAGGTTGAAGGCACTGTTACTCGGTTTTAGTCTGCGTGAATGAAAAGGTTTGACTGGCTCTTATTCTTTTCTTTATTCTTAGCTCTTGGGGAAAGCAGCATCCTGGGTTCTCTGCACAAGTTGACCTCAAACCCCGGTAGGTAGACCATGCTCCCTTGTGTACCTAGTATTAAGCTAATACTGTTGTGCCCCCATACCCTGGTGAGGTGGTATTGGGAAAGTCTTGGTTACAACATTTTTTTCCTACTAAAGACTCGGAATAACTTTACCTGGATGGTCACACTTCTAAATATCTCAACACAAAGCTCGCGTATCCCGCGGACCTTGCATAACAAGGTTTCAGCGAGGCACAGGGGCCCCTTATTTTGAGTACTAACATACTCAGATAAGGAGCCCTTGGGTAAAAGCCAAAAGCCAGATTAGCAGGGACATCTACCCTTCCTAATGGGTGAGTCACTCCTAAATAAACAGCATAATTTTGTATTCCAGTTGCGGACAAATGTCAAATTCATAGATAATTTGTCTTTTTCCTAAGGATACAAACCTTAGCTATTTATGCAAACTTTTCTGCCAGCCCTATTCCCCTTGAAGTCCTACTTCCAAGCAAAGTGAGTAGTATGGGTAGTTAACCCTTGCTAAATTTTAATTGCTCGTCATTTCAGCTACGCCGAAAGTAATACCCCTAAATAAATAGCTAAGGTTTGCATCATTAGGAAAAATACAAAATATCTACGAATTTGTCCTATTCATAGGCTATGTACTGTACTGACTAACCAGGTTCTGTCTATGACCATTTTCTTTGGTGGTCAAGTATACCTATTCTTTTCCAGCCTTGGGTTTGTTTTAATAGTATTCTGTACAACATTATCTTTAATCAAGTCAAGCATTGCTCAATATGCTTCATAATTTTATCATTTTTATTCCTTAATACTTGAAGCATATTTCTTCATAGGATTGTAAAACATATGTTCACCACAATATATTGTATTTTAGGATTAAACTTTTATTTTTGATTGTATTCTTAAAGATGAATTTTGTTTCAGGGAAACTTTGAAGTCATCATTGAAGAAGTCGTACATCCTAATCAAGGCAATGCAAGGAGACTGCTGTGCTCATATTGCCAGTGTACTTGTTCAGAATAATATACCCTAAGAGGTAAAAGAGAAAATGGAGATCAACAACAGAGGCATATATTATATGCTCTTAATCAGTGATGTGCATCAGATAAAGGCATTGGTGTGTACAGCACTTAACGCCCGAAGCGTCTGTATCAAGATCACAACATTTCAGCAGTGATGGGAGGAAAATCCTTCAGGTACTGAGTAGTATGATAAGTGTAATGCAGCCTACAGATGCTGATGCTCGGCCCAAAGGAAGTTGCATATTGAATTGTACCGATGGAGCAAAGTGCTTGAAAAATGGCCAAATGGAATACCTTAATCGAGGAAAGGATCTCGTCTAAAGGATGAAGATCTCGTGAGCTCTTTATCAACTGGAGATAATTTTAAAACTCAAAGGTTCAGGTTAATTAGAAACAATATTGAGCAATGAGTCTGATTTACTGATCACTCAATGAATGAGAAATGAAGGTGAGACATTGCTCCCAACACCAGATTAACAAAGTTGATATATATCATATGGCAGCCATGTTGTTAAGGCAAGTCAAAGACAGTACTACTGAAGTCCACTCATCATCTTTTTATTCAATTAGATCTAAAATGATCATTTGGAAGAACGTTGTGTCTTACGAGGATACTGGGCATCAAGAAGTTATTATCAAGATTCAAGATGTTATTATTTGAAGGCCAGATAACATGCTGGAAAATTTGGAGAGGCCCAAAAAGATGGAGATTTGGCTCTGATCATTGCAGTCAGGATTTGAGTAATCCTTAGGAAGGGGCGCAGCAGCATTCCCTAATTCTGCACGTGTGATGGTGAGACTTAGTAAAAAGAGAGATCTTTTTTTCCTTGCTTTGGTCATTACCTTTTTGTACCTGGAATAATCATCCTCTCCTGCTTGTGTATCTGTTTGATTGATTTATTAGGGAGTTTTGTCAGAGAAGAAAGACAGAATCTTTCACATCTTTTGTGTAGATTTTCTCAAGTAGTTTCGATGTTGTGAAATCCAACCAACTTGCTCATGTAGTCATACTTTGCATTAAATTGTTTCAACTTTGTGTCTCTTTTTGTTGGAAAATTGTTGGAAAAATAGATCGAGATAGATAAATATATTCAAAAGAATGGAAAAGTTAGATCAATGAACAACTTATTGCACTTTAGAAGCTATGATGTGTGGCTTACTTAAAGAAAAGGGTTTATAGATAGTGTTTTTCAAGTGTTGATTCTTGTTGTGCTGTAACTAACACACAAGATATTTGAATGGAAAACCTTAATGAAGGGATTGCACTCAGTACTACAGCACAGTACTTTGAATGTACTCTATTTCATGAAATGAAAGGATGTTCACTTGGAGAAAGTAGAAAGAGGAAAAGTTAAGGAGAGAAAACAGTAATACGTTTTAGTAGAAGGATTGAAAGTGGACCTTTAGAACTGCTTATATAATATTCCTGAAATGACTTGAGATGTCTGAGTATCTTGTCTACCATTTCTTTGAATGGAGATTCCCTTAAAGTCCTGTGCTGTACGTCCTGATCTATCTGTCCGTTTACTGTCTTCCTGGCTCGACTGTCCATCCTGTAGGTCCAGCTTATAAGTCTAGATATTTAGAAATCTGGGAGTTTGATTTGATGATCTTGCTAAACTATGTCAAGACAATAATGCTGTTATGAAAGTAATAGCTTCTTATGTTAGCTCCAAAAGGTAACTCTTTCAGTCACTTCATCAGCGGAAAGAAGCTTGTTCTTATTTGTCAAAGCCTTTTAGTTAAGAAGTTTAACCAGATCACTGAGTTAGAAAACTTAGGAGTTCTCTTATGGCCAACCAGTAAAACCTTATTCACATTATATTTTACAATGAAAGCACAACTGCATCGTGAAATATGTTTAAATGGTTTTCATCTTACAGGTTTTGTGAAATGAAGAAGTCCCTCAGTGCATCGTCTGCACAGTTCATCCTTTGGCATGTGCTTAATTATGAAGAAAGACTACTAACCAAAATGCTTTAGGAACCCTTAGCAAATCCTGCAAGTACCAGGTGAGTTTTCCAATTCTAATCCACTCTGGTAATCTACAAGAGACTTTCAGCCAAGATATTTTGTGATAAAAGAAGTAGCAATTTCAAAGACTCAAACTTGTTTGCAAGTGGTGTTCTGTTGAACAGGTTGAAATAAGTCTTGTTTCATAGTTTATGTATGACTGATCTTTGTTCCGTAACTGGAATACAAACCACGCTATTTAATAGGGGTATTACTTTTGGCGAAGGTGAAATGACGAGTCATTAAAATTTAGCGAGGGTTAACTACCCATACCGGTAGTTAGCGGGGATAGGGGAGGGTAGCTTGCTACTGCCCCCCCCCCCCCCCCACACACACCTGTGATTGAGCTCACTTTGTTTTCGGCTCGGATGGTGAACGGACGTTGCCGCTCTTCATCCTCTCCGTATATTAGCAGCCATTAATCTGTATTTTTGCTTTTTCTTTTCTCTAGTGTGTGTTGTGAAGTTGACTTCTGTGACCATGCGCATCTGCCCTGGACTCTCCAGCCACCCTTTTGGAACGTTTATGTCAGCGGTGGAAACAGATCCTCACACCCTTTGTCCTATATGCAGAAGTCAATGGTGTGATAGTGTAAATAATTGTAATGAGTGTAGGGAGTGGTCTTCCTCCTAGTGGGAGAGGTTTGGGCGACGGTGAAAGAAGAAGTCCGGAAAACCCAAGGCCTCTCCTTCCGTCTCCGGACCCTCCCCCGAAGCTCCTACTCGTTCAGCCTCTTACGAGAGACCGTCGAGTAGTAGGGTAGACCACGTTAATGATGGCCAACCCCAGTCCTCGAGAGATGGTGTTGCTACCCCTAGCGAAGCAGCCCCACCTCTACCCCCTGGTGAGGCCTTGTCACTAACCCCTTTGTTGCAGATTTGGTCTTCCTTGGGGCTCTCAGGTCCGTCCTCTGAGGAGGCTTTGCTGCAGTTCAACCGAATGGGTGCTTCTGTTCAGAATTCATCATTGCCATTAGAGGTAGATCCTCTGGCCCTCGTCCATGTTGTAGTGTCAGAGGTGTCACACTTAATGTCATCCGACTCCTCCCAGCGGCTGCTGCCAACTTAGTTTCCCCCGTTCCTGAACATCCTTTGAGGGGGAAACTAAGTCCAACATCTGTCTCTCCTGCGAGTGTTTCTCCCCCTCGTGGAAGTTCACTTCAGAGGACTGCTGCGGCGCACGGTCAGCTTCCTGATCCAACGGCCCTCAGAGGGGGCTTTCGTTGGAAAGCTCGCCCTCCACTCTCTGGTTCGTCTGCTTCGTCGCAGCCGACCATCGACTGTGACTACTCCTGCTACTAGTCCTGTGACTTCGGTCCTGGACCTCTCTGCGGATCGTTCGCGATCCCCATCGGTGGATGCTCGCCCTTGCAAAGGGCACATCCCAACACCTGACCATCCACCCTTCAGACCTGCCGACCTTCCTCCATCACCATTCCTGTCTCAGGTAAAGCCTCTTGAGGCTCTAACAAAGTGTGCAGCTGCGCGCCATCGCCCTACAACTTGCCAACCTACAGGACACCAGCGCTCACCAGCAGCTCGTTATGCACAGCCTGCCCATCAGCACTCAACAGCGCTTCGGCGCGCCCCTTCACCTGCTCACCCTCATAGACGGCAGCAACATCATGCGCCTACACGCCAATGCTCTCCTGCCCGTCAGCGCTGTCCTGCGCTCCCTGCTCCCACGTTCGCCTGCGCTCACACGCTCAGGGTCGCCCACACAACAGCGCCCTCCTGCGCGCCCGCGATCTCCTGCGCTCTCCTGCGCGTCAGCAATCTCCTAGGCGCCCACGATCTCCTGCCCGTCAGCAATCTCCTAGGCGCCCACGATCTCCTGCCCGTCAGCAATCTCCTAGGCGCCCACGATCTCCTGCCCGTCAGCAATCTCCTAGGCGCCCACGATCTCCTGCCCGTCAGCAATCTCCTAGGCGCCCACGATCTCCTGCCCGTCAGCAATCTCCTAGGCGCCCACGATCTCCTGCCCGTCAGCAATCTCCTAGGCGCCCACGATCTCCTGCCCGTCAGCAATCTCCTAGGCGCCCACGATCTCCTGCCCGTCAGCAATCTCCTAGGCGCCCACGATCTCCTGCCCGTCAGCAATCTCCTAGGCGCCCACGATCTCCTGCCCGTCAGCAATCTCCTAGGCGCCCACGATCTCCTGCCCGTCAGCAATCTCCTAGGCGCCCACGATCTCCTGCCCGTCAGCAATCTCCTAGGCGCCCACGATCTCCTGCGCATCAGCAATCTCCTAGGCGCCCACGATCTCCTGCGCATCAGAAATCTCCTAGGCGCCCACGATCTCCTGGGCGTCAACATGACCTATGCGCCAGCTCTCTCCTGCGCGCCAGCACTCTCCTGCA
The DNA here is from genome assembly GCF_036898095.1 of Palaemon carinicauda. NCBI lineage: Eukaryota > Metazoa > Arthropoda > Malacostraca > Decapoda > Palaemonidae > Palaemon > Palaemon carinicauda. The sequence goes on along the minus strand of NC_090749.1, from coordinate 92,809,704 downwards.
CGCCATTCCTCTCCACATGCCAACATATTCCACAAAGCCGTAGCTTCGCTACGACTTCACGCCTGGAGACTATCCAGCATCTCCTCTCTCAGAGAGGTTTTTTGCAACAAGTTGTGACTAGGGTGTAATGGATACCTGCGTAAGTCTTCAGCAGCAGTCTACCAGGCAAAGTGGAAAGTCTTCTGTGGTTGGTGTCGTAGAAGGGGTATCTCCTCTCAATGCCACTATTCCAGCAATAGCAGAGTTCCTCGTGTATTTGCGTGAAGAAATGCGCCTGTCTGGCTCGGCAGTAAAAGGCTATCGCTCAGCCTTAAGCCTCGCCTTTAGACTGAAAGGAATGGACATTCCTTCATCGCTAGAACTTTCCTTACTCTTACGGAGCTATGAACTTACCTGTCCTCAGTCAGAAGTGAGACCTCCCCCATGAAACGTGGTTCGAGTTCTCAGGTCTCTTAAGAGACCTCCCTATGAACTATTACGCCAGGCAACCGATCGCCACCTGACTTGGAAGACGGTGTTGCGGCTAGCTATGGCTTTGGTCAAACGAGTCAGTGAACTTCATGGTTTCTCATACGACATCGCCCATTCAAGGGGATGGGGAGAGGTAACATTCAGCTTCATTCCAAAGTTTATTGTTAGACTCAGAACCCGGGAGTAGCGGATCCACGATTCGACTCCTTCCGGATTTCTAGTCTCTGTTCTGTAACAGATGACCCAGACCATCTCTTACTAAGCCCAGTGAGGAGTTTGAGGCTATATCTTAACCCTTTTACCCCCAAAGGACGTACTGGTACGTTTCACAAAACTCATCCCTTTACCCCCATGGACGTACCGGTACGTCCTTGCAAAAAAATGCTATAAAAATTTGTTTTTTCAATATTAAACTTAGCCGGTGATTATATAAGCTGCAGCTCTGCTGCCCGACAGAAAAACTGTACGTTCAAAATCCGCCAGCGATCGCTATGCAGGTAGGGGGTGTACTTCAACAGCGCCATCTGTCGAGCAGGTACTCAGTACTCAATGTAAACACAGAACTCAATTTTCTCTCTGTCGTGCCACCGGCAAGACCTACTAAATTCGCTGTTGCTTACTGGATTGGTTTTCACATATTTTGGTGAAGTACACATTTCTAGTTTTGAGCTTTCGCTTTGCAGACGTTATCTTCAATACATCCTTGCATTCTTTTATTGATTTTGGATTATTTGTTGACGACTTTGGATAGATTTTGAATTCCCCTTTGACTAATTCAAAATGGCTGACCTTTCTCAAGTCCCTAAATTCAGGAAATGTAATGCTAGGGACTGTTCAAGGCGTCTTCCGAAGGCCTCTATCGATCCTCACACCGTTTGTTCCAATTGTCGGGATAAGACCTGTCAATTGGAAGATCGATGTGAGGAATGCGTTGGGCTTTCGGAATTCGATTTCATCGAATTCCAGAAATACACACGTAGGCTAGAGAGAGATAGAGTCAGGAGAAGTTCATCTCGCTCCGTTGATTTTTCCTCTCCTCATGCCCCACAACCTATTCCTTCCCCTGTAGTGGTTGCTCCTGATCCCCCTTCTAGCACTCAACAACCTTCGATGGCAGATATGATGCGTGCCATCCAGGCTCTGGGTGAGAGAGTTGAGTCATTGGCGAGTGACCGTAACCAACTCATGGCAGACGTCAAGGAGTTGAAGTGTAAGAGTTGCAGTGGGTAGTGACAAAGTGAGTGGTAGTGTTGTGGAAAGTGTTGTAGATAGTGTTGCGCTTGAGGGTTCGTCTGTTCGTGCCTGTCGTCCTCCCAGTCCGGGACCTCTTGCAAGCTCCCAAGCCCAGGGGAGAAGCAATGTCGTACGACCAAAGGGTTCGAGAGGCTTTAATCAGCGAACAGACGTTCCCTCCGTGGTTTGGGACGTATCTAACCAAGATCGCCCCACCCACACGAAGACGAGAGAGCCCATTTATTCCTCGTCTGCGGAAGAGGTTTCTCGAAAGAAACCATGGACCAAGGTCTCGCGGCCTCTTAAGCGCAAGTCGGTCCCTTCCGCGCAAGTCCAACGGCCCAGTTGTAGCCACTGGGTCAGTTCGGACTCGCTGCAGTCTTCCGATGACTGCACACCTCCTAAGAGAGGCAAAGCGGTACCGCATCAGGCAGTAACACCGTCTGTTGCCGCACCTGCTACTGTAGACCCTAAGTGGTCTTTGCTGCAGTCCATGCAGTCACAGTTAACGTCATTGATGCAGGACTTTCGTGCGGAGAAGGTTGACGCTGCACCAACCTCTAGCCTACAACCACCCACGGTTGTGCGTCCAGTGGACGCTGAGGCTACCTTCTCCCGCACTCCAGCTGTGAGAGTCCCGCCACCCATGCGTTCCAGTGTACCCTGCCAGCCGCATGTTGACGTTCAGCGACGCACGGAGCCTTCCGTTGACGTTCGCGAGTTACTACAACAACCTAAGTTGTTTTGTTTTGACGCGGTGCGTCAACCTCCGCAACCCAGTGTGGTTACCACTACTCGCCCACAGCAGACTAGACAGTCTGGAGTAGACGCTTTGCGCCCCCGCGCTGCTATGGTTGTTGCCAGTTCACAGACTGGGCAACAGTTCCATGACGTTGCGTCCGGTTCAGTCACGCATGCACCCGTGCTGCCGGACTCAGCTGACCAGCCGATTGCTACTCCTTTGCCGCTTCCTCCTCAGTTTTCAGATGATGGACTCTCTGATGATGACGACGCTGCACACATTGACGACCCGCATACGGACATCGACGAACCCAAGACCACGCAACCCTCCTTGGACTTTAGAAAAGTTCTTGCTTTGTTCAAGGAGATGTTTCCTGATCAGTTTGTGCCTGCGGCTCCACGCTCTCCTCCGTCTGAGTTCGCTTTAGGCACGCAGTCATCAGCGCCTGCCTTCACGAAACTCGTCCTCGCCCGCTCGTCCAAGAGAGCTTTACGAGTTTTAGGGGATTGGATGCAGTCCAAAAAGAACCTTGGGAAGACAGCTTTTACGTTTCCCCCTGCGAGACTCTCTTCCAGATCGAGCGTCTGGTATGCCACGGGAGAAGTTCTCGGCTTGGGAGTTCCTGCCTCTGCCCAGGGCGACTTCTCAAGTCTAGTAGACTCTCCCCGCAGGCTGGCCATGAGACGCTCTAAGATTTGTTGGTCTCCTTCAGACTTAGACCATCTGTTGAAAGGAGTGTTTAGAGCCTTCGAGGTCTTTAACTTTTTGGACTGGTGTCTGGGAGCTTTGAGCAGGAAGATCTCCCCTTCTGACAAGGAAGCTTCCTTGCTCATTATGTCCTGTATGGACAAGGCCATACGTGACGGATCCAGTGAGCTTGCGGCTTCGTTCGTTTCCGGGGTCCTCAAGAAACGGGAAAACCTTTGCTCTTTCTTGTCAGCGGGAGTAACACCGTGTCAGAGATCGGAACTTATGTTTGCTCCTCTCTCAAAGTGCCTTTTCCCAGAGGACTTGATAAAGGAGATTGCTGCCTCCTTGATTCAAAAAGACACTCATGACCTGGTTGCGTCCTCTGCCCGCAAAGCCACCCCTTTGCCTACCTTGTCTAGACCCAGGATGGACACTCCAGCGTCCAGATTCATTCCGCCCTTTCGTGGCAGAGCCTCCAGCAGAGGAGGTGCTCGTGCCGAAGGGAGACGTGGGAAGAAGAAAGGTACCAAGTCCTTTAAGGGCAGAGTCTGACTGCCACCTTCTTCAGACAGCAGTGGGAGCCAGACTCAAGAACTTCTGGCAGACCTGGGAGAAAAGGGGCGCAGATGCACAATCTGTGAAGTTGCTCAGAGAAGGGTACAAGATCCCGTTTGTACGCAAACCCCCTCTAGCAACGTCTCCCATCGATCTCTCTCCCAGGTACAGAGAGGAGGACAAGAGACTAGCTTTGAAGCAAGAGGTGTCTCTCTTGCTAGAAAAGGGAGCGGTAGTCAAAGTCCGGGACCATCAATCCCCGGGCTTCTACAACCGTCTCTTCTTAGTGGTAAAGAAGACAGGAGGGTGGAGGCCGGTGCTAGACGTCAGTGCGCTGAATGTCTTTGTCACAAAGCAGACGTTCGCTATGGAGACCACAAAGTCTGTTCTAGCAGCGGTCAGGAAGGAAGACTGGATGGTCTCTTTAGACCTAAGGGACGCTTACTTTCACGTCCCCATCCACCCAGAATCCCAACCTTTTCTGAGATTCGTTTACGAAAAGGTTGTCTACCAATTTCAAGCCCTGTGCTTTGGCCTAAGCACGGCTCCTCTTGTCTTTACGAAGCTGATGAGGAATATTGCCAAATTCCTGCATTTAGCGGATATCAGAGCCTCCCTCTATTTGGACGACTGGCTTCTAAGAGCTTCTTCCAGTCGTCGCTGTCTGGAGAATCTAAAGTGGACTCTAGATCTGACCAAGGAATTGGGTCTCCTTGTCAATATGGAAAAGTCCCAACTGGTCCTATCCCAAACTATAGTGTACTTAGGGATGGAGATTCACAGTCAAGCTTTTCGGGCTTTTCCGTCGGCCCCCAGAACAAGTCAAGCCCAAGGATGCATCCAGAACATGCTAAAGAAGGACCGATGTTCAGTCAGACAGTGGATGAGTGATAGGGACGCTTTCATCCCTGGAACAGTTCATTTCGTTAGGGAGACTGCACCTCCGTCCCCTTCAATTTCACCTAGCTGTTCACTGGAAAAAGGACAAGACGCTAGAAGCGGTCTCGATCCCCATTTCCGAGAAGATGAAGTCATCACTGACTTGGTGGAAGGACAACATCAACCTCAGAGAGGGTCTGCCCCTGGCTGTTCAGACCCCCAACCACGTTCTCTTCTCGGACGCATCGGACACGGGCTGGGGTGCGACATTAGACGGTCGGGAATGCTCGGGAACTTGGAACTCGAATCAAAGAACGTTACATATCAACTGCAAGGAGCTACTGACAGTTCATCTGGCCTTGAAAAGCTTCAAGTCCCTCCTTCTAGGCAAGGTGGTGGAGGTGAACTCAGACAACACCACGGCCTTGGCGTACATCTCCAAGCAAGGAGGGACCCATTCTATGACGTTGTACGAGATCGCAAGGGACCTCCTCACCTGGTCAAGAGATCTAAACCTTTCTCTAGTAACGAGGTTCATTCAAGGCAACATGAATGTCATGGGGGATTGCCTCAGTCGGAAGGGTCAAATCATTCCAACAGAATGGACCCTACACAAGGATGTGTGCAAGAGACTATGGGCCACATGGGGCCAACCTACCATAGATCTCTTTGCAACCTCGATGACCAAGAGGCTCCCAATTTATTGCTCGCCAATCCCGGACCCAGCAGCAGTTCATATAGATGCCTTTCTACTGGATTGGTCCCATTTAGACCTTTATGCATTCCCCCCGTTCAAGATTGTCAACAAGGTACTGCAGAAGTTCGCCTCTCACGAAGGGACAAGGTTGACGTTAGTTGCTCCCCTCTGGCCCGCGAGAGAATGGTTCACCGAGGTACTTCAATGGCTGGTGGACGTTCCCAGAACTCTTCCTCTAAGGGTGGACCTTCTACGTCAGCCACACGTAAAGAAGGTACACCCAGGCCTCCACGCTCTTCGTCTGACTGCCTTCAGACTATCGAAAGACTCTCGAGAGCTAGAGGCTTTTCGAAGGAGGCAGCCAGGGCGATTGCTAGAGCAAGGAGGACATCCACTCTTAGAGTCTACCAGTCGAAGTGGGAAGTCTTCCGAAACTGGTGCAAGTCGGTATCAGTATCCTCGACCAGTACCTCTGTAACCCAAATAGCTGACTTCCTATTATACCTGAGGAAGGAAAGATCTCTTTCAGCTCCCACTATCAAAGGTTACAGAAGCATGTTGGCAGCAGTCTTCCGTCACAGAGGCTTAGATCTTTCTAACAACAAAGATCTACAGGACCTCCTTAAGTCTTTTGAGACCTCGAAGGAGCGTCGTTTGGCTACACCTGGTTGGAATTTAGACGTGGTTCTAAGATTCCTTATGTCAGAAAGGTTCGAGCCACTACAATCAGCCTCCTTTAAAGATCTCACTTTAAAGACTCTTTTCCTCGTTTGCTTAGCAACAGCTAAAAGAGTCAGTGAGATACACGCCTTCAGCAAGAACATCGGATTTTCATCTGGAACGGCTACATGTTCTTTACAGCTTGGTTTTCTAGCCAAAAACGAGCTACCTTCTCGTCCTTGGCCGAAATCGTTCGATATTCCAAGCCTTTCAAATTTGGTTGGAAATGAACTAGAAAGTGTCTTATGCCCTGTTAGAGCTCTTAAGTTCTATTTAAGACGAACTAAACCTTTACGAGGACAGTCAGAAGCTTTATGGTGTGCTATTAAGAAACCTTCTTTACCTATGTCAAAGAATGCAGTTTCCTATTATATCAGACTGTTGATACGAGAAGCTCATTCCCATCTGAATGAGGAAGACCATGCTTTGCTGAAGGTAAGGACACATGAAGTTAGAGCTGTCGCAACTTCAGTGGCCTTTAAACAAAATAGATCTCTGCAGAGTATAATGGACGCAACCTATTGGAGAAGCAAGTCAGTGTTCGCGTCTTTTTATCTTAAAGATGTCCAGTCTCTTTACGAGAACTGCTACACCCTGGGACCATTCGTAGCAGCGAGTGCAGTAGTGGGTGAGGGCTCAACCACTACATTCCCCTAATTCCATAACCTTTTTTAATCTTTCTCTTGAAATGTTTTTTATTGTTGTTTTTTGGGTTGTCCGGAAGGCTAAGAAGCCTTTCGCATCCTGGTTGATTTGGCGGGTGGTCAAATTCTTTTCTTGGGAAGCGCCTAGATTAGAGGTTTTGATGAGGTCCTTTAGTATGGGTTGCAACCCTTGATACTTCAGCTCCTAGGAGTCGCTCAGCATCCTAAGAGGATCGCGAGGCTCAGTAAGGAAGACGTACTTAAAAAAGGCAGAGTAATTGTTCAAGTCGACTTCCTTACCAGGTACTTATTTATTTTATGTTTGTTATTTTGAATAACTGCTAAAATGAAATACAAAATCCTTAGCTCATAATAATGTAAACAATTAATGCTGGTCTCTACCCACCCCCCTGGGTGTGAATCAGCTTATATAATCACCGGCTAAGTTTAATATTGAAAAATGTTATTTTTATTAATAAAGTAAATTTTTGAATATACTTACCCGGTGATTATATATTAAAGGGCCCTCCCTTCCTCCCCAATAGAGACCCAGTGGACCGAGGAGAAAATTGAGTTCTGTGTTTACATTGAGTACTGAGTACCTGCTCGACAGATGGCGCTGTTGAAGTACACCCCCTACCTGCATAGCGATCGCTGGCGGATTTTGAACGTAGAGTTTTTCTGTCGGGCAGCAGAGCTGCAGCTTATATAATCACCGGGTAAGTATATTCAAAAATTTATTTTATTAATAAAAATAACATTTTTATATTTTTTGATAATTTTTTGAGAAAATTCAGGCATTTTCCAAGAGAATGAGACCAACCTGACCTCTCTATGACAAAAATTAAGGCTGTTAGAGCAATTTAAAAAATATATACTGCAAAATGTGCTTGGAAAAAAATAACCCCCTGGGGGTTAAGGGTGGGAAATTTCCAAATACCCCGGGGGTAAAAGGGTTAAGAGAACAGCCGCAGCCCGTCCCCGTGTGCCTGCACTTTTCGTCAGCACAGGAAGGACCAAGAGGAGGGTCATCAAGAACACCACCTCAGCATGGATTCACAAGGTCATAGACCTAGCATTGAATCCAGACCCTCCTCCTTCACGTCGCCCCAGAGCTCATGATGTCAAGGGCATAGCTACGTCCCTGGCATTCAAGAGAAACTTCTCAGTGAGTCAGGTTCTTCAAGCTGGGATTTGGAATCGTCAGACCACATTCACATCCCACTACCTGCAAGACGTGACCCACAGGAGACTCGATACATTCTCTATCAGTCCTGTGGTGGCTGCAGAACAGCTGGTTTAAAACCTCAAGCTCCTTTTGTTCCGTAACCGAAATACAAACCACGCTTTTTACATAGGGTATTACTTTCGGCGTAGGTGAAATGATGAGCCATTAGATTTTTAATGAGGGTTAACTACCCCCACGCTAGTTAGCGGGGGTAGGGGAAGGGTAGCTTGCTACCCCTCCCCCCCCCCCACACACACTGGTGAGTTGTCTCACTTCACTTTTGGCTCGGACGATGTACAGACGTGTCTGTCCTCGTCCTCGTTATTGACAGCCTTGATTTGTTTTTTTATTTTTCTCAGATCTTGTGTGTTTGGAAGTTGGCCTCACCTTTTCATCGCTACTATGCGCAATTGCCCTGGACTCTCTGGCCGCCCTTGTGGGACCTTCATGTCAGCGGAGTACACGGATCCTCACACCCTTTGCCCGCAATGCCGAGGCCAACGGTGTGAAAGAGATAATACTTGCAGTGAGTGTAGGGAGTGGTCTGCCTCCCAGTGGAAGAAGTTCGGCCGTCGGCATAAGAAGAAGTCCAAGAGAGACCGTTCTCCTTGAAGGGTTGCCTTGAAGAAGGAAGGCTCTAAGGACTCCTCTTCCGCCGCCCGAACCTCCTCCGAAGCTCCCACTTGATCGGTCTCTTGTGATAGACTGTCGAGTGGTAGCGCAGGCCCTAGTGGTGTTTCCCGACCTCGGGGTGCGGGAGAGGGCGTTGCCTCCCATAGCGAGGCAGCTCCCTCTCCTCCTCCGGGGGAGGATATTATGGATTTTATTGAATATGACCAAACTGTCTAACAATGATTTGTTTCAGCTTTGGGCTTCCTTGGGGCTGAAGGGCTCGCCCTCCAAGAAAGCCCTGTTTGACCTGATCCAGTTGGGGGCAGCGGTCAAACAGTCGCCGGTAACACCAGGGGTACTCCCTTTGGATATAGTCGACACTGTTTTGGCAGAGGCTTCTGACGGGTCTGGTCAAACCTCTGCTGCTGCTGCCGTTGCGGACGTTGCTGAAGGCTCTCCTTCCCCCTCTGAACATCCTTCGAGGGGAAAGGGGAGTCCCACGATCTCTCCTGCGGGTGTCTCCCCCCCTCGGGGGAGCGCACTGACAGAGACTCCTCTTCAGAGGACCGACGACTTGGACGCCCTTCCTCGAGGTCGACTTTGTCGTAAGGCTCGTCAGCCTCTCCGCCGTAGGGGACTTCCTTCTCCCTATAAGAGAGTTAGGAGGCTCCTCTTCGGGTCTTCCTCGCCGTCTCCTTCCCCTGCAGAGGAGCCTCCTCGTCGGGAGAAGACCGTCGCAGTACCGTCCTTAGACCTCTCCGCAGCTCGTTTGCGATCTCCTTCGCCTACCAGACCTTCCGACCTGCCCTCTCCGTTCCTGGCTGCAGATGCGCTGTGGGCGCCTTCTCACCCTGTCATCCTTCAGGCACCGATCCCTTCGGGAAAAAGGGACTCTACCCACGGTGTGGGTAAGTCCCTTGCGCGTCAGGGTTCCCCTGCGCTCTCAACTGCACGTTCGCGCGCAGTAGCGCACAAGCGCTCTCCGGAGTTGCAGTCTTCGGACTCAACTCACCATCGCTCTCCTTCTCGCCAGCGATCACCTGCTCGTCAGCACTCTCCTATTCATAGGCGATATCCTGCTCGCCAGCGCCCTCATGTTCCTGCTGTGCGCCATGCGCACCATCGTTCTCCTGAGCGCCCACGATCTCCTGCTTGCCCGCGCGCAGCTGCACAGCCTGTTCCTGATGCGCGCCCAGCACGCCAACGATCGCCACCGCGTCCACGATCGCCAGATCTGGACTTAGCCAAGGGGTTTACTCCGTCGCCTCGCCCACACGCCCCTGCGCGCCCATCTCTACCTGCGCAACAGCGTACACGCACTCCGGTGCTCCCTTCAAGGGCTCCTGCACGACCGCGTGCCCTAGAATCTCCTTCTGGGCTCATCGACGAGCGTTCGCCCTCGCGTTCTTCGCCAGATAACTCTGTGAATGCGCACAAACACCTTACTGCGCGCCAACGATCTCCTGCGCGCCCGCGCGGTCCCAAGCCTGTGCGCAAACGCTCGCCAACACGTCAGCGCTCCCTTCAGTCAGATCGCCCCAGATCTCCGACTCGCCCGCGTGATAAATCGCCTGTGCGCAGTCATTCGCCTGTGCGCGGTACGCTCCGTCGCTCGCCAACGCGCCATCAGGAGTCTACGCGACACCGCTCGCCAACGCGCCAGCAATCGCCTCCGCGCCAACACTCGCCAGATCGCACGCGACATCGATCGCCTGTACGTCGCCGTTCTCCCGCGCGCCGTCAGCGATCTCCTATAATCCAGCGCGCCCCCTCACCTACGCGCCCACGCGCACCTTCACCTGCGCGCCAACGTGTCCCCTCGCCAACGTGCCCACTCGCCAGCGTGCCCACTCGCTCACTTGCCAGCACGCCCACGCGCCACTCGCCCGCGCGCGAACGCACCCACACGCGTATTTCTCCGTGCGACAGCGCGTCCGCGCATCGGAAGTTGCCCACACGCAACCCCTCAAATACTTCATCGCGCAAGCGCCGCCGCGATCCCCATTCTCGCAGGGATCAACAGCGCGTACAACCGACAGGGACGTGGACTTCCAGATCGCCTTCTGGATCGCCACCGCGCAAACACAGGGCTACCGACCAGGACCAGGAAGGATCAGCGGAGAGGTCCATGCAACATTCTTCCCTTTCTTCATTGCAGGCAGGCCCCGCTGTGTCCACTCCGAAGGGTCAGGAGATCTCCTTCCCTCCGGCGGGGATAACTGACACTGCGTCAGTCACCCGTCAGTCTTGGTTTCGTCACATAATGAATGCGGTGCTTCAGGCTGTGAAGCTTGCCCTCGCTGATTTGGGACTGAAACCAACGACAGACTCATCCCCGCTGAAGAGAAGGAGAGGAGTGGACTTCGTGGTAACTTCTCCCAGGGAGAAGTTTGCTCCTAAGAGGTCCGGCAGGAAAGCACCATCCACTTCGCGGTCGGTTTCTCCTTCTCCTGTGGACGAGGTCTTTCCGTCCTCAGGAGAATCCAGTGAGGCAAGGGTTTCCCCCACGGCACCAATGGGAGGAACCCTGCCCCATAGGGGAGAAACTTCTCGCGAGGAAGGTACTTTCCAAACCTCTTTGCTGGAGTCCTGTTTTCCTCCTAGGAGGGAGCCCAGGGACTCCAAGACAATTGCTAAATCGTCATCTAGGATTCGACCAGAGCCAACCAGACCCCGGGAGAACGTCCACGTGTCTCCCCAAGATGAGCCTTTGGGGACAGGAGACTTGGCTGCCAGTCCGCAGGGAGGAGAACAGCACGAGTCGGAGCACGCCTTCTGGGAGGTCCTGAGCTTGGAGAGGCAACTCAACAAGTTCAAGGACCCGGAGACCGCCCTTCGAGAGGGCAAGGATACGGTGCTAGACCAAGTCTACGGCACCCAGAAACCCCCAAAGACCAGTGCAGCTCTGCCTTGGTCCCAAGGGGTGAAAGGGGCCAGAGACAAGGTCGAAGCCCAGCTCTCCGAACTCGCATCCTCCAATCGTTCTTCTACCGGGAACAAACTCCTCCCGCCTCCTCGTGTACATCAGAGGAGGTACTTCGAGATCATGGGGGAGTCCAGTATGGCTCTTCCCCTCCACCATTCGGTGAAAGAGCTCACGAAGGGAACTTCTCTTGAGAAGCTCTCCGCCCGGCAGGTGACATTCTCGGCGTCGGAGATCCTGAGCCAAGAGAAGGTAGCGAAGTGTGCCATGCAGGCCACTTTGTGGCTGGACATTTGGCTAGGATCTCTGGGCATCTTATTGCGCTCTGAGGATCTGTCCAAGGAGAGCTATAGGAAGGCCCTGGAGACCTTCCTCCTCTCGGGCACGCGTTCGATCGAGTTCCTGGCTCACCAGGTCACCAACCTGTGGGTCAACTCGATCCTCAAGCGTCGTGACGCAGTGACCGAGAGGTTCCATCCGAAGGTCCCCGCCGTGGATATCTGCAAGCTCAGGCACTCTTCCATCCTTGGAAGAGATCTGCTAGAGCCCAAGGACATAGAACGAAGAGCTGAGAGGTGGAGGAGATCGAATCAAGATTCATTCCTCCAGAGGGCTCTTACATCTCAGCCCTACAAGCCTCCAGCTCCTCAACAGCAACAGCAGCCTCGCAAGACACCAAAGCAGGCACCGGCAGCTAAGACAAGGGTGTCTAAACCGCAGCCCTTTCCAACTAAGGACAGAAGGGGCGGTATGTCCTCCAGGGGAGGAAAGAATCCTAGGGGAAGCAGCCGAGGCTGCAAACGCTAGGATCGGCAATCCCCCTGCGTGTCCACCTGTGGGGGGGATGCCTAAAAAGTTGCGTGCACAGGTGGCAGCAACTTGGGGCCGATTCTTGGACGGTCTCTGTGATCGGCCAAGGTTATCGCGTCCCATTCACGACATCTCAACCTCCCCTGACAGCGAATCCAGTGTCGTTGAACTCCTACGCCATGGGATCGGCAAAGGGGTTAGCCCTTCGGGCAGAAGTTCAGACCATGCTCAAGATGGATGCTCTCCAAGTGGTCGACGACAGCTCCCCAGGCTTCTTCAGTCGACTCTCTCTTGTAAAGAAGGCGTCTGGAGGCTGGAGATCCGTCATCGACCTCTCAGCCCTGAACAAGTTTGTCAAACAATCTTCGTTCAGCATGGAGACAGCAGACACGGTCAGACTTGCAGTGAGACAGCAAGACTTCATGTGCACACTGGATCTGAAGGACGCGTACTTCCAGATCCCAATCCATCCGTCTTCCAGGAAGTACAGTACTTAAGATTCAGCCTAGACAACAAGATCTACCAGTTCAAGGTACTGTGTTTCGGTCTCTCTACAGCACCTCAGGTGTTCACCAGAGTGTTCACGCTGATTTCGTCTTGGCCACACAAGATCGGCATCCGTCTCCTCCGATATCTGGACGACTGGCTAATCCTGGCAGACTCGGAGTCGACCCTTCTTCGACACCGAGACAGATTTCTGGGAATTTGCCAAGATCTGTGGATCATGGTAAATCTCGAGAAGTCCTCTCTGCTTCCGGCCCAACGACTGGTATATCTAGGCATGATATTAGACACCAATCTCCACAAAGCCTTCCCATCAGACAACAGGATAGCAAGGCTGAGGAGGGTTGCAGAACCTTTCCTCAGGCGGGAAGAGCTTCCAGTCCAATCATGGTTACGTCTACTAGGTCACCTAACCTCCCTGGCACGTCTGGTTCCGAACGGCCGCCTCAGGATAAGATCCCTGCAATGGCGGCTAAAGTCCCGGTGGAATCAAGGATCCGATTCCCCAGACTCTCTGGTTCCTATAGGTTCCAAGGAACGGGCGGACCTTCGGTGGTGGCTGAACGACGAGAATCTACGAAAGGGAGTGGATCTTCTCGTCCTCCCCCCGGATTTGACTCTGTTTCCGGACCCGTCAAAAGAAGGGTGGGGGGCCCACGTTCTGATCCAAAGGATCTCAGGCCTTTGGTCAGAATCAGAAAAGTACCTCCACATCAACCTGCTAGAGATGAAGGCCGTATATCTGGCTCTTCAACAGTTCCAACGGACCCTGGCGGGCCACTCTGTGGTGGTGATGAGCGACAACACCACGGTAGTGGCTTACATCAACAAGCAGGGAGGTACCTTTTCTCAACAGCTATCCCATCTTGCAGTAGAGATTCTGAGATGGTCCGAAGCCCACTCGATAACACTATCAGCTCGCTTCATTCCTGGCAAGAGGAATGTGCATGCCGACAGTCTGAGCAGAGCTACGCAGATAGTGAATACCGAGTGGTCTTTGGATCCTCAGAGAGCCAACAAAGTCCTGACTTTATGGGGTTCCCCGACAGTAGACCTGTTTGCGACAGCCTTGAATTTCAAGCTGCCCCGGTACTGCTCTCCAGTCCCGGACCCCAAGGCTCTCTGGCAAGATGCCTTTCAACAGAGGTGGAACAACATCGACGCTTACGCCTTTCCACCTTTCTGTCTGATGAGAAGGGTGCTCAACAAGACCAGACTATCATTCAATCAGTCTATGACCCTAATAGCTCCGCTGTGGTATCACGTGGAATGGTTCCCGGACCTTCTGCAGCTCCTGACGGAGCTTCCGAGAGAACTACCCCCACGACACGAGCTACTCAGACAACCACACTGCAACATCTTCCACAAAGCCGTAGCTTCGCTCCGGCTTCACGCCTGGAGACTATCTAGCGTCTCCTCACGGAGAGAGGATTTTAGCAACAGGTCGCAGACAGGATGTCTCGACACCTGCGCAAGTCCTCTGCGGGAGTCTACCAGGCGAAGTGGAAAGTCTTCTGTGGTTGGGGTCGTGGGAGGGGTATCTCTCCACTCGATGCCACTATTCCAGCAATAGCGGAGTTCCTCGTGTATTAGCGGGAGGAAATGCGCCTTTCTGTCTCGGCGGTGAAAGGCTATCGCTCAGCCTTAAGCCTAGCCTTCAGGCTGAAAGGAGTGGACATTTCCTCTTCGTTAGTACTTTCCCTACTCATACGTAGCTATGAGCTTACCTGCCCTCAGTCGGAAGTGAGACCTGCTCCTTGGAACGTGGTTCGAGTCCTCAGGGCTCTGAAGAGAGCTCCTTTCGAACCATTACGCCAGGCCTCTGATCGCCACCTGACTTGGAAGACGGTGTTCCTACTCGCTTTGGCCTCGGCCAAGCGAGTCATGAACTTCATGGTCTCTCATACGACAACGCCCATTCAAGGGGATGGGGGGAGGTAACGTTCAGGTTCGTCCCTGAGTTTGTTGCCAAGACTCAGAACCCTGGGGTGCCGGACGCACGGTTCGACTCCTTCAGGGTGACGAGTCTACGTTCTGTAACAAGTGACCCAGACCATCTGTTATTATGCCCAGTGAGGAGTCTGAGGCGTTACTTGAAAAGAACAGCTGCAGTCCGTCCTCAAGTGCAAGCTTTGTTTGTAAAAACGGGAACGACGAAGAGAAGGGTCACCAAGAACACCATCTCGGCCGGGATTCGAAAGGTTATCCACCATGCCTTGAATCCTGACCCTCCTCCGTCACGTCGCCCTAGAGCGCACGATGTCAGGGGCATCGCTACGTCCCTGGCTTTCAAGAGAAACTTCTCTGTGACGCAGGTACTACAAGCTGGGGTCTGGAAGCGTCAAACGACCTTTACAGCCCACTACCTGCAGGACGTGACCCACAGGAGCCTCGATACCTTTTCTATTGGCCCTGTGGTGGCTGCACAACAGCTGGTCTAACCTCAGGCTCCTTATTGGACAGGTAGCAGAAGGTTGGGGGCACTGTTACCCGGTTTTAGTCTGCGTGAATAAAAGAGTATGTCTGGCCCTTACTTCTTTCTTCATTCTCCCCTCCCTTGGGGAAAGCAGCATCTTGGTCTCTGCATAGCTGACCTCAACCTCTGCAGGTAAACCTTGCTCCCTTGTGCTCCTAGTATTAACATTTAATACTGTTTACGTCCCTCATACCCTGACGAGATGGTGTTGGGAATGTCCTAGCCTAGATTTCCATCTAAAGGACTCCAGGTCAACTTCCTAGGATGAGTCACACTTTTTCCTCCACACACAAGCTTATGTAGGCCGCACATTCATTGCAAGCAAAGAACGTGCGAGGTGCAGGGACTCCCTTTCTCGAGTGCTGCTCACTCGAATTTCAAGTCCCCGGGTAAAGCCAAAGCCATTAAGGCTGGGGACTTTCCGCCACTCCTAAGGGGTAAGTCACCCTATGTAAATAGCGTGGTTTGTATTTCAGTTACGGAACAAATGACAAATTCGGAGATAATTTGTATTTTTCCTAACCATACAAACCTTAGCTATTTACACATGTTTGCCAGCCAGCCCTGACCCCCAAGAGAAGTCCTACCTCTAAGTGAAGTGAGACAACTCACCAGTGTGGGGGCGGGAGGGGTAGCAAGCTACCCCTCCCCTACCCTCGCTAACTAGTGCGGGGGGTAGTTAACCCTTGTTAAGAATCTAATGGCTCGTCATTTTAGCTACGCCGAAAGTAATACCCTATGTAAATAGCTAAGGTTTGTATGGTTAGGAAAAATACAAATTATTTCTGAATTTGTCATATTGGACAAGTAGCAGAAGGTTTAGGGCATTGTTACCCGGTTTTAGTCTGCGTGAATGAAAAGGTTTGACTGGCTCTTATTCTTTTCTTTATCCTCCCCTCTCTTGGGGGAAGCAGCATCCTGGGTTCTCTGCACAGCTGACCTCAAACCACTGCAGGTAAACCTTGTGTACCTAGTATCAAGACTAATAATGTTGCGTCCCATTACCCTGACGAGGTGGTATCGGGAAAGTCCTAGTTACACAGTTTCTCCTTCTAAAGAACATACTCATATAAGGAGCCCCCGGGTAAAGCCAAAAGCCAGACTGGCTGGGACGTCCACCCTACCTAATTTGTAAGTCACCACTATTAGATAGCGTGGTTTGTATTCCAGTTACGGAACAAATGACAAATTCATAGATGATTTTAATTTTTCCTAACTATACAAACCTTAGCTATTTAAACAAACTTGGCCGCCAGCCCTATCCCCCTTGAAGTCCTACCTCCAAGCAAAGTGAGCTCAATCACAGGTGTGTGGAGGGGTGGGGGGGGCGGTAGCAAGCTACCCTCCCCTACCCCCGCTAACTAGCGGTATGGGTAGTTAACCCTCGTTGAAAATTAATAGCTCGTCATTTCAGCTATGCCGAAAGTAATACCCCTATTAAATAGCTAAGGTTTGTATAGTTAGGAAAAATACAAATTATCTACGAATTTGTCATTTTAATGTTGTTACTGGTCTTAATATAATTTATCACGCTTGTTGTTATATATCATTTATAGTATATTGAACACTTCTCTATTTCTATTCTTCACTTGTTTACTTTCCTGTTGGAGCCTCTTGGCTTGTAGCCTCCTGCTTCTCCAATTAGGGTTGTAGTAATAATGAAAAAGTGATAAATACATCAACGATAGTAAATGTTGAAGCTTTTTATTAATAGTCTAGACCATTTTCCAATTAATCCTTAAGCCTTTTTGAAAATCTGTCTGCCATTGATTATTGTAACTAACCCAAAAGAGTGTTTTATTCATGTATTTATTTTCCTTTACAGGAAATGAATCCTGTTTCTGGATCATCACCACAAACAATCTTAAATCAGATTTTTCCCTGACGCTGATGGAAATTTGGTGCCTTAACATCCTCTGTCTGTGGCACCAGGATTCCAGAACATTCCAGCCAGACCACTCCATCTCAGCCACTTATAATTAGTTCTTAGTGTAGTTTGATTCATTTTACATCTGGACATTTTAAAATACTTACAAAAGTCTTAACTTTTACACAGCAATGGTGTCAGACCAGTCAGGATTACAGGTGTTTTCCAAATTTTGAGATTTCTGTAGGGTTCAGTGCCCCCATTTACAGGTTTATTTTAAAGTTAATGATATTTTAATACAGTTTCATACATATTGACTTTTGAAGTAATGTCTATGTGGGTAATTTTGCCAGAGGGTACAAAACTTCTGGACTTCAGTGAGGCTGTAACTAAAGCTACCATATCAGGTTCATATCAGCTTCCCCAGTAAGGCTTCAATTCTCTGTGTAAGAAACAATATTTATAAATTTCCAAAAAGAGGTCAGATTAAAAACATCTATAGTATTAAGTTTAAAATGTGAGAGATTGTGATATCTATTAACCATACTATAAAGTTTTTAGGCCAAGTATTGAGGGCTGTTATGCAACTTATAAAAATCCATTGGGAAATGCTTAGATGCCTTGAACCTATAGAATAAATTGACCCATACAACATGAGGCATTGCTAAATCAATTCAATTTATCTGGATTGAATATATTTCTCAGCTGGATTGAATGAAAAAGTTAATCTTTCTTTTCTAACAATACTCCAGTTTTCAAATCAAAGCTTTGGCATTTTAGATCTGTAAAAGGAATTTCCCTTCTGATGTTTTCAGTGATTCTGGAAGTGACACAGAAGTCCGTCTTTAAGTTTTGCCTTTGAAAATATCCAAAATTAAATATGTTGAATCTTTTGATATAGAAATTGCAGATGTTGGAGTATGTGATCTAAGGTATTGGAAGCGTTGGGAGGTTGATTTTGAGAAATCCCTAGAGTTTTGAATGTATCCAATGTTTTTTCAGTAATTGGTTGTTGACCGCTCTAAGACTCATTATATGAAAAACTAACCCAAAGGAATAATGAACCAGAAATTGTACAAGGTCAAACCTATCGTTGGGTTTTGCTGTTCATAAAGTAGTTTGACCTCGTCTTTAAATAGGTTTGAATAGGCGACACTTGTTGAACCCGTGAACTTATTTTAAAGTAGCCTATATGATCTGATCCTGCACACAGAGACTGTGTCAATTTCAATCAGTTGTTAATATCGGTGTTTAGTGATATGTCCGTTTCAAGAGATTTCTAAAGAATTATATTTCAAATTAAGATTGTTTTTAGTAACAAATTCTCGTAGCCAAACCCTATGAGGACTTAGGAACCTCTGTAACTTGAACGTCAAACAATTTATTCTTTTTGAGCACCAGATTTTGTTGTTATTAGAATTATTAATGAGCTGAACTGACTACTGACCCAACTTCCTAAGCTCTCTCTCTCTCAACCAGCTCTCCTATTTCCTGACTGGTCTGTCACTGTTGGTATTAGTAAGATGTGAAGGTAGTCATCTGTGAAGACCTTCTGTAAAATGATGGTATGTTGTTACACATTTACTCTCGAGGCAATGCCTTCTGGTTAGGGACCTTCTCTCGACAGTCTCTCATAGGTTGTGTTCTCTCATTCATGTGACTCGGTCTATACAATGTAAGGATATTTAATCAGTACCGAGACTTGAAGCATTGCATTGTATTGCCTCTGGAGTAAATGGATATGATTCTGTCAGTGGTGTTTTAGAGTTAAGTTTAGTTTAGGGATTTAGCATTTGATCTCAGAAAACTATTTTGTTTTGTATTTAAATGTACAGTTTTAAATATTTAACTTAGCCGGTGAATATATAATAGCTGCAACTCTGCGGCTCGACAGAAAACACACTCAAAAACTCGCGAGCGATCGCTATGAAGGTTGCGGGTGTGCCCACCAGCGCCACTATCGGCCAGATACCACTCTTGCATGTAAACAAACCCTTCAATTCTTCTCTGTCGACGTTGACGACAAGACGTATCATTACTCGCTGTAGAACCTGGAGTTTTCTCAACATATTTGGTGAAGTACTTCATTTTGGTTTGAGCTTTCGCAATGCAGGTGTTTTATCTTCAACTTAAATCTTGAACTCGTTTTTGGATAGATTTAATTTTTGATGACTTTGGATTGTTTTTTGGACTTTCTTTGACTTTTAAATGGCCGACCCTTCCCTTAGTACGGAAGTGTGTTTTAGGCTTTTAGCAATTATCTTATCACGTTATAAATTAATTATAGATTTTCCTCTATATATTTTATATCTCACCCGCCTTTATTAGGCCTCTTCGATTAGCTTTCCATTTATAATAAACATCAAAATAAATTTTAATGATTTGTTTATATGCGCCCTTTCCTGAGAGTAGGCGGTCCTAACTTGGAAACCGAAGTTAAACAACGTTGAGCCCTTTTCAATCGTAAATAACTTTTACAGAGTTAATGATTTAAAACTTATTAAATGAAATATTTTTAGTAAATATTTTATGATAGTTTTTTCTTTGAATAGTCTTCGTACTGTTTCAAAGATGAACTAACGTTTAGTTTATTTATGCTACGCAGTTTGCGCTCTATCGTTACGATAGAGAGAGAGAGTATCACGGTTTCACTTTGCAGAAAGAGTAAATCGATTCTGACGTTTTGTTCTTTTTTCTTTTAAAGCTTAAATGTTTTAAAGACTATTTTAAAGGAATTTTTAATTGAAAAACCTTTCAGTTTTTTTTTTTTTTTTTTTTTCCTTTGGTCAAATAACCTGTTTATTGACGAAAGGTAAGTGGGCTCTTCTCTCTGGTGCGAAATCGAGAGAGAGAGAGAGAGAGAGAGATAGAGACGGAGAGAGAGGAGAGAGAACGTTCCGATCTTTATCTCGTCCCAAGCGAGTAACGTTGTTCTCGAGTTATTCTCGTCCCTAGTCTCTGTACGGGGAGAAAGGATAAAACGTTTTTAGTTTTTATTCTCGTCCCAAGGCACTGTACGGTGAGAGATTGAAAACGTAGTTTTGAATGAACTAGTGTTTAGTCTCTTCCCCAGTCACTAATTTTTTTTATCTTAAAATATGTTTACTGTTTTTTGCTGGTATTAATGTGCTTACATTATACGACTGATTTCGCAATTACAACCTTTTGATGAGGGTAGAATTGCGTGCTTCAGGTAGAAATCAGTTTTATTCATACCTAATGTGAATTGTTTAAAAAATTCGATTTCAGTGAAATAAGTGCAAAACAGAAAATCGTAGTGATAAAGTGATATTGCGCAAAGTGTTATCAGTGTTGCGACCGAGGGTTCGTCTGTTCGTGCCTGTCGTTCGCCTAGTCCGGGACCTCTTGCAAGCTCCCAAGCCCAGGGGAGAAGTAATGTCGTACGACTTATGGGTTCGAGAGGCCTTGATCAGCGAACAGACGTTCCCTCTATGGTATCAGGTGTATCTTACCAAGATCACCCCTACCATAAGGCGAGAGAGACGATTTTCTCCTCGTCATCCGAAGGCTTTTCGCATAAGAAACCGTGGAACAAGGTTTCGAGGCCCTTTAAGCGAAAGTCAGTCCTTTCAGGACAGGTCCAGCGTCCTGGTTTTAACTATTAGGACAGCTCTGACCCTATGCAGTCATCGGAAGACTGCTCGCCGCCTAAACAAAAGCGTAACACAGACTCCGAGAGTTTTTGTAGGCAAGGTTTTGCAGTCACAGACGTTACCCTCGTCTCTTACCGCAACCATTCCCGTTGATCCTAAATGGGTTGTACGGCAAGACATGCAGAATAAGCTTGCCTCCCTTATGGAAGACTATTCTGCCGATAAGTCCGTTGAGCCTAGCCGTTTATCTCATCGAGATCCTGGCCTTCAGCCACCCTAACGTTCCTTTGTGCGTCCTGTTGACGTTGGCGTAGCCAAGTCACGTCAGTCAGGTTGTTTAGAACCACACTCGATGCGGTCTCGTGTGGATTTTCAGCCACATTTGGACGTTAGGCCACTTGCTGATGCTCCTGTTGACGTTCAGGACGTTCGCCAACAATCGGAGTTGACTTGTTTTGACGCTGAGCGTCAACCTCCGCATTCTAGAGTTGTTTTGACTGCTCAGTCTAGGCGGTCAAAGCAGTCTCGAGTGGACGCTGTGCGTCCTCACGCACCTGTTGTTGTTGACAGTTCACAGACTGTCAAGCAGTTACATGACGTTGCGTCCTGGTCCGCTACTAATGCACCAGTGCGTGTGGACTCTGCTTGTAAAGCATTGCCACCACGGTAGGTCTCTCCCTGGCTTGAGACTCGGCTATTGTCGGACAAGGTTCCTTCAGATGAGGAAGTTGCTGTTCCCCCTCCTACTGATATTCCCTTGAGGACTCTGTCAGACGGAGAGGAGCCTAAAGCTGCTTAGCCCTCTATGGACTTTAAATAAATCATGCTGATTTTTAAGGATCTTTGTCCGGATCTTTTTGTAACTGCTGCTCCTCGTTCGCCTAAACGTCAGAGCTTACACTAGGCCTAGCTACTTCGAAGCCGTTGTTTTATAAGCTAGTGCTCTCTCGCTCTTCTAAGAGAGCTTTACGTTTGCTAGGCGACTGGTTTATCACCAGGAGGAGTTTGGGGGAGACAGCCTTTGCTTTCCCTTCTTTTAAGCTGGCTTATAGAGCGAGAGTCTGATATGACACGAGAGAAGTTCTCGGCTTGGGAGTTCCTGCCTCTGCCCAGATAGACTTCTCAAACCTCATAGACTCTCCCTGGCGCCTGGCCATGAGACGCTCCAAGATTTTACAGGTCGACTTCAGAGCTATTTTCGAACCTTTGAAGTTTTGCTGTACAATTATGTCATGCATAAACAAGGCTTTCAGGGATGGCTCCAATGATTTGGCAGCCATGTTCACTGCAGGAGTAAGTAAGAGGCAAGTGCGCTCAATGTGTTCATTGTCAAGACAAACTTCACGATGAAGTCTACCAGGCTGTCTTGACAGCATTTATGGAAAGCGACTGGATGGTCTCTCTCGACCTTCAGGAGGCATACTTCCACATTCCTATACACCCGGATTCCCAACCGTTTCTGAGGATTGTTTACAGGAATGTGGGGTACCAGTTTCGAGCCCTGTGCTTTGGCCTCAGTCCTGCGCCTCTCGTGTTTACGAGGCTCATGAGGAATGTGGCAAAATCCCTCCATCTATCGGGGATCCGAGCCTCCCTGTACTTGGACGACTGGCTTCTCAGAGCATCGTCCAGTCTTCGCTGTCTGCAGGATCTACATTGGACATTGAGTCTGGCCAGGGAGTTGGGACTTTTGGTCAACCTAAAAGTCCCAACTGATCCCATCCAAGATTATTCTATATTTGGGGATGGAGATTCGCAGTCAAGCCCTGCTCGAAGTCCTACTAATGCTGAAACGAAACGTTTATTCAGTCAGGAGTTGGAACAGTCTCGTAGGGACTCTCTCATCCCTGGAGCAGTTTGTCTCACTAGGGAGACTACACCTTCTGCCTCTCAGGTTCCATCTAGCCTCTCACTGGAACTAGGACAAGACATTAGAGACGGTATCATTCCCAGTCTCCGAACCAGTAAAGGCATGCCTGAAATGGTGGGACAGCAATATCAGTCTGAGAGAGGAACTATCCCTAGCAGTCAAGAACCCAAACCACGTGTTGTCCTCAGACGCGTCGGATTTGGGTTGGGGTGCGACCCTGGACGGTCGGGAATGCTCGGGTCTGTGGACCTCAAGTCAGAAGAGCATGCACATCAACGGCAAGGAGCTATTAGCAGTCCACTTGGCCTTGATGATATTAGAAAGCTTCTTCGAAACTAAGTGGTAGAGGTCAACTCAGACAACACCACAACTTTGGCGTACATCTCCAAGCAAGGAGGCACACACTCCTTCACGCTGCTCGAGATCGCAAGGGACCTTCTCTTATGGTCAAGAATTCGAGGCATCTCCCTGTTGACGAGATTCATCCAGGGGGACTTGAACGTCTTGGCAGACTGTCTCAGTCGGAGGGGTCAGGTGATACCCACGGAATGGACCCTCCACAAAGACGTGGGCAAGAGTCTTTGGGCTACTTGGGGTCAACCCACCATAGACCTCTTTGCCTCCTCGTTGACCAAAAGGTTACCAATCTATTGCTCTCCAGTCCTAGATACAGAAGCAATCTACATAGACGCGTTTCTACTTGATTGGTCTTTTCTGGACTTATATGCATTCCCACCATTCAAGATAGTCAACAAGGTACTGCAGAAGTTTGCCTCTCACGAAGGGACAAGGTTGACGTTGGTTGCTACCCTCTGGCCCGCGAGAGAGTGGTGCACCGAGGTACTTCAATGGCTGGTAGACTTTCCAAGAAGTCTTCCTCTAACGGTAGATCTGTTACGTCAGCCCCACGTAAAGAATGTCCATCAAAGCCTCCCCGCTCTTCGTCTGACTTCCTTCAGACTATCGAAAGACTCTCAAGAGCTAGAGGCTTTTCGAAGGAGGCAGCCAGTGCGATTGCAAGAGCTAGGAGAGCTTCTACCATTAGAGTATACCAGTCGAAGTGGGAAGTCTTTCGAGACTGGTGCAAGTCAGCATCTGTGTCCTCGTCCAGTACCTCTGTAGCCCAAATCGCAGATTTTCTTTTACATCTGAGAAAGGTTCACTCCCTTTCAGCTCCCACGATTAAGGGCTACAGGAGCATGTTGGCTTCGGTCTTTCGACATAGAGGCTTAGATCTTTCCAACAATAAAGATCTCCAAGATCTCCTTAAGTATTTCGAGACCTCTAAGGAACGTCGTTTGGCAACTCCTGGATGGAACTTAGACGTGGTCCTAAGGTTCCTCATGTCAGACAGGTTTGAGCCATTACATTCAGCCTCCCTGAAGGATCTCACCCTCAAGACACTTTTCCTAGTGTGCTTGGCTTCGGCTAAAAGGGTCAGTGAACTTCATGCCTTCAGTAAGAACATCGGCTTTTCTACAGAAAAAAGCCACTTGTTCACTTCAACTTGGTTTCCTGGCCAAAAAATGAACTGCCTTCTCGTCCTTGGCCTAAATCTTTTGATATTCCTTGCTTATCAGAGATCGTAGGCAACGAACTGGAAAGAGTATTATGTCCTGTTAGAGCTCTTAAGTTCGATTTAGCTCATACTAAGTCATTACGAGGTAAATCTGAGGCATTATGGTGCTCAGTTAAGAAACCTTCATTGCCTATGTCAAAGAATGCTTTGTCATATTTTATCAGATTTTTTTAATACGAGAAGCTCATTCTCACTTGAATGAGAAAGACCGATGTTTGCTTAAGGTTAAGACGCACGAAGTTAGAGATATAGCAACCTCCGTGGCCTTCAAGCAAAATAAATCTCTGCAAAGTATTATGGACGCGACTTTTTGGAAAAGCAAGTCAGTGTTCGCGTCATTTTACTTAAAAGATGTCCAGACTCTTTACGAGGACTGCTACACACTGGGTCCATTCGTTGCAGCGAGTGCAGTAGTGGGTGAGGGTTCTACCACTACATTACCCTAATTCCAATATCCTTTTTAATCTGTCTCTTGAAATGTTTTTAATATTGTTTTTTTTTTGGGGTTGTACGGAAGGCTAAGAAGCCTTTCGCATCCTGATTGATTTGGCGGGTGGTCAAAGTCATTTCTTGAGAGCGCCCAGATTAAGGGTTTGATGAGGTCCTGTTGTATGGGTTGCAGCCCTTAATACTTCAGCTCCTGGGAGTCTTTCAGCATTCTAAGAGGATCGCTGGGCTTCGTGAGGAAGACAGACTTATAAGGCAGAGTAATCGTCTAAGTCAACTTCCTTACCAGGTACCTATATATTTTGGTTTTGTTATATTAATAACTGTCAAAAACTCTTAGCTTATACGCTGTAAACTTAATTAACTCTGGTCTCTACCCACCGCCTTGGCTGTGAATCAGCTATTATATATTCACCGGCTAAGTTAAATATTTAAAAATGATATTTTAATTATTAAATAAATTTTTGAATATACTTACCCGGTGAATATATAAATTAAAGGCCCTCCCTTCCTCCCCAATAGAGACGCAGCGGGACGAGAAGAATTGAAGGGTTTGTTTACATGCAAGAGTGGTATCTGGCCGATAGTGGCGCTGGTGGGCACACCCGCAACCTTCATAGCGATCGCTCGCGAGTTTTTGAGTGTGTTTTCTGTCGAGCCGCAGAGTTGCAGCTATTATATATTCACCGGGTAAGTATATTCAAAAATTTATTTTATAATTAAAATATCATTATAGGCAAACCACAGTTTTAAGCACAGTAAATGTGAGTGTGTTTGTGAGAGAGAGAGAGAGAGAGAGAGAGAGAGAGAGAGAGAGAGAGAGAGAGAGAGAGAGAGAGAGAGAGAGTGTGTGAGAGAAAGAGAGAGAGAGAGAGAGAGAGAGAGAGAGAGAGAGAGAGAGAGAGAGAGAGAGAGAGAGTGTGTGTGTGTGTGTGCACACGCTTGTTGGAAAAAGACAGAAAATTCTTTTGGATGAGAAAAAACTTGGATATTGTTGAAGATGATTGAAGCAGCCTCTCTTGCTCGTCTCGTGGAGGTTCCACTGCGAGAAGGTTCAACTCATAACAAACCCTTAAACCTGAACCTTTGAGAATTGTGCTCAAGCTTTTCCTTGGTTAACTTACAGGCTCTCAATGTGACCCATTGCCAAGGTCTGTTGCGACAGTGTGCCTCATTTTCCTTCTGTTTAGTTTTACTGGCCTCTTAGTCTTCTTCCTGTTGAAGATACAGTCATTTAATATTACTGCAAAACTTCTGTATACTTTTATAGAAGTACAGATACAGGAATTCCTGATGACCAGATCACATCATGCCCTGAATACTGTACATTCAAGTCCTCCACTTGAATCTAACAATCAGTCTCGTTTTGAGCTATTACTTAATGATTCAATTAACCTTCTTTCATAGCTATCGCTTAATGACTTGGTTTTGTAGGGGTACAAGTGCGGATCCTGCGCCAAGATCCTTTTTATGGACTCTCGAAAAAGTCAAGTTCTTGGCTGCGACGTCGTAACGACTTGCGTGGACTGTTATGAACCGAGTCCCTGACAGCATCAATATTGACTGGTGATCGAGAACTCCTGGGTCGACCAGAATGAGCGGCTCTGTTGCCCTTAACGTTCAAGTTTAAGATTGTTCTATGGGCCCTGATTTTCTGGACCCACCTGTACATTGTTTTATTTCTGGATATTGACAACATTGAAATTTTCTCTTGGAGGGAGCTTACTCAGTCACCATTTGTTTTGTCTCAAAGTAAGATTCTACACAAAATGTCTTTTCTTGAACTGTCCAAGACATTTTAGAAACTGCTCTACTTTAACCGTCCTTGCAAAGCCTCTTGATAAACATGAAATATTAAAACAATTTTCACGGGTGACATTTTTTGGGGTTGCCCTGTATCCCCAACTAAACTTGTCCCTTACTTTCAGCTCCTCTCTTGTTTCAGTGAATCACATCTTATATGTTTTGCAACTGATGCTTGCTGCAGTTTTTCACGCTGCTTGAAGCTTAGGTGGTCTTTGACACTGCTAGTTTTAATTACTGCTCTCACACATTTTCAGTATCACTCCTATACTGTAAAGATATTTAGTTTTTTTTTTTTTACTTAGGAAAAGTATTTTACATTTTATTTCATAGAAAATTCTCCATCTCTCAAACAGATGTCGAAAGATATGTGGAGAACATTGAACTTATTTTAGAATATAAAACTTTAGTATAAATATTTTGACTTTTATACTGAATTTTATAGAATCTTCAGGAATATTTTTTTCTATTTAAAATGACACAGAATGAAATTAATGACAGATTCCATTTGCAAATCTTTGACCATAAAATTTCTGGAACAAAATTATTAATTTAAAAAAGTAGTTGAACATTTGTTGAAGTTAAAATGTCATTTTGATATTGTTATCAAGTTTCAGAAGTCAAAATCTGTTAAAATCCTTTGCTAGTGCCAAGTTCCTTTACAAATGTTTTAAACATTTTCTATTGAAAACCTGCAGGTTTTAATCTTGGATTATATTCAGCCATTAGGAATGTCTTATCTATGTTAAATACCTGTAGTACGTCATCTCTTGTGAAAGATTGTGGATTCTTAACTGTGAACCTTTTTTCCCAACAGAATTTGGAAAGATTTAAAACTTACTTTGCCTTGTGGCACCTCTTGGGTTGCATGGGGCAGGGAGTGCAGTGTGGCCGCCCACCTGAAAAGGAGGAGAAGGAAAGAAGAGGAAGAAGAGTTGGTGGGGAGGAGGTATGGGATCCAACACACATCTTTTCGTCCCCCCCCCCTCTCTCTCTCTCTCTCTATCATTCTGCCTACCTCCTTTCCTTGGTGACTTTGTGAGTTTCTCAGATTCATTCCCTCAGTGTCTCTCTCTCTCTCTCTCTCTCTCTCTCTCTCTCTCTCTCTCTCTCTCTCTCTCTCTCTCACCCAAGTCTCTGTTTCAACCATTTTCCTCCAGATGTTCAGTTCTGTAACTTTGGTCTGAAATATGACGATTGCCTCATTAGTTAAATTGGTTGGAAGGAATATTTTGTTTAAGAGTAATCCCTTAGATAGTTCTTGCCAGTAAGTTTGTTTATTTGTAAAAAGGCTTTTAATGTTCTTGATAAGAGAGAGTGAATAACTGTAGTATTGCATTTGTCAAAACCATTTCCCTGTTACTTTCATTATTTTGATCCAGTTATTTCAGTACATAACTTTTCTAATGAATATTTTTCAGTTTTTATGTGTGGTATTTTTTCTGTTCTTTAAGCCAATGTAGAAATGATTATGCATATTATTTGATGTATATTGTATGAGAAAATATGACTTGAAATGCAGTGCTTAGCACTTTCAAGGTTTTGTTTGAAATACTTCTGGTTTCTATGAAGGAATATGTGTTCTGTCTCTTATAACTGGGAAGCAAGATTGTAATTACTACTTATAATCTGACAAATGAAATCTGGTTGACAATATTTAAGTCTTAAATGCTTATATTTTTAAAAACTTAATGGTAATATTGTTCTAAATTGTACTGTAAGATTTTTAATTTCTTTGGCTGTTATAGATGTCACTTATTTTCAGTTGAACTGAGATGCAGAATGAAATGTAAAGTATCATTTAAGTAAGAGTCACATGAAATGTAAAAGCCACTTTTGTATAATGGTCTTAAAAGACTGTGTACAGCATTCTTATGCTGCAGTAATTGAATGGAAGTTCTGTTCAATTGTCATTAGGATTACACGTCAACTGTATTCACCATTTGTGCAGACAGACGCATTGATATTACGGGTGCGTTTAGATCTCTTGGTTCCAAGGGGACCGTACAGGGCGGGCCACAGTAGGTAGTGCCATTTAGACCTTTGCGACCCTGTAGGAAATTCTGGATAGGGGTGTCATGTTGTCTTCTTGTTCTTGTCTTTGCTATGGCACTGGAAGGTGGGTTTCCAGATGTCTGGAAATCTTGGAAGCATTGTTGGATGAATATTATGGACCTTGGGAGGAATTATAGGGATTACTGTTTCTGTTCTGTGTATCCCTAAAAAGGTTTTTGTTCTTCGTTTCCTGTTTTTGTTCCAGGGACGTTTCCAAGTTCTGGATGTTTGGACTTTTGTCTCATGTAGTTGTTATGTTGACAGCCTTGTTTTACGCATCTGAAGAATGATTGGTATTGTATTGTGTTGCCATTTTTGGGGGAGATAATTGTTGATGTTATTCACAAAGAATTGGACCCAAAGTCCTCTAACTTTCCAGATGGAAATGATGAATAAACAAACTTATATTGGAAACAGAACACACTGTTTGGTTCCGAGACAAATTTGGTGCATTGTGAAAGTTCCTTCAATTTACTCTTCTGTTTTGAATAAGGACTCCTAACAAAAGTGTGGAGTGAGAGAGAGATTGGACAAAATAAGAAGCAGATTTCATTACTGTAAAATCTTAGCTCTTAAAAACTCTGGCTCGCTTTTTTGATAAGGACGGCACTAGTGTTGAGAGAGAGAAAAAGGACGCCTTAGCCACAAATTCAGGTCATCGGGACTTTGTTCAATCCCTCAGAATGATTAATGGTATATGAGATGCCTACTCTCTTCACCTAGGCTAAAGCCAGTAAGAACACCAACTTAAGTGTCCTACACTTGTTCATCCCTACCGAGACTTGTTGAGATATCAGAAAGGTGACTTCCATAAATGCAGAGTTGATTTTAGAGATATGTAACGGGATAATAAGAACTGATTGACATAAAAATCTATCCCAGAAAATAAAAACCAGTTTCTACTATGTTATAGAGAGCTGGCTTTCTGTTTGAGTTCAGCCATAGAAACTGATTTTTATCGCCAGATAAAAGAGATTTCCACAAAAACTGTTCTTTTACTAAATTCGTGATGGCGCTGGATGACTTCAGAAGTTTCAGCGCTCAAGTTGAATCCATTTCTTTATATGGAATAGGGAATGACTTATGTCAAGGTCTTTTTCCTTCTTCCACTGTTGGGATCAAGTTGAGATTCTTATTACAGTATTCTGTCGCAGCTGAACGGACCACTTGAATGGGTTCATAGGAGTCTATAGCCTTTGTCCTTAGAAATAAAAAGTGAGTGCTGGAACAATGCAAAGTTGGAGATGTTACACAGCTGTGTGGGAGGAGGCCAGATGGAATTAAGAGAGCAGAAGACCTTTCAGAGTTGAGGAGGATTCAAATTGTTGCTTCAAAGAGCATAATGTACAGAGTTCTGTAAGAAAAGGAAAAGCATTATGTCCTGCTATCCCATTTGAGGGCCATCTCTCACCTTCTAAAAAGAGCACATTGTAACCTGCTTCAATTGTTCAGTCAGCTGATAATCTTCAAGTAATGCTCTGATGGACAACATAAAATGCATATGCAGTTGCCAACAGTTTCTAAAGACATCCTGTAAATTCTGTTTGACTTTGACCTTTGATATAAGTCTTTATCCAGATAATTTAGTACAAAAGATATTTCCACAAGAACTGTTCTTTTACTAAATGATGTCATTGAATAATCTCATAGTTTTATTGCTTAGCATTTGGCATAGATTGTATGATTCCAATCCAATTCCTTTCATTATAAGTAATAAATTATGACCTTATGTCCAGGTCCTTCCCTCTTTCTCATAGTTGGTATTGTTTTGACTTTGTCCTTAGAAATGAGAAAGGAACAGAAGCCGAGTGGGAGAGATTAAACAGCCAAAGGCAAACCTCAAGTTCACATTGAAACTTCAAAGAGCCTAAAGTACAGATGACTGTGGGAGAGAGGAAGTAAGCATCGTGTACCCCCACTTGAGTGTCGTCTCTTGTTGTCTTAAAAGAGAATATTGTGACTTCTCATTTTCAATCGTGAGATCACCTCTTACAAACGGATTCAATGGAATCTACAAAATTAAAAGTTTTTAAACATTATAAAGGGATAAGCAAATACTGGTGAAGATAATAACTGTAATATCTATAATTTTGGAAAGTTAGAAACAATATGGAAAGAAAAAACATTTCCAGGAAACATTTGGGAAAGTGATTCCATGTTGATGACAAAGAATTTTGATAGATTGGATTTTGAAGATCGAAATGAGCATGAATGAAATATGAGAAAGGGTAGAAGAGTTATCTGTTCATATAAAACAACCAATAGTTTTACATTCCAGATTCAAAAGCTCACTTGTGCTGTTTAGAGTTCAAGAGTTTCAGTCATTCTATTGCAATGCTCATGTCCAGACTGGATTGTGGTTTGATGTCCCAAGAAATAAACTCTGTAAGTTTATTTTTGGACTCAAGAACACTAAGGTATACTCTATACTTATTCTATAATAGGATGGAGTATTCAAAATATGAACACCGTTCCGTTGAATAATCCTAAAGAGCCTTCCTTTGTGGGGGGAACTTTACTCATAATAGAATATCCTATTTTGAATAAAAAAGAGAAACAACTACTGTACATCCCAGTTGATCTATCTCTCTATTTACCAAGGCACTTCCCACATATGCTGAATCCCCTACTGCTGCTACCTCAGCGGTCACCAAGGCGACCGAAGGAAGCAGCAGGACCTGCCAGAACTACTTCACAATCGCTCGCCAATCATTCCTGTTTCTAGTTTGCTCGCTTTGATGTCTTTTAGGAACAAAATTACAGGAGAGGGGGTTCCCAGTCGCCTCGTCCCGTCCCTTTCAGTCGCCTCTTGTGACACGCAGGGATACGTAGTACCATTCTAATTGTTGTTATGCCTCCTTGGCCACAGGAAAAAATAATGTCAATTGGTACACCACTAAGCTATACCATCACTGTTCCTCCAAACCCTGTGAGCTTCAACTTCTGAAATTGTCACAAACTAGGAAATTTGGTGTTTGGGATGTCAATGGAAAGTAGTTTTGTGTTATTCAATGAAAGCTTTGAAAATTACCTCAAGTATTTTTAAAACAGATTGAAAAAAAATTTCTCTTGTTTCCTGAAACTGGCCATCTTTGGAGATACAAGGCCACCATGTGGAAATATGTTCTGCCTTTCTTTCTTTCTTGTTTTCTGTGGGGCTGAACTAGAGACGATTAGGACTTCTCTTTGGAAGAGTAAGTTGTTTTGTGGTAAAACGACTGATTATTTTCCTTCGGACAATTTGAGGATTTAGATTCGAATCCGAATTTATATTACATCTTGTTAAAAACTGTTGTTGGAGACACTTTGTGCAAGAATCTCATTTATATTTTCAAACTATGAAGAAGCATTATTCATCTTCAGAGAGAAGGAAACTGTTTGATCTGTTGTGATTTTATTTCATGATTGTTTGAGAAAATTCAATTGAAAGTTTTTTTTCTTTTGATATTCTAAAATCATCTTGAAAATAAATGAGAATCAATCTCTCTCTCTCTCTCTCTCTCTCTCTCTCTCTCTCTCTCTCTCTCTCTCTCTCTCTCTCTTGGTCTCATCACAGAAGAATAAAGCTCTGATACTGGAAATTGCATTTGTTTGGCAGTTGTTTCTTGTGATTTTTCCAAGCCTCCTCAGAGAAAAAATCCTCTCTGGATTTGTCATCTTATCATCTCTTTCTCTTCTTTAATACAGGTTTTAAGTTTAAGAAATCTGGTATAGTCTTTTGAGTCTGGCTTTTGTCAGCCAATCTCATGAGAGCTTTCTTGTTGAAAGTCAAGTCTTTGATGATGGAAATATTTCTTCCGTTTGGGAGAAATCCTTCGTATCCAACCTGGCTAGATACAAAAGAATAATATTTGTAGCCACTAAATGGAGGTTCAAAACTGCATGAATTTGAATTTTATTGTGATAATCATTGGTGGTCTTCTGCCCTCCTTGATGCTGGTTTGAAATGGAATCAGGCAAAGGTTATTAGTCTTCTTTATTGACTGTTTTAATCTGAAGATTGTTTGGGATCTTTTGTCTTCTGTCAAATAACTGAAGATGATTAGAAAGGTTTCCTGTTTGAATATTGGTATTAATATTGTAAAGTATTTTCACCTCCTGACAGCCAAGTCTAATTCCTACTTTCTCTAGGCTCTAGTGGAACTTTCGTTCTTCGATGAGAGATGAAAAATCTCATTGGAAGTCCAGCTGTAGAAAGACCAGAAGGAAATTTTGAATTTGGAATATTGAGGACATTATCTTTGAATGCTGTTTGTCTCCCTTTGTTCTTTGAAAGGAATTGCCTTTCTTGTTGGTCATTTCTGAAAGGATTCTGTTGGCTGACAGCCATTTCTGATAATAAGTTTATTGTCCTCTTCCTTTACTCCTTGTTTCTTAGTAAATGAATTTTTTGTTTGGTTTTGTGCTGTTTTGAATTTGTGCCAAAGAAGGATCCTTTGAAAGGAAGCCTTGAAGGTGGAAGAAGTGTCTTTGTACATCTTGTTGATCATGAAGTTAAAATCTTCTGAATTGTCTCGTACTTCCATTCCTCGAATGTTGGTTAACATCTGTCTCCTTAGTTATGCATACGGTTTTCAAATATTGATGAGGACGTCTTCACCATTTAGATATTTCTGAGGGTCATCTGTTCCTTTATTATGCATCTGGTTCTTTAAGAATACTAGATGAACCACAGTCTTGGGTTACAAGAAAAAATAGAAAGAGGAGGTGATATTTGCGCTTTAGTTTAAAAGTAATTTTAGTCAGTTGAAAGCTGTGTTTTAAGTCTAAGGTACCAGGAGACCTTTAGTTCCTTTGAGGTAAACTCAGGTCTTGTCGATTCAACGTTTCAGAATTTGAGGTAACTTCAATCATAGAGTTTTGAGGTATTTATCAATGTAGATCATGTTTGCCAGGCAAAGGGTTGAGAATTTTGGAGTCTCAACTGACTCAGTTCACTGCTGGCATCATACAGTGGTTTTTGCTTAGCAGTGGTGTTTAAGAGTTACTGCAATTAGCAGTCCCTCTTTTCTTTTTCTCCTAACAGACATTTAGAAAGTTAATTTTATTCACTTATGGGTCTGAGAAAGTATTGTCCTCGTGCAATCTCAGCCTCATATTCTTGTGGGATTAACCCAGAAAACCTCATTGGTATTGACTAGGGTTTTCCTCACTTAAACTTGGATATCCTTTTCTCTCTTCTCTATGTTCCTCCTCCTCCAACTTCTTCCCAATTGAGAAATCGAAGTTTTTCAATGCAGACGCTCTTTGTTCCAACTGGGATTCCTTTAAGTATCCTTCAATGCAATAATGTGAAGATGATTTTCAACCAAGTTCACATCTTGGACAAGTTTGGCATTTAGCCCTTTCTTTGCATGAGAGATACTCTTATGAAGAATGCTTGATGTGATTCTCTTTTGTTTTTAGAGACATTCTTTGTATGTTGTTCATAAGGGCTTCTTGACTAGTCAGTCTCTTCTGCTTTTGTTGCACAAATCAGGCCTAATTGGATATTGGCAACTCAATGATCATGTTTTGTAATCATGTCCTTCCTACAATTCCCTTATGGATTTTGGACTTATCCATCATGAAGGAATAGATTTTGTTCAACAAAATTTCAGTATAGAAGCAACTGAAGAGCATTGACATGTGGTAATGTCAAGATCAACTACTTCTAAGGAATTGGTTGGAATCCATCCTGGGTTTTGTGATGAAACATTTGAGATGCTACTTTTGGTGTCTGTACTCAGATGAAATTACTGTACATTCTGGTATCTTGTAGGTGAATTAAATTACAGTACTGTACATTTCTTCTTTGAAACATTGACTCAGAAACATGTCATTGTCTGTACAGAGGTGACCCAATTCTCTGTACATACAGCATTCCACTCTACAAGACTAAAAGGCATTTAAGGTTCTAATTTAACAGTTCCAAGCCTACAGTGTTTCATATTCAAATGACAGTGTTTTCCTTGCATAGCTCTGACAAGCGCTTGGGGATACCATGGTTCTTCTATTCAGGATTTGTTACAAGTCTAGTGTAAGAGGTTGGCATAGGATTCGGTCGACTGCAGACTGTGGTTCCCTTTGGAAAGTTGTCTTGGCTCAAGAGATGGAAGCGTGTGACCCGTGAAGTCTTGTGTGTCTTTGTCTGCACAATTTGGTGTTTATGGTTTCCGTGCAATTTTTAATGGAAATTAGACAGAAATGTTTTTGCAATTATTGCAAATGCAAGAAATGCCTTAAGGTCTTTTGATGCCATTTTATTGAAGTGACTTTGACTTGCATTTGACTTTGAATGATATTTTAAGAAATAACTTTGTGTATCTTATCTCTTCTGAATATATTGTGGCATTTTGGCAACCAAAGAAATTTGGAGACTAAAAAGTTAACTTTTAAAATGTAATTTATTTAATTAAAGAGTTTATTATAAGATTGTTCAACCAGAGAAATTTAAGGTTAGAATGTAAGTAGTAAAATTATCAGTTTAAACTTATTCATGTGAATCTGTTTATGAAAATAAATTGATAAAAAAAGAAAGATGAAAAGAGAAAATGAAAACATTCAAGGACCTAGTGACACCTTTTGTTCAAGAACAGAAACTGCTTCAATCATTCGTTACTAGGTGGGACTTGGGGAGGGCCTTGGTTGGGTTTTCATTTTCTCTTTTTATCCAAAAGAAAATCTTGCAAAGTTTTGGAGACGATGCTTTTGTGTTCCTTTGGGAAACGAGAAGGATTTCAAACATTTCCTTATCCATTCAAAGTCTGTTTTATTTTCTCATACAAATATACATCAAATCTTGTGCTTGTGTTTCTGTCACCATCATTTCTAGATCTTGGATCAAACTACAGAAAGAAAATCACAGGTTAAAACTGATGAATATTT
Organism: Palaemon carinicauda; assembly: GCF_036898095.1. Lineage (NCBI taxonomy): Eukaryota > Metazoa > Arthropoda > Malacostraca > Decapoda > Palaemonidae > Palaemon > Palaemon carinicauda. The sequence continues at coordinate 92,774,418 of NC_090749.1, read as the reverse complement.
ATTAGGAAACTTCTGTACCAAAATAAGTGGTTCTTAATTATATAAGTAACTGGTTTATGGTTCTTGCAAAAGCAAAACTCATTTCACCCACTTTCACTTAAGAGGAACATGACTAAGCCCTTTTAGATGGACACTTTAAACTTACTGAAAAGAATCCTTCAAGAGTCACTCTCTCAAACACCATATTCAAACTGGCCAATTCAACCGCCTAACGAGGCAACAATACTAAGGGTCGTTACACTCAAGACTAAAGTTACAGAACTGAATATCTGGATGAAACTGGTTAGAAGAGAGGCTTGGGTGAGAGAGAAAGAGCGGGGGACACTGAGGGAATGAATCTGAGAAACTTAAGTCACCAAGGAAAGGAGGTAGGGGATGGGTAGAGAGAGAGAGAGAGAGAGGGGGGGGGGGAATGAAAAAGAAGTGTGTGGGATCCCATACCTCCTCTTCTTTCCTTCTCCTCCTTTTCAGGTGGGCGGCCACACTGCACTCCCTGCCCCATGCAACCCAAGAGGTTCTATTAGCCTTTAATTTTTATAATGTATTTAGGTTTTGAATAAAATTGTGTATACTTAAATAAATCTTTATTGTATCCTCTTCTATCATATATAATTATCAATTCATTATTGAGTTTCCCTTCCAAATACAATGCCTTTCATGTTTACAAGTAAATGTTCAATTCACTATCATTCTGTCTACACTAAATCATGAAAATTTATTTATTCACAGCTACCAGGATGCTGTTCATCTTCCTTACTTAGTTCACATTGATTTAGCACCACATTAACTTGCACTAAAGGCAGTACCAATATACGACCTAGTATTCCTAACCTTTCTGGAATATTACCTTTGCTCTTCTTCATTGTATAATACCATTATCAATTAGTATGTTTAGAAAGTGGCCAATATATTGGCTTTCATATTTTCAACTCTTCAGATATAAAGTATTACAAATGTTACAGTTAGTCTGAGAGGTGTGGAAGACCCATTAGCAATGATATAACCTATGAAAATACTGGAATCCAGATATTTTGGGAACAAAGTAACATACATTGACAGATGTATGACAACGAAAGTCTCCAGAGATGAATTTAGTCATTAAGGTAGTGTTCAGGCCTAGAGTACACTTAACATAAGAGTTGCAACAAAGGGAAAATCAGTGAGGCTCTACTACAAAGCGGAGATTTGCATTGCCCTGAAAGAAAGGTGTAAAACAGGACAATGACTTTTAAGTTTCCTGGGTAATTACAGATCACTTCATTAGGTTGCAGAGAAGGTGAGTCACAACAGATTAATCTGGCCGATTATTAGAGCTACTTGGGAAAGCAGATGGCTATAAGCCCAAGAGACCAGACCCAGAACGAAAGCAGCACAACCCACAAAAAGTAAAGAATAAAGAAAGATAAATAATTATCAAAATTATCTTGAGATTTGTAAGAAACTAACAACTGCTGTTCTATGGCCAATTTGTTCCAAGGAGCAATAACTTGACCAGAGAAAACCAACAGAAGAGAAAAGTTACACAAATCAGATCCCAAAGGACAACAGAAAATGAGGCAAAAGGGTCATGTTGTGCAAATCAGGTAAAAAGGTTCATGATGCTTATTTCTTCCTCATTAAAAGTAATGCAGGAAGGAAGGCAACGTCACATTAGATAAAGAATGGATTCTTGGTAGAGCAACTGAATCTATTCCAGCTCAAATAAGGAAAATATTCTCACTGCAAGGGATCCCACGTGCAAGTCTTGCAACGTATCCTTTCCATAATTGCTTTGAAAGGAGAAACCAGGAAAGTAACAACCGAAATATGAGTTATAAACACTAGAATACCAAGGGTACGAATACCGACGGGAGCAGCCACCTTCATCAAAAATGATACAACAATCAAATAGTTGGGACCTACAAAAGACAACAGAAACACTAAGATCCTTTGTCATTTTTGCCCGATTAAGTTTTCAATGTACCGGTGTGTAGTACAGTATTGTGATCTTAACGTCTGGAAAATCTCACTGGAACTTAGAATCTTGGAAAAGTCTACCACATTACAGAGAAGCTGGAAACAACAATGAACAAATTGCATCTTATTATGATGATGTTGCAATTTGTAATGAATTTGCAAAAGTAAAAATTTCAAATTCTCAAAATCTGAAGTAGATAAAAATTCTTAGGAAATGATAAAGATACTGAAGTTAAAATGGCATCAAATTTATGAATGACTCAATATTAAACGATTTACAGAAACCAATTAGAATACAGAGAAGTAGTACTTTTAAATCTCCACCAAACTATAGATGAATCTCTTAAAAAGCACAAATGAAATCAGAGTATAAATCATGGAAAACTCTATAAAATGAAAACTTCTGAAGGCAATAAAGGAACATGGCGTCATCATAACAAAACAGAAGGACCTTGCAACCTAAACACTTGGTCACCATCAAAACAACAGGTGTTATGCACAAGTGTCAAACAACAAAGGACTCAACCTGAAACCTTAAATTCCCTTTAATTAAAATCCTCTGTTGACAAAAGATTGTTTAAACAAACACTTTAGTTTTGCAATGAAACAAGGAAGAATTAATTGGCCTTAAACACATACTGGAACAACAAATAAAAGTATTTTATGCATTAAAAGCAACAGATTTGATTCCATAACGATTACACATTGGCTCAATGCAAAATCTATAACCATTATTGAACACAACTAAAAGTCTGACAAAGGAAGGCACCAACGTAAGGGACCTCAAAGGACTCGCACAGATTCAAATGAATGCATTAAACTACCAGGTCATTCCTTTAGGCTAAAAGACAAGAGTCATCTCAAAAAGTGACATCCTCATATTGTCAGAAAACGGCAGAGAAAAACCATCGTTCAAGGTGTAAAGAGACAAAGTTTAAAGGATGCAAAAGACAATGTAGAAAAAGCATCAGCCGCCCATCCTTAACAATCAAATGGAATACTGAATAAAAAATACTAACTATAATCGATCCCGACATACTGTACACCACAACTTTGTCCATTTGCATTGGAGACCAATGTAAGGCAAATGCAGGAGACCAATGAAAGGCAAATGCAGGAGACCAATGAAAGGCAAATGCAGGAGACCAATGTAAGGCAAATGCAGGAGACCAATGAAAGGCAAATGCAGGAGACCAATGTAAGGCAAATGCAGGAGACCAATGTAAGGCAAATGCAGGAGACCAATGTAAGGTAAATGCAGGAGACCAATGTAAGGCAAATGCAGGAGACCAATGAAAGGCAAATGCAGGAGACCAATGTAAGGCAAATGCAGGAGACCAATGAAAGGCAAATGCAGGAGACCAATGTAAGGCAAATGCAGGAGACCAATGAAAGGCAAATGCAGGAGACCAATGTAAGGCAAATGCAGGAGACCAATGTAAGGCCAATGCAGGAGAACAATGTAAGGCAAATGCAGGAGACCAACGTAAGGCAAATGCAGTTACACTTCAGTGCAACAAATCCATCAGTTTTGTCAAAACCAGTTAAGATTGCAATATGCAAACAGAAAACAAGAACCAATTGTGTAGTTTCTTCCTCACCTTGCAAACTCCTAAAGGACAACCAAATAATTAGTTCATATTTTTAAATGCAAAGTATACTCTCATGACTAACTGCTTTTAGATACAATTATTCATAAATTATTTCCCAAAAATAACATTAAATGTTAAAACCATGGTTTATCTAGACCTTCATTTTGCCATTTGACAATTTTTCATGAAACTCTTTGATGAAACAATTGAAAAAGACACTTGGACCCAGAGAAAAATGAATCCCCAACAATATTAACAGAAGAACAAAACTACAAATGACCTCAACTTTTCAACAGCCTATAAAAGTGTAGGGTAACAAACTGATCTGTCTTGGAACAGTTTTACAACTTAAAATACAATTAAAAGAAATGCTTTTTGCTGCCAAAGAGAGGACTGATATAAATACAGACCTACAAGGAACTCTGATACAAAGTACAGGACAGAAAAACAAGAGCTATCATTTCAAGTCGAACCACATTAGAAATATAGAGGACATAGAAACATTTACACTGAAGATGATGACAAAGATTGGTCTAAAAGGTTGAAAGTGTAACTATACAAAAGGTTCACAACTAGAATGCGATTCAAAGACCTGACAACAGAAATTTTCCATAAATGTGTTGACCCAAAACATAATAAATTTCATTAACAAAGATGATTTAAAAATATCATAGAACAGAACAGGCCGATATCAATCAGTGAGGAGGAGGTCCACAGACTACAGTATATAGTAATGAAGGCCAAAGGTGAACCACAGAGTAGAATATGATAGATGGGAATGATCATCAGGGAACAAAATAGAAAAGAAATTTTGTCAATAAAATATTGAAGATAAATATAAATTTTCTGGCAATCCTCATGAAAAAAATATAGGAAAAGAGAGAGAAGAAAGTCTTATGGCTCAACAGAGAAGGAAACAGTTAACACAAAATAACGAACAATTTCTTTCCTTCAAAAGAACACCAGACAAAATGGTTCCCTCCTGAGTCTACTAAATATCAAGTTATCAAAACTACTCCCAGGAACTTTAAACTCCCTTAAAAAATCTAAGGAACTTCTGCTATACCTAAAACTAACTTAATCAAGGAGTTTTAAAACAGTCTCTATTTCACAATATTCACATACATTCACATAAAATTGAATTGTAACTGGAATATTCAAAAGAAAATCCTTGAAAACTAAATTCACTTCTCCTACAAAGGAAATTCTATTTTACAATTTTTCCTGATATGTTATTCATGAATCTAGTTGGAAGAGTTCTTGCACCAAATCACCAAGACAACAAAGATTCTTCCCAATGACCCAAAAGAGAAGGTTATACAGTCTTTAAACTTACAGAGTCTATATTTCTATCCCTAACCTAACAATCAAAGAAAATATGACATCACAGAACAACATCTCATTTCATAAGTTAAAACCAAAGATATCAACCCCAAATTCTCTACCTGCAAATAAACCAGTTTCATGATATTGTCATGGCACAGTAAAAATAACAATTTTCTTCACTACAGAGGTAAATAAATATAAAAACAATGTTTTATTTACGTCATAACCTTAAAATCAATGCTCTTATTAATGTTTGTTCACTAACACTTTGGGCAAAACAGGATTCAATCTGGAATAACTTCATGAAATACTGTAAAGTACAAATTGACAATAATTCTCAGAATGTTCAAATGTTACAAACATATCTTGGATGTTGGTATTGAAAAGATTTGACTTTTAAGCTAACCTGAAGTCTTCAATATATGACTGACACATCCATTTCTAAGTTCAGCTTACGTGAAAGTTTGATAACATAATGGCTTGTGATTCACATATGATTATTAACAACCAAAAATGAAAGACCATTAATAAGGATTGATATTTCTAAAAGGGTCTTATGAATACAAATTAGTAATAAGGGTGATAGACAAAGTGTGCGATGTGTTTGAAAGGTTTTATGGGCTCAAACAAACCGCAGGATGAGAGCCTGTCTTATGGTATGGGGTGTAAGTACTGTATTTAGGCAAAGGGTAATCTAAGATGGAGCTTTCGGTGCATGCTAGTGTTGGATGCATTAAGTGTGGGATATCTCGCACAATCTTTCAGTTGGACTGTGTTCATTCAACATAAAGTAAAATATGTAAACCTATAAAGGAATCATAAATGAAATTGTATGTTATAATGTAGATCCTTTACACAATGCGGAGTCTTGTAACTTCCGTTTCAAAATGTTGCAAGTTGAATACTTTGCAATCAAACCTTAGACAGAATTTTCATTAGACAATTCAGTGCATCAGTCTGAAGTTTCAGGTCCCCTGGATAAGTAGTTTGCAGACACCAATAGTGAAAAAGACACATTAATTTGTGGACCTAAAGAGTAAGCAAAGAGGAAGACTCATAAAACAGCCTCTAGTGATTGTACAGATAAATAAATGAGCTCAAATTAGGGAAGATGTTTGTAGTACTACAAAGAAGCAGGAAAGTTCTGTACCAATTATAACCAAACTATTCAGTAGCGTATTATTTTTTGTGGATATCTAATTGACATTCTTTGCAGATATTAGCAAATGCTGTACCAACTTCACTGAGAATTGAAATAATAACAACTCAAGTTGAACAATAATATGTTCAAGTGAATGGTATCCAGTGGAACCACATAAGTGTAAGGGAGATCTGTCAGGAAATTATTAATGTGAACAGGATATTTCACACAAACATTAACACATTTGGACGGGTAATGCAGTAGTGCCCTTGCAATTGGGGAAAAGGGTCTAGTCCTTCAAAAGTCCTATATAGGAAATGTTCTTTACTAAAAGAAAGATATTAATTTCCTAATATGGAGTTGTCTTTTCCTAACTTTTGAAAGAGCGATAATCAGTACCTGTGTGTGCTATTCTTATGTCTTGTCAAGGACAGAATATCTCTGAAGATTCCTTTGTAAGTGATGGAAAATTTAACAAAGCTTAAAGAAAAGATTTAAGATGGAAGATGTGACCAGACAGAATGTAACTCAAATCCAATAGAAAAGGCTTTCCTTTCCCTAACTTCTTGCACATACTATTAGTCAATGTTTGTTCAACTAACCGTCTGACTTCTTTGACAAAGACAAGCTTGATAGAAGCTGAACAGTATTTTGAGGCAAAAGTAAATAAATATGCTTATTGAACTCTTGTATATACTGTAATATTGTCTTACTATCCTTTTTTCGTAGGGGAAACTACAGTCTTTATCAACAATGTCTGTATAAGCACAGGGAAACTAATGTATACAGTAGACTTGCCCAACTGAACCCTTTTCAGAGTGAATCTCCTCCAACCTTCTCTGCAGTCTAATAGCACATATATCTTCAGGATTTAATCCTGTTTACTAAAGGGAGTTTTTGCCATTTCATCTATAATCCTCATCTACGATTCCTTGACCCTAATATAATCTCTCTCAACTAACAAGTACTGTAGGTGAAGTAGCTCTAAGGTGAGTTTCTTCCTGTTGAGGTGCTCAGAAACCTTCCCCATAAGGACGGGGAATAATGTGGCTCATTGAAATGTTATTTTCATTAGTAAAATAAATTTTTGAATATACTTACCCGATGATCATGTAGCTGTCAACTCTGTTGCCCGACAGAAATCTACAGTCGGGATACGCCAGCGACCGCTATACAGGTGGGGGTGTACACAACAGCGCCATCTGTGGTCAGGTACTCCAGTACTTCTTGTCAACACCACCTCAATTTTTTCCTCGGTCCACTGGTTCTCTATGGGGAGGAAGGGTGGGTCAATTAAATCATGATCATCGGGTAAGTATATTCAAAAATTTATTTTACTAATGAAAATAACATTTTTCAATATTAATCTTACCCGATGATCATGTAGCTGATTCACACCCAGGGTAGTGGGTGGAGACCAGCATACATGTTAACAAAGAAGCTAAGTATCCCGTATTTCATTTTATTAGTTATTCAAAAATAACATAAAATAAATAAGTACCTGGTAAGGAAGACGACTTGAACCATTACTCTGCCTTTATTAAGTACGTCTTCCTTACTGAGCGTAGCAGTCCTCTTAGGATGCTGAACGACTCTTAGGTGCTGAAGTATAAAGGGCTGCAACCCATACTAAAGGACCTCATCACAACCTTTAACCTCGGCGCTCCTCAAGAAAGAATTGACCACCCGCCAAATCAACAAGGATGTGGAAGGCTTCTTAGCCGACCGTACAACCCATAAAAAGTATTCAAGAGAAAGGTTAAAAAGGTTATGGGATTATGGGAATGTAGTGGCTGAGCCCCCGCCTACTACTGCATTCGTTGCTACGAATGGTCCCAGGGTGTAGCAGTTCTCGTAAAGAGACTGGACATCTTTGAGATAGAATGATGCGAACACTGACTTGCGTCTCCAATAGGTTGCATCCATAACACTCTGCAGAGAATGGTTCTGTTTGAAGGCCACTGAAGAAGCCACAGCTCTCACTTCATGTGTCCTTACCTTCAGCAAAGCAAGGTCTTCTTCCTTCAGATGAGAATGTGCTTCCCTAATCAGAAGCCTGATTTAGTAAGAAACTGAGTTCTTAGACCTTGGAAGAGAAGGCTTCTTGATAGCACACCATAAGGCTTCTGATTGTCCTCGTAAAGGTTATGACCTTTTTAGATAGTACCTAAGAGCTCTAACTGGGCAAAGTACTCTCTCCAGTTCGTTCCCCACCAAGTTGGACAGGCTTGGGATCTCGAACGACTTAGGCCAAGGACGTGAAGGAAGCTCGTTTTAGCAAAAAACCGAGCTGCAAGGAACATGTAGCCGTTTCATATGTGAAAACTATGTTCCTGCTGAAGGCGTGGATCTCACTTACTCTTTTAGCTGTTGCCAAGCACACGAGGAAAAGAGTTTTTAATGTGAGGTCCTTAAAAGAGGCTGATTGGAGAGGTTCAAATCTTGATGACGTAAGGAACCTTAGGACCACGTCTAGATTCCAGCCTGGAGTGGACAACCGACGTTCCTTTGAGGTCTCAAAAGACCTAAGGAGGTCCTGTAGATCTTTGTTGGTGGAAAGATCCAAGCCTCTGTGGCGGAAAACCGCTGCCAACATACTTCTGTAACCCTTGATCGTAGGAGCTGAAAGGGATCTTACGTTCCTTAGATGGAACAGGAAGTCAGCAATCTGGGTTACAGTGGTACTGGTTGAGGAAACTGCATTGGCCTTGTACCAGCTTCGGAAGACTTCCCCTTTAGACTGATAGACTCTGAGAGTGGATGTCCTCCTTGCTCTGGCAATCGCTCTGGCTGCCTCCTTCGAAAAGCCCCTAGCTCTTGAGAGTCTTTCGATAGTCTGAAGGCAGTCAGACGAAGAGCGTGGAGGTTTGGGTGTACCTTCTTTACGTGAGGTTGACGTAGAAGGTCCACTCCTAGAGGAAGAGTCCTGGGAATGTCGACCAGCCATTGCAGTACCTCTATGAACCATTCTCTCGCGGGCCAGAGGGGAGCCAACCAACGTCAGCCGTGTCCCTTTGCGAGAGGCGAACTTCTGAAGTACCCTGTTGACAATCTTGAATGGCGGGAATGCATACAGGTCGAGATGGGACCAATCCAGCAGAAAAGCATCCACGTGAACTGCTGCTGGGTCTGGAATCGGAGAACAATACAACGGGAGCCTCTAGGTTATCGAGGTAGCGAACAGATCTATGGTTGGCTGACCCCACAGGGCCCAAAGTCTGCTGCAAACATTTTTGTGAAGGGTCCACTCTGTGGGGATGACCTGACCCTTCCGGATGAGGCGATCTGCCATGACATTCATATCGCCCTGAATGAACCTCGTTACCAGCGTGAGCTTTCGATCTTTTGACCAGATGAGGAGGTCCCTTGCGATCTAGAACAACTTCCACGAATGAGTCCCTCCCTGCTTGGAGATGTAAGCCAAGGCTGTGGTGTTGTCAGAGTCCACCTCCACCACCTTGTTAAGCTGGAGGGACTTGAAGTTTATCAAGGCCAGATGAACCGCCAACAGCTCCTTGCAATTGATGTGAAGTGTCCTTTGCTCCTGATTCCATGTTCCCGAGCATTCCTGTCCGTCCAAAGTCGCACCCCAGCCTGTGTCTGATGCGTCCGAGAAGAGACGGCGGTCGGGTTTCTGAACAGCCAAAGGTAGGCCTTCCTTGAGAAGAAAGCTGTTCTTTCACCACGTTAGAGTAGACCTCCTCTCTTCGGAAACAGGAACTGAGACCGTCTCTAACGTCATGTCCTTTATCCAGTGAGCAGCTAGATGATACTGAAGGGGGTGGAGGTGGAGTCTCCCTAACTCGATGAACAGGGCCAGCGATGAAAGTGTCCCTGTTAGACTCATCCACTACCTGACTGAGCATCGGTTCCTTCTCAGCATGCTCTGGATGCATTCTAGGGCTTGGTAGATCCTTGGGGGCCGACGGAAAAGCCCGAAAAGCTCGACTCTGAAGCTCCATACCCAGGTAGACAATGGTCTGGGATGGGACGAGCTGGGACTCCTCTAAATTGACCAGGAGGCCCAGTTCCTTGGTCAGATCCAAAGTCCATCTGAGATTCTCCAGACAGCGACGACTTGTGGGAGCTCTTAAAAGCCAGTCGTCTGACGGAGCCGGACACAAGATCATGGTACTGCTGCACAGTCTGTGAACTGTCAACCATGGGGAAGCGAGGAAGTACAGCGACAACCCGAAACTGTCTAGACTGTCTGGGTAGTACAGACAACTCCTTATCGGGTTGCTGAGGTTGCCGCATTGCGTCACAACAAGTCACCTCTGCTGGTTGTTGAACGTCTTCCCAGTGACACAGTGACTCCGTAAACAAAAAATCCTCTAACAAGGACTAAGCTTGGACTGCATGTTTTGCAACAAAGCTCAAGGTCTATGGGAGCAGGTGTGGCAACAGACGGGGTTAGCGACTGAAGCGGAACCATTACCCTCCCTGGAAGCATGTTATGCTTAAATAAAAGTCCATAGGAGGCTAAGCAGCTTAAGGCTCCTCTCCAAATGACAGAGTCCTCAAGGGAATATCAGAAGGAGGGAGAATAGCACTTTCTCATCTACAGGAACCATATCCGAGAAAAGCTAAGTTCTCTCAGTGAGGGTTTCACTGGTGCAAAAGCAGCAGACCAGAAGGCAACGTTATGAAACTGCTTGACAGTCTTGTGAGTTGGCAACAACCAAAGATGTGTGACTGAGGAGCATGCGGTAAGGTATGCAGAGCATGCTGTAAGGTATGCACATGCTGTAAGGTATGCAGGGCATGCTGTAAGGTATGCAGAGCATGCTGTATGTAGAGCATGCTGTAAGGTATGCAGAGCATGTTGCATGGCATGCGGCTTATGCTGCATGGGATGAGGCTCATGCTGCATGGGATGAGGCTCATGCTGCATGGTATGAGGCTCATGCTGCATGGGATGAGGCTCATGCTGCAAGGGATGAGGCTCATGCCGCATGGTTTGAGGAGGATGCCGCATAGTATGAGGCTCCTGCCTCATGGGTTGAGGAGGTTGCCGCATAGCATGAGGCTCCTGCCTCATGGGTTGAGGAGGATGCCGCATAGTATGAGGCTCCTGCCTCATGGGTTGAGGAGGATGCCTCATGGGTTGAGGAGGATGCCGCATAGCATGAGGCTCCTGCCTCATGGGTAGAGGAGGTTGCCGCATAGCATGAGGCTCCTGCCTCATGGGTTGAGGAGGGTGCCGCATAGCATGAGGCTCCTGCCTCATGGGTTGAGGAGGATGCCGCATAGCATGAGGCTCCTGCCTCATGGGTTGAGGAGGATGCCGCATAGTATGAGGCTCCTGCCTCAAGGGTTGAGGAGGATGCCGCATAGCATGAGGCTCCTCATAGCATGAGGCTCCTCATAGCATGAGGCTCCTGCCTCATGGGTTGAGGAGGATGTCTCATAGCATGAGGCTCCTCATAGCATGAGGCTCCTGCCTCATGGGTTGAGGAGGATGTCGCATAGCATGAGGCTCCTCATAGCATGAGGCTCCTGCCTCATGGGTTGAGGAGGATGCCGCATAGCATGAGGCTCCTGCCTCATGGGTTGAGGAGGATGCCGCATAGCATGAGGCTCCTGCCTCATGGGTAGAGGAGGTTGCCGCATAGCATGAGGCTCCTGCCTCATGGGTTGAGGAGGTTGCCTCATAGTGCTGGAACCCGGCAACTCCCGATGCGGCAACTCACGCATGAAAGCAGGAGGCGTAGCAAGAACATGCGTCTGGCAGGGTGGACTGCGCATCGGAGGTGGAGCTCTCACAGGTGGAGGGTGGGAGCAGGCAGCCGCAGTATCTGCTGAGCGCACAACCTCGGCGGGTTGTAGGTTAACAGGCTGCATTGTCAACCTTCCAGCATGATACTCCTGTATGAAGGAGCAAGCTGAGACTGTATAGTCTGCAGCATGGACCACTAGGGTCTAAGAAAGACAACAACAAACGGAGCTACTGTCCGTTGAGACTGAGGGTCTAAAACAGCTGGTGCGGCAACAGACGGAGTTACTGCCTGTTGCGGTACCACCTTGCCTCTCTGGGAGGTGTGCAGTTGTCGTACTGCAGCAAGTCCGAACTGACCCAGTGGCAGTGGCTACACCTAGGAGTTGGACTTGCGCGGAAGGGACCGACTTGCACTTAAAAGCTGCAAGCTTTGGTCCATGGTTTCTGCGAGAAACCTCTTCCGCAAACGAGGAATAAATGGGCTCTCTCGTCTTTGTGTGGGTGGGGTGATCACGTCGGCTACGTGAGTGGATACACTCGAAACCACGGAGGGAAACGTCTGTTCGTCGATCAAGGCCTGATGAACCCATAAGTCCTTCGACATTACTTCTCCCCTGGGCTTGGGAGCTTGTAAGAGGTCCCAGACTAGGCGAACAACTGGCACGAACAGACGAACCCTCGAACGCAACACTGTAACACTTTGCGCTTATCACTTTATCACTTTTGATTTTCTGTTTGCACTTATTTCACTGAACTCGAAACTTTAAGTGGTTTGTACCTGAAACACGCAATTCTATCCTTCATTAAAAGTTAGTAATTGCGAAAACAGTATTACAATGTAACAGAAAAACATAATGAAAGATAAAGAATTCAGTGGCTGGAAAAGAGACTAAACGCTAGATCAAATAAACTACGTTTAAAATCTCTCACCGCATAAAGCCTGGGAACAAGAATAAAACTCTAGAAACGTTTACCTTCTTCCCCTAAAGAGACTAGGGAGAAGAGCAAAAACGATAACAACGTTACCCGCTTGAACGAAACGTTTATCCTCCTCTCTCTCCCTCCGTCTCTATCTCTCTCTCTTGACTCAGAACCTGAGAGATGAGCCCAATTATATATATCGTTAAAACATATTATTGTTAAAGGAAAAAAACTGAAAGATTTCCCAAATAAAAAGTTCCTTTATTAGAATTAAAACCATTTAAGCTAAGAAAGAATGAACAAAACGCTAGAATCGGTTTACTCTTACTGCAACGTGAAACCGTGAATACTCTCTCTCTATCATAACGATAGAGCGCAAGTTGAACGTTCTGAACGTCAACAACTGCGGAGACAAGACAAAACGTTAGTTCAACTTTGAAAACAGTACGAGACTATCAAAGAAATTCTTTCAAAAACATTAAAATTAAAATAGCATAAAATCTTAACAGGTAAAAACGATATGACGGGCTCAATGTTAATTAACTTCGGTTCCAAGAAAAGACCGCCTACTATTAGGAAAGGTCGCATATAAACAAACATAAAAAATTAATTTTTATAAGTTTATAATAAAAGGAAGTTAATAGAAGAGGCCTATAAAAGGCGGAGAGATATAAAATAAATCTATAACTTTGTTAAGCAAAATTAAGAAAGAGAGTCTATACTCTCTTCGACACCAACACTTCCGTCTAAGGGAAGGGTCGGCCATTTAAAAGTGAAAGAGTGTTCATACTCTCTTCGTCACCAAAATTAAATCAAATTAATTCCAAAAACTTGCTAAGCTAATGTTAAAGCTTCCTGAATAGCGAAGGCTAAACTCTAGAGCAAATACATCACCAAATCGTGAACAATAACTCCAGAATCAACAGCGTATCCAAGTAGGTCTAGCCGGTGGCACGACAGAGGAAAAATTGAGTTCTTGTTGACAAGAAGTACTTGAGTACCTGCTCACAGATGGCGCTGTTGTGTACACCCCCACCTGTATAGCGATCGCTGGCGTATCCCGACCGTAGATTTCTGTCGGGCAACAGAGTTGACAGCTACATGATCATCGGGTAAGATTAATATTGAAAATTCAAGTTTTGTACCTGAAAGATACAAGAAGATCATTATACAAATATATTACAAAGTTATTGTACCTCACAACAATGTAAAAGTTCTTGTGATATTGAAGAGTTTACACAAAAACACTCCAAGATTATTATCATCATCATCATTATTATTATTATTACTAGCTGAGCTACAACCCTAGTTAGAAAAGCAGGATGCTATAAAACCAAGGGTTCCAACAGGGAAAAATAACCCAGTGAAAAGGAGACAAGGAAAGAAATAAACTAAAAAGAGAAGTAATTAACAATAAAATAAAACACTTTAAGAACAGTATTAATGTTAAAATAGATCTGTCATATTATATAAACTATAAAAACACTTCTGTCTGTTCAACAAGAAATCATTCGCTGCAAGTCTGAACTTTTACTTTAAACATAAGTCTTCTCAAAACCACAAAATCATATTTAAAGGCTGATGAGATTTTCCTTGACTGAAAATTGGTTAACAAAGCAACATGAAGTGAGAGAAGGTGAACATCTTGGAGAGAAGACAACAAATGATGAGGTTCAAAGGCACAAGATAAGAATAGACTGCCAACTGCATTTAGTGGCTTCTACAAATCACTGGACTAAGATCATTTCTTGTAGTTCCTCCTTAGAAGATAACACACTTCTAGACTCTCTTCGTAATACTAATCTGACATTAATCAAAATACTTCATAAATATAACAGACACAAAGTAAGCAGACAGACATTTCCTATAAGAAAGGCTTTGATGCAGATGAAAGGTTATAAAGAGACTCAGTCTAGATTTAAGAATATCTTTTAGATCTAGATTTGATGGACATTTTTCTGGCCGGATGAAAATGATATTTTAATTATAAAATAAATTTTTGAATATACAGTAGGGTCCCGAATTACACGTATTCTAATTACGTGATTCCTCAATTACGCGATCGATAGTTTTTAAAAATTAATTTTCCTGTCTCTGCGAGGAGCATTCTAAATCCGCGAGTCGAGCATCGCGAAGCGTAGGAAATCTATTGTTTTCTTAATTGTATTGGGGGAGGGGTGATGGTTCCTCGATGTCTGAGAAGGGGGGGGGGGGAGAATGTGAGAGAAAGATTTCTGTTCAAACATTTTAAGACTAGTTTTGGAGGAAAAATGTTAAGGTTTGCCCATCTGTTGTGTGAACTTGTCGCTAGGCCTAGCCTAACTGTCCAACACCTATATGTATAATATTCCATATTTGTACTAATTAATTTTTATACTTATGTTGTGATTATGGTGAAAAATCCTTATTCATTAAACTTTAAATTAAAAACCATCAAAATAAAGACTATTTTATATCATGCTACTGCCAAACATGTCACCACAACCAAACCCATTACTTTGTTTAGTACGTTCCATCGCCGATCATAACGAACTCGCTAACCAATTTTAACATCTGTCTATAGGTTAACTTTTGCGGCAAAAGATATCTTACCAGGTACTATGTAATAATAATGTTATAATTAATGTTGTTTTATTTATCCTTAGAAAATCAAAATATATGAAATATGAGCAATTTTGTTTCGTGTTTTTTTTTCCTAAAAAAACGCCTTCTTAAAAGGAAAACGTTTTTTTTTACGTTTCATCGTCGATCATAAACGCATTTACTCCTGAAAGTGATATTGTAGAGCTTTTACTAAAGATGTTATTATAAATAAAGAT
The DNA here is from genome assembly GCF_036898095.1 of Palaemon carinicauda. Taxonomy (NCBI): domain Eukaryota; kingdom Metazoa; phylum Arthropoda; class Malacostraca; order Decapoda; family Palaemonidae; genus Palaemon; species Palaemon carinicauda. Next base: position 92,758,944 of record NC_090749.1, on the reverse strand, counting down.
TATAAATAGGTGGTAAAATATCTATAATTAAAGTGTAGCAGCATCAAGAAATGTTGGGGTTCGCCCTTTACATAAGAATGTACTGTACATTGGATTAGACAGAACGTAGAAAAAATCAATTAGGGAAATATCGGTATTCGATATCCTCTTCATCAGCATCGTCAATCGGGCTTTTTATTTTCTTTTATTCTCAGTTGCTAACTAGTTATCGCACTGCCAAGATCTGCACACATTCCGATAATTCACATTTGAAGGTTTTCTGGGAGAGGATGGATAGAGAAAATACCGAACTATATAAAATGTTTTTTTAACCTGTTAAGCGTCACCCACGTGATAAACCGTTCACCACGATCTACTCGGTACCGCCTTCAACTATATATTCCGTTCATGACTTTAATTGCCTTTTACAAGCCGTCAGTCTCGTGATGTTACTTTACTCGTATAGTAAGTATAGGATCACCACTTGGCAACACTCTCAGATACAGCTTAAAGAAAAGATTTAAGATGGAAGATGTGACCAGACAGAACGTAACTCAAGTCCAATAGAAAAGGCTTTCCTTTTCCTAACTTCTTGCACATACTATTATTAGTCAATGTTTGTTCAACTAACCGTCTGACTTCTTTGACAAAGACAAGCTTCAATTTTCAACCAACCTCAACACCTGACAGACAACTGGCCATGCAATTCATCTGGTGTTAGAAAACAAAGTCAAAAGGATTCACTTTCAAAAAGGATCTACAATAATAGGATAGTAACCTACAAGAGCTTTTCACAGACATATCTGCAATGTATACCTTCGTGTTTAGAATCTTTATTTACTGTATTAAGAACCACTTATGACTTGACTCTTCAAAACCCCAACCATACTACATTGATCGACTGCACACACACTAATGACACAAGAACCATGAAAAGTCTTCATTGAGACATAATGCTTGATAAACTTGATAAAAACTGAATGGTATTTTGGGGCAAAACTAAATAAATATGCTTATTGAACTCTTGTATATACTGTAATATTGTCTTACTATCCTTTTTTCCTAGGGGAAACTACGGTCTTTATCAACAATGTCTGTATTAGCACAATGAAACTAATGTATACAGTAGACTTGCCCAACTGAACCCTTTTCAGAGTGAATCTCCTCCAACCTTCTCTGCAGTCTAATAGCACATATATCTTCAGGGTTTAATCCTGTTTACTAAAGGTAGTTTTTGCCATTTCATCTATAATCCTCATCTGCGATTCTTTGACCCTGATATATTCTCTCTCAACAAGCAAGTACTGTAGGTGAAGTAGCTCTAAGGTGAGTTTCTTCTTGTTGAGGTGCTCAGAAACCTTCCACTTGAGGATGGGGAATAATGTGGCTCTTCGAATTCAGTATTAGATGAGCAAGTTTTGTACCTGAAAGATACAAGATGAGAATTATTCTATTACAAAGTTATTGTACCTCAAAACAATGTAAAAGTTCTTGTGATGAAGAGTTTACACAAAAACACTAAAAGGTTTTATTATTATTATTATTATTATTATTATTATTATTATTATTAGCTAAGCTACAACCCTAGTTGGAAAAGCAGGATGCTATAAGATCAAGGGTTCCAACAGGAAAAATCACCCTGTTAGGAAAGGAAAAAAGGAAAGAAATAAACTAAAAAGAGAAATAATTAACAATAAAATAAAACACTTTAAGAACAGCAATAATGTTAAAATAGATCTGTCATATTATATAAACTATAAAAAGACACTTCTGTCTGTTCAACAAGAAATCATTCGCTGCAAGTTTAAACTTTTACTTTAGACGTAAGTCTTCTCAAAACCACAAAATCATATTTAAAGGCTGATGAGATTTTCCTAGACTGAAAATTGGTTAACAAAGCAACATGAAGTGTGAGAAGGTGAACATCTTGGAGAGAAGACAACAAATGATGAGGTTCAAAGACACAAGATAAGATTCTACTGCCAACTGCATTCACTGGCTTCTACAAATCACTGGACTAAGATCATTTCTTGTAGTTCCCCCTTAGAGGATAAAACACTTCTAGACTCTCTTCGTAATACTAATCTGACAGTAATCAAAATACTTTATGAATATAACAGACACAAAGTAAGCAGACAGACATTTCCTATAAGAAAGGCTTTGATGCAGATGAAAGGTTATAAAGATACTCAGTCTAGATTTAAGAATATCTTTTAGATCTAGATTTGATGGACATTTTTCCGGCCGGATGAAACTCAATATTAAATAACAATTTCTTACTCAAAATAATTTACATAAAGAGAGAGAGAGAGAGAGAGAGAGAGAGAGAGAGAGAGAGAGAGAGAGAGAGAGAGAGAGAGAGAGAGAGAGAGAGAGAGAGCCTTATTGCCTTATTCTATGTTTGGGTTCCCCCTTGTCCCTCAGTGTGAGGCACATCGTGCAATGTACATAGCCATTACAATTACATAAAAATACTTTGGAATAAGAATATACAACAATATTGATAAAAGTAATTAATTACTGCATCTTATTGGATAATTAAAATCACCCTACAGAGTCAGTTTTTATCATTCACAAGGACCTGGTATTTCATATATAAATGCTGGTATATATAGGTATTTAATAAAATGACCAATTCGTAGATAATTTGTATTTTTCCTAACCATACAAACCTTAGCTATTTAATATGGGTATTACTTTCGGCATAGCTGAAATGACGAGCCATTAGAATTTTAACGAGGGTTTACTACCCCCTCGCTGTTACCCTCCCCCCCCTCACACACCTGTGACTAGCTCACTTTGCGTAGAGGTAGGAGTTCCCGGGGGACAGGGCTGGCGGGCAAGTTTGATTAAATAGCTAAGGTTTGTATGGTTAGGAAGAATAAGAATTATCTACGAATTTGTCATTTGTTCCGTAACCGAAATACAAACCATGCTATTTAATATGGGTGACTTAACCCTTAGGTAGGGTGGTAAGTCCCAGCCGTTACTGGCTTTTGGCTTTTTGCCCGGGGACTCAGTATCTGAGTGTGTCAGTGCTCAAGATAAGGAGTCCCTGCACATCGCAAGTGCCTTGCTCTGCAAGGACCGCGGCCTACATATGCTTGTGTGTGAAGGAATGAAGTGTGACTCGTCCTAGGAAGTTGACCTGAAGTCATTTAGATGGAATTCTAGGATAGGACGTTCCCAATACCACCTTGTAAGGGTATGGGGACGTAACAGTATTATCTTAATACTAGGAACACAAGGAAACATGGGTTACCTGCAGTGGTTTGAGGTCAGCTGTGCAGAGAACCCAGGATGCTGCTTTCCCCAAGAGAAGGGAGGATGAAGAAAAGAATAAGGGCCAGGCATACCTTTTCATTCACGCAGACTAAAACCGGGTAACAATGCCCTCAACCTTCAGCTACTTGTCCATTAAGGAGCCTAAGGTTTAAACCAGCTGTTGTGCAGCCAACACAGGGCCGATAGAGAACGTATCGAGCCTCCTGTGGTTCATGTCTTGCAGGTAGTGGGCTGTGAAGGTCGTTTGATGCTTTCAAACCCCAGCTTGTAAAACCTGTGTCACCGAGTAATTCTTCTTGAATGCCAGGGACGTAGCAATGCCTCTGACATCATGTGCTCTAGGGCGACGTGACGGAGGAGGGTCGAGATTCAGGGAATGAGGGATAACCCTGCGAATCCACGCTGAGATTGTATTCCTAGTGACCCTCCTCTTCGTAATTCCCGTGCTCACGAGCAATGCTTGCACCCGAGGATGAATTGCAGCTGTTCTCTTAAGATAGAGCCTCAGACTCCTTACTGGGCACAGTAGGAGATGGTCTGGGTCATCTGTTACAGAACGGAGACTCGAAATCCGGAAGGAGTCGAACCGAGGGTCCGGCAATCCTGGATTTTGAGTCTTATCAACAAACTCAGGGATGAAACTGAACATTACCTCCCCCCATCCCCTTGAATGGGCGATGTCATATGAGAGACCATGAAGTTCGCTGACTCGCTTGGCCGAGGCCAAAGCAAGTAGGAACACCGTCTTCCAAGTCAGGTGGCGATCAGAAGCCTGGCGTAATGGTTCGAAAGGAGGTCTCTTAAGAGACCTGAGGACTCGAACCACATTCCATGGAGGAGGTCTCACTTCCGACTGAGATCAGGTAAGTTCATAACTTCATACGAGTAGAGAAAGTTCCAGCGAAGAGGAAATGTCCATTCCTTTGAGCCTGAAGGCAAGACTTGGGGCTGAGCGATAGCCTTTCACTGCCGAGACTGAAAGGCGCATTTCTTCCTGCAAATACACGAGAAACTCCGCTATTGCTGGAATAGTGGCATCGAGTGGAGAGATACCCCTTCCACGACACCAGCCACAGAAGACTCTCCACTTTGCCTGGTAGACCCCTGCGGATGACTTTCACAGGTGTCGAGACATCCTTTCAGCAACTTGTTGCAAAAAGCCTCTCTCTGTGAGGAGACGCTGGATACTCTCCAGGTGTGAAGCCGCAGCGATGCTACGGCTTTGTGGAAGATGTTGGCATGTGGTTGTCTGAGTAGCTCGTGTCGAGGAGTAAGTTCTCTCGGGAGTTCCGTCAGGAGCTGCAGAAGGTCCGGGAACCACTCTGCATGATGCCATAGCGGAGCTATCAAGTTCATCGAAAGGTTAACCGATATTCTGGTCTTGATGAGTACCCTTCTCATCAGACAGAACGGGGGAAAGGCGTAAACGTCGATGTTGTCCCACCGTTGTTGGAAGGCATCTTGCCAGAGTGCCTTGGGGTCCGGGACTGGGGAGCAGTACGGCGGAAGCTTGAAATTCAATGCTGTCGAGAACAGATCCACCGTCGGGGAACCCCACAAAGTCAGGACTTTGTTGGCTACTAGACGATCCAAAGACCACTTGGTACTCACTATCCGAGATGCCCTGCTCAGACTGTAGGCGAGCACATTCCTCTTGCCTGGAATGAAGAGAGCTGATAGTGGAATCGAGTGGACTTCAGTCCATCTCAGTATCTCTACTGCAAGATGGGATAGCTGCTCTGAAAAGGTACCTCCCTGCTTGTTGATGTAAGCCACTACCGTGGTGTTGTCGCTCATCACCACCACGGAGTGACCCGCCAGGTATTGTTGGAACTGTTGAAGTGCCATGTATACGCCCTTCATTTCTAGCAGGTTTACATGGAGGCACTTTTCTGATTCTGACCAGAGGCCTGAGTTCCTGTGGTTCAGAACATGGGCCCCCACCATTATTTGAGGCGTCCGAGAACAGCATCAAATCCGGGGGGAGGATGAGAAGATCCACTCCCTTTCTCGTAAGTTTTCATCCGCCAGCCACTACAGAAGGTTCGTCCATTCCGCAGGACCCATAGGGACCAAGACGTCCGAGGAATCGTGTCCTTGATTTCACCGGGACTTTAGTCGCCATTGCAGGGATCTCATCCTGAGGCGACCATTTGGAACTAGACGGGCCAGTGAAGAAAGGTGACCGAGGAGACATAACCACGATTGGGCTGGGAGTTGTTCTTGTCTGAGGAAAGGATCTGTGACCCTCATCAGCCTTGCTATCCTGTCGTCTGATGGGAAGGCTTTGTGGATATTGGTGTCCAAGATCATGCCTAGATATACCAGTCGCTGAGTTGGAAGCAGAGAAGACTTCTCGAGAATTACCATGATCCCAAGATCTTGGCAAAGTCCCAGAAGCTTGTCTCGGTGTCGAAGAAGGGTCGACTCTGAGTCTGCCAAGATCAGCCAGTCGTCCAGATAACGGAGGAGACGGATGCCGATCCTGTGTGCCCACGAAGAAGTCAGGGTAAACACTCTAGTGAATACCTGAGGTGCTGTGGAGAGACCGAAACACAGCACCTTGAACTGGTAGATCTTGTTGTCTAGGCTGAATCTTAAGTACTTCCTTGAAGATGACTGGATTGGGATCTGGAAGTACGCGTCCTTCAGGTCCAGTGTACACATGAAGTCTTGTGGTCTCACTGCAAGTCTGACCGTGTCCGCTGTCTCCATGCTGAACGGGGTTTGTTTGACAAACTTGTTCAGAGCTGAGAGGTCGATGAATGGTCTCTAGCCTCCAGACGCCTTCTTTACAAGAAAGAGTCGACTGAAGAAGCATGGGGAACCATCGACGACCTCCTGGAGAGCGCCCTTCTTTAACATGGTCTCAACTTCTGCCCGTAGGGCTTGCCCCCTTACTCTTACTCTGGCAGCAAAGTCTCCAGTCCCCAAAGGCTCTTCTTGGGGGGACACATGGACGTTCTCTGCGGGTCTTGTTGGCTCTGGGCGAATTCTTAAGGATGACTTGGTGACTGTCTTGGAGTCCTTAGGTTCCCTCCTGGGAGGAATACAAGACTCCAACAACGATGTCTGAGGGCTCTTCTCCACCCCAACCGGGGACGATTCTCCTGTGCGAGGCGGGGTTTCTCCCATTAGTGCGATGAGAGAACGCCTCACCTCGGAAGATTCCCGAGGACGGAAAATCTTCGTCCACAGGAGAGGGAGAGAAAGTCTGGGGGGGTAAGGAAGCCTTCCTCAAGGATGTCTCAGGAGCCAGCTTGACCCTTGGAGAATTTACCATGACTTCTACTCCTCTCTTCCTCTTCAGTGGGGTCAGATCCGCCATTGATTTGAGGTCCATCTCAGCAAAGGCAGGTTTGACAGCCTGCACGACAGCTATGATGAGGGACCCGAACCATGGCTGCTCACAGACAGCTGCGCTGTCAGAGACTCCCTCTGAAGGGAAGGGGATCAGGCGATCCTTCGGAGAAGAAACGACAACTGGGCCTGCCTAAACAGAAAGGGAAGAAGAAGAAGGTTGGTTCCTGAACCTATCTGGAGACTTCCCTCCCTCCTGCGAGCGCGCTGGTCTGCGCTTGCAGGGGGAGGGGGAAACGTGAGGATGACGACCTGGCAGTTCTCGTTCCTGTAGGCTCGCGCGGTGGCTCGCGTTGTGCCTCCCTAGTAGGCCAGTCATTTTATGGATATACCCACCACAAATTGCAATAGTAATGAAACTTGGCATTTTTGCTTCTTTTGACCCATGTAATAACATAGTAAAAGTCAAGGAAATTCGAGGCATTGGAACACATTCATTTCGAGCAACCACTTTTTGAAAGTTATGCACGAAAATACGCTAATAGAAATGGCATAACATTTTTTGTTATAACAGTGCTTTTGTTATTTCTTTCACATTTCTCAAAAGATGTCAAACATTTTTATTATTAAATAAATAAATTGAGATAATTAACATCTAATAGCCCTTGTTTTTTTTTTCTTTTTAGGTTAACCAGTAGCATAGACGATTGCGTTTTCTGCAGCGAGTCTCTCGGCAACGGCGAACAAACCACGAAATTAGGTGCCAAGGGGTGTGATGGAATAAACAAGGCAAATGACCTACGGCAGGTTGATATCAGTGTCGCACCTGGACAAGTTGTACACACCAGATGCAGGAAGGACTTCTGCTCCCAACTGTCTATTGAGCGAGACATCAGAAAACGCGGATATGACTGTACTGGTGGTTTCAGCGGCACTGTGCGTGCGCGTCGATCTGCCAGTTCTGCGTTTCACTACAGCGAACACTGTTTGTTCTGTGGAACACCAGACAAGTACCAGGGCAGACAAAAATCGCATAAACTTATACCAGTCCGAACAGTGGACTTCCAGAAGAAAGTTACAGAGAGCTGTGTTGAACGCAATGATGCATGGTCAGAGACAGTAAAGGCTCGAGTAGAATTCGTCCAGGACTTGCATGCCGCTGACGCAGTCTATCACAATATATGTAGCATAAACTTCAGAACTGGGAAGCAGATTCCACGCCAGTTCCTTACAGTGCCAAGCAAGCGACCTAAGTATGGTAGACCGGCTGATGACACACGGAATGATGCATTCATAAAAGTCGCAGAGTACCTCAAAGCCAATGACGAGGAACAGACAACGATACCGGATCTCATAGGAAAAATGGGGGAATTTCTTCTTGGAACTGATTGCACACCTTATGGATTCACCTACATGAAGGAATGTATCCAAAAGCACTTTGGTCAGGATATCACCATCGCAGAAATAAATGGCCAAGAGAATTTTGTGACCTTTCGCCACAGGGCCTCTGCGATCATTCACGAATTCCATCAAAGGCCAAAGGAGACATTATATGAAGCTGAGAAGATGAGACTGATTAAGACGGCAGCAAAACTGATCAAAAGTGATGTGAAATCCGAACAACAGTCGATAGATATGTACCCATGTACGACTGAAATGTCCTCAACAGAAGAAGCCATGTCGTTCCTACCTGAATCACTAAAACTCCTTCTTCAAACACTCTTTGTGGGCCGAGATGCTGATAGAAAAGTCGGTTCTCTAGGGCAAGCTATCATGTAGGCAATTCGGCCCCGAGTGCTGCTGGCACCCTTACAGATAGGACTGGGTGTACAGATGCACCATCATTTTGCATCAAAGTTCTTGATCGACACGCTCCATGCCCACGGATATTGCAGTTCTTATCGTGAGATACAAAGGTATGAACGGAGTGCAGCAGTTGTACTAGGGACAGACATACCAAACTACCAGCCAGAGCAGTTCATCCAATATATGGCGGACAATGTCGATCACAACATCCGTACAATAGATGGCCTCAACACATTCCCCGGGATGGGAATGATTGCGTCTGTCACTCCAGGTACCAGGACATCAACAAGAGTGCCACGTGTGTCTGTGACACTGAAGGATGTTGTAGCTGTGGGCCGAATAAACATCCGACATCTGACAACACCTTGCGATGGGCTAGATACTCTGAGGTATGAGGTTCTACAAGATGAGATGGAAAAGGACAGATCTACCAACCTTGACCTCCTCTGGAAGCTGTCCCTCACATTACGCTCACCACGACCAGCATGGTCTGGCATGATGCAAGCCGTGCACACTGGTGTACATCCAGGTCAGTCTACAGTCTTCCTGCTTCCCATGATCGACATGAACAGCAGTGATCCAACTTGCATCTATTCAACATTGACATTTCTATCTGAGCACGCCAAACAGTACAACGCAAAGGTCATCATCACATTTGACCAACCACTTTGGTGGAAGGCGCTTACCATCATCGAAAGTCAATCGGAGGGCAGTGACTTGCGTAAGATTGTACTGCGCATGGGGGGCTTCCACACGTTGATGAGCTTCTTGGGGAGTATTGGAAATATCATGTCAGGATCTGGACTGCGCTCTGTTCTGGAACTGGTGTATGCCGAGAACACTGTAATGCACATGCTGTCTGGCAAGGCATATGACCAAGCTATCCGTGGGCATCTCTTGGTTGATGCAGCACTGAACACTCTCCTCGCAGAAAGGATACTTGGTACGCTAGTGCCTATTTGTTCGCAGGCTAAGAATGATGGTCCTCAGGGTATTGTAGAAGATGACGAACCAAGTGAAGACGAGATAATGCAAAGCATAGATGATGCACAGGCAGCCATAGATCCACATGATACCGAGTCAGGGTCGCAAAGTATGGGAGCTGGACCAATTGACCTGTGTGAGCTGCGAGACCTGAATGATTCATTGATGAAGGGTGAGTGTTCTACTGAAGATATCCTTTCAGCCCCGGTTCTGGACTCTGTTCGTGACATCATGAATGTTGCCCGACAATCGATGAAGGATCTACGTACTGCACAGCTATGGCTGCAATACATGGACATGATTGACATATTGAGGACATTCCTGAGGTCGGAACGCACTGGTGACTGGCGTCTGCACGTGCACGCTTTGCACGACATGTTCCCCTACCTGGCAGCTGCAGGCCACAATCTCTACACCAAATCTATTTAGGTCTACCTGCAGCGACTGGCACAACTGTCTATTCAGCACCCCGAGGTCCACCACCAGTTCCAGAATGGATATCACGTAGTGCGGCGCTCAGATCGGTACTGGGCCGGCTTGTCCACAGATCTTCTGACCGAGCAAGTGCTCATGAGAAGTGTGAAAACCACAGGGGGACTGACAAGGGGCCATGGCATGAGCGAGTCGCAAAGGATCACGTGGCTGCTGTCCACCCCCATATGTGCAGAGGTCAACATGGCCTTGCAAGACTACACATCAGTGCCGTATGAGACCAGTGACCAGCACAAAGAGCAAAGAGCAGCTCGACAAGCACGGGACACAGATGACACGCACAAACTCATTGGCTACCTGTCATCAAAGGATCCCTTTGGAAACGATCCAACTCTGCAAAGCCTTGACACTGGCATCACAGCTGGAGATTCGGTCAATGCTGACCAAGCAGCGTCAGTGGGCAGGAAGATCTTAGATGGAATGGTTGGCAAAAAGGTTCTTGATCACACGTTCAAGAAAAAAAATCAGGTTGTGACTTTAGACACACGTTCATCAGTGAAAAATGGCAAAGAATCTGTTCCGATAGATCCACAACTGTTGTTCCAACGTCTGAGTACGGCAGGATCACGCTGTAATGACCTCACTGATGTCTTCAAGTACGAACTATGCAGTTACCCACCAGCACTGTTTCAGACCATTGATATCCTGCTTGAGGCCGACAAGCCAGCGCTAGCCGAGGCCATTTGGAAACAACTCCCCCTTGCCGTTCGCAACACAGTGCTGCCACAGAATGTGCAATATGTTCTGGATGGTGGGGCATTGCTACACAGAATTCCTTGGAATTTTGGCGAGACCTATGAAGGAATCTCCAGTCACTACATACGATATGTTGGAGACAGGTATGGTAAAGCTGTCATAGTGTTTGATGGATATGTGAGCGCACCCTCCACCAAAGATGTAGCGCACAGCAGGCGCGTTCGATCTCACAGCAGTCCCCTTGTCAACTTCACAAAGGACATGGTATGTACTATGAAGAAAGATGACTTCCTTGCCAACCAAACAAATAAACAAAGCTTCATCAATCTACTGAGTGATGACCTTCAACGGCAGCACAACGATGTTCTTCATGCCAGGGCAGATGCAGATGTCCTCATAGTGGAGACAGCCATTGCATGTGCAAACACCAAGGACACAGTGGTAGTTGGCGATGACACCGATCTTCTTGTTCTCCTATGTAGTCATGCAGGGCCCACATCACACAACCTGTTCTTCCGACCTGAGCCTAAGCTGACGTCAAGGAGGCAAGCAAGATGTTGGAATATCGAGCAAGTGCAAAAGACACTTGGACGCCATGTGTGTGACAAGCTCCTTGTGGCACATGGACTCCTGGGTTGTGATACCACGTCAAGACTGTACTCCATTGGCAAATCAGCAGCTTTGAAGAAGCTGAACTCCAGTGCGTATTTCTCTGGGCTTTTGGCAAAGTTCAACACTCCTGGAGCGTCGAAAGAGGATGTCATGACAGCTGGAGAGAATGCCGTGGTTTGCTTGTACAATGGCCAGCCCGGGGAAACACTGGACATACTAAGGTTTCAGCGCTTCTGCCAGAAGGTTTCAACAAGCACTGTCAGAGTTGAGCCTCGTACCCTGCCCCCTACATCAGCATCTGCAAAGCAACATTGCCTACGGGAGTATGTCCAGGTTCAGCAGTGGCAAGGAGTTGGCATGGATGCCAATGGTTGGGGATGGTCTATCCGTGACGAGAGAATGGTTCCCGTTATGACCGAGATGAAGCCTGCTCCAGATTACCTGCTAGATGCCATCCACTGTGGCTGCAATACAGACTGCAGCACCCGACGATGCAGCTGTCGCAAGTACAACCTGGAATGTTCTTCCGCCTGCAGTGAATGCAAAGGACTTCACTGTTCTAATGTGACCTTGCCAGAACCAGAAAGTGATCCAGAAGAAGAATGCGCTCTTGCTGGTCCTGAAGATGAATAAACATTTGTCAGTGTGGTCTGGTACATGGAGATGTCTTGGCAACATGATTAGACTTGACTCTCAGTTCATTCAACTCTTGATCCTTGGTCATGGTCATCTTAATTTAGCTAAGGTGAATGCCGGTGTCGTAATGTAACATGTATACAGTTGTTTGTCTAGACTCTAGAATATACACTGAAAATTTTATGCAGATTTTTTTTCTTCAAACCTTCTCTTAATGATTGCAAAATTTGGAAATGTTCCAATGCTTCGATTTTCCTTGATTTTTAGTATGTCATTCTCCACTAAATTTGACATTGAAAAATGCATGTTTCATTACTATTGCAATTTGTGGTGGGTTCGACCCAAAAATGACGTAGAATGACTCGCCTAAAATATAACCCAGTGAGGAAAGGAAATAAGAAAAGATAGAATAGTGTGCTCGAGTGTACCCTCAAGCAAGAGGACTCTAACCCAAGACAGTGGAAGAATTTTATGAAATTATTTGGTGGTCTCTTCATTAACTGTTTCCTCAACAAAGATTTTCATCTTAGTTCCCTGTCTAACTACTGAATTCTTCTTTGTCTACAGCCTTTACTCCCTTTTTTGTATAAGCCTTCTCCATGATCTTCTATCCAGGCCCTCCCGTTCTCTTCATCCCTTTTCCCGCAAATCATTTGCTACTTTATCCTCCCATATCTGACCTTTGCCCTTCCCCTCTTCCTTTCCTCATCCACCTCTCTTTCCACGACCCTTTGGCACTCCTAAATCCATACATAAAATAGTTGTTGTGTTCCAAGCTAGTCTATCATCATCTTACTGAAACAAGCAAAGACGTTAATGAAGACTGACAGCGGACTTCTCTCCTCTTCTTGAAAAGACTCTCTGAGACGGATACTGACTGCTGTTCAACTACAGCAGACTTTAGTTGTTCCTCTACTTATTCATAGGGTTAAGATCTTCAGTTATTGAATACAGTATTTAATTTACTGGCATTAACATTATTGTCTGATGTCAACAAAGTTAAGGGTTGAAACTGTGGCATTTAATATTTGATAGACTTGGATACCACGCTACCAATATCCCAGGATATAATTAGCCACACATTATTGAAATTATAAATCTTAAAAGTATTTTGTGTCTTTCCTAGCTATACAAACACAAGTCGTTTAGGTGGGATGGCCGTTGCATCTTTTAACGGGCAGTTAAGCAACAAGCGGGAGCAGACCGAGGTGCTCCGCCACCTCACCTATGGAGTTTCTTCGCCTATGACCTCTCAGCTTAGAACTGAGAGGAGTGGCTGAGGAGAGAAGTATAATCTAAAGGACTTCCGTTTGTATAGTTAGGAAAAGTAACAAACTTGTGAATAAATTGTAATTTTCCTAGCGATAAAAACCTGGAGCTCTTTACGTGTGGGTGTTTATTTCCGCGGAGCTGAATATAGCTGTTAAAGCTATTTCGAGGTGTAACTACCCTCCGCTAGTTAGCATGGGGGGTGGAGGGGATAGTGGGGTAGGCTAGCCACCCTGCTCTCACTAGCACTAACGACTGACTGTCACTTATTTCGGCTCGGCAAAGACGTAGTCTTTCTCACCCGTCAACCATTTTAACCGGTTTATGAATGAAAGCAACTAGCCTAAAGATTCATACAATGTCTTTTTCTCTTTCAGAGCTACTTTCCTTGGGATTCACGGGTTTCCCGTGCAAGGCAAGACAGCAAGAGGCCTTACGGTTGGGCACTCGAAGGGAGCAGACATCCTGCCTAAACCAAACCCCCGGCGAGAGTCTGAAGGTCTTCGACTAAGAGTCTTGGGCCCGCTCGACTGTTTCGGCCTCGGCTACTACTCGCCACGACGATCGCTCTGCTTCGGCAGGCAGGCGGGAGCAGTCACTGACAAGGACTCCTAACAATATTAGTTACAAGCACTCTGAAGAATTTAATTTACAATTTACATAATTCAACTAACAACTTATAACTCAAGTAAACAAGAAATGAACATGGACAGTCAGAGACGTATCATATCTCAATGGAAAAGGGATCAAGTGTTGATCATATGTGTACAGTATATGGTCAGGCTCTAGGACATAGTCTCATCCCTTGTCCCTGCCATTCATGAACGACTTTTAAACCTTTTAAATGTCCTTCAATGTCCTTAGATAAACAAATAATAAGTTCTTGACTATTTAGCATCCAACACCACCTAGTCATTTTGCTCTACGATGTTCTACCTTCCTGGCTGATATCTGCTCATGATTACCACCACACAGATAAGGCACTGCTTGTGGAATTCTCTGTTGAGCAACTCTAAATTCAAAATAATTCTACTATCGTTAGATTTCAACCTGAAGGCCCGCTCGTAAATACATTAGTCAATGCAGGTATTTAAAACTGAAAAATAACTAAAACATTCGACAACAGACAGATAATTGACATGTCTTTGTGGATGCCAACAGCAAAGAAAATCCGCAAGCATTTCAAACCGCAGTAGAACTTCAAAAGTTCAAAGTTCCAGCAAATGTTTTTATGTTGACCAGGCTGACATGAGTCTTTTTATAGTTTATATAAAACATATCTGTTTTTCCAACTAGGGTTGTAGCTTGGCTAGTAATAATAATAATAATAATTCAAAAGTCCATTAAATACATTGAGGTCAATCACACCAACATATTTAATATACCTTAAAAAAGCGATAAAAAAGGTTCTAACAAACTTAAAAGTAGCAAATCGTAACTGATATTGCGTACAGAAATCCTCAACTAACAACTTAATAGGTTCAAAGAAGATGTTAACAAGTCGAATTTTGTTAAATTTTGTCCTTACCCCTGTGCCATGAGGGAAACGTTCAGATGGAAGTACCCATGTCCGGAGATCCCTATAGAGGTGAGTTACTTACGACACTAAATAGTTTATTGCGTAGTTTTCTCCAAGTCTCATATTCCGTTTTGGGTCAGGAGAACCTAGTCTCCTATCTAGGCTCGATCTTATCCAGCCAGTCTCTCGGCCCGTAAGACCACCCCCGCCTCCTAAGAAAGTAGTTCGAGGTAAGTACTCTGTGTTGGAACAAATCACAAATTTTAAGCAATTTGTATTTTTCCTTACAGTACTTACCTCGAACTACTTTTGGGTTATGGCACGCCCATTCTTCCCCGAGTGTCTTACGGGACTTTGATACCATATCTATCATAAACATATCATAGACATGGCCACGCGCGCTCACTGACCTGGGTCGCCTCAGGGCGCGTATTCATCCGCTACAGAGGGACCCACTATAGAAAACGGAGACAGGGGAAACTACACAAAATTCTGGTCGGTTGGGAGGAGAATCCCAGATACTCCTAAGAAAGTAGTTCGAAGTAAGTACTCCGTGTTGGAACAATTATAATTTCAGTTGGATTTGTGTTTGTATTCCAAACGTTTTAAAAGCTGAGATTGATTGATTGATTTGAAGTTCTCTGGCATCTTGACATCGAAGATCATTGACGCCGATATCGTTTACAATAAATAAAGATTAAAAGAATATCTATTTAAAACCAGAAAAGCAAATATGTTATAAAAGTTAAATAGCATTAAGCTGAGACCCTTCGACATTATTTATACTTTCAATCAAGAATTAGAACATTACAACATCTTCAAGTTTCAAACGCAAGAAGCACTCACTCTGTCAGCTGCTTCCCGAGCATTCGCATGTGCCGATTCAAACTGCGCATGTCCAGGTATTCCACCCGTGGGGTCGTCTACGACTATGTGCGGAGTGGGGACCATCACTATCCCCGTTGCTTTCGTGGCCTTCGGACTTTCAAACTCCCCGTCGAACATCGCCCTCGCCTGACGAAAATTTGATGTTTTAACTGTGATATCTGAAACAAGATAAAATTACGAACTGCTGGTAATAAAACCATCACTTATTTAATCATATAAATTGAAATTTAACTTACAGTGACATCTACAAATGATAAATAAAATTACTAACTGCTGGCAATAAAAACCATCATTTTTCTAATCATACATATAAATTGAAGGTGTAAGTATCCAAAATCCAGGAATCAAATCATCCGTCACATAATGTTTAATGACTGGTATCTATTAAAAAGCTATACAGTAAATACATATTCAATATATGATAAATGTTAACCCATTTACCACCAAAGGACGTACTGGTACGTTTCACAAAACTCATCCCTTTACCCCCATGGACGTACCGGTACGTCCTTGCAAAAAAATGATATTTTCATTATAAAATAAATTTTTGAATATACGTACCGGTGAATATATAAATAGCTGACGTCTCCAACGGCCCGACAGATTCCAAAAAACTCGCGAGCGATCGCCATGAAGGTTGCGGGTGTGCCCACCAGCGCCGACTATCGGCCAGATACCGCATATACTTCTCAACCACTCCAGTTCTTCTCAGTCCGCAGGGTCTCTATCGGGGAGGAAGGGAGGGCCTTTAATATTATATATTCACCGGGTAAGTATATTCAAAAATTTATTTTATAATGAAAATATCATTTTTAAATATTAAACTTAGCCGGTGAATATATAAATAGCTGATTCACACCCATGGTGGTGGGTAGAGACCAGTATTATAACAATAAAGGCGTATATGCTCAAGAGTTTTTGACAAATATTTCATAAAAACAAACTTAAGTATAGGTACCTGGTAAGGAAGCTGACTCTGATGATTACTCTGCCTCATTAGTCCGCTTTCCTCACGAAGCCCAGCCATCCCCTCAGGATGCTGAAAGACTCCCAGGAGCTGCTATATCCAGGGCGAACACCCGTAAAACAGGACCTCATCAATACCCTTAATCTGGGCGCTCTCAAGAAACAACATTTTGACCACCCGCCAAATCAAAAAGATTGCGAAAGACTTCTTAGTCTTCCGTACAACCCAAAACCAGATTAAAAATTTCAAGAGTAGATTAAAAGGATATTGGGATTAAGGGAATGTAGTGGTAGAACCCTCACCCACTACTGCACTCGTTGCAACGAATGGACCCAGGGTGTAGCAGTCCTCATAAAGAGTCTGGATGTCTTTCAAGTAAAATGAAGCGAACACCGACTTGCTCCTCCAAAAGGTCGCGTCCATAATACTTTGAAGGGATCTATTTTGCTTAAAAGCCACCGAAGTCGCTATCGCTCTAACTTCGTGAGCCTTGACCTTAAGCAAACTACGATCCTTCTCACTTAAATGAGAATGTGCCTCCCGGATTAAAAGTCTAATAAAGTAAGATAACGCATTCTTAGACATGGGCAACGAGGGCTTTTTAACGGAGCACCATAAAGCCTCTGAACAACCTCGCATTGGTTTAGTTCTAGATAAGTAAAACTTAAGAGCTCTAACGGGGCACAGCACTCTTTCAACTTCATTACCTACGATCTCCGAAAGACTAGGTATTTCAAAAGATTTAGGCCAAGGACGAGACGGAAGTTCATTCTTGGCCAAAAAACCAAGTTGAAGAGAACATATTGCTTTATTTGTCGAGAAGCCGATGTTCTTACTAAAAGCATGGATCTCACTGACCCTTTTAGCCGAAGCCAAGCTCACCAAAAAAAGTGTCTTGAGGGTCAGATCCTTCAGGGAGGCTGAATTTAAAGGCTCAAACCTGTCTGACATTAGGAACTGTAGGACCACGTCCAAGTTTCAAGCAGGAGTTGAAATACGACGCTCCTTTGAGGTCTCGAAAGACTTAAGGAGGTCTTGGAGATCTTTGTTATTCGAAAGATCCAAGCCTCTATGCCTGAAAACAGAAGCTAACATGCTTCTGTAGCCTTTAATGGTGGATGCAGAGAGGGAGCGACCGTTTCTCAGATATAGGAGAAAATCCGCAATCTGCGCTACAGAGGTACTGGAGGAGGAAATAGAGGAGGACTTGCACAAATCTCTAAATACCTTCCACTTCGACTGGTAGATCTTGATGGTAGAGGATCTTCTAGCCCTCGCAATCGCTCTAGCTGCCTCCTTCGAAAATCCTCGAGCTCTTGAGAGTCTTTCGATAGTCTGAAGGCTGTCAGACGAAGCGCGGGGAGGCTTTGATGAAGTCTCTTTACGTGAGGCTGCCGTAAGAGATCCATCCGCAAAGGCAGACTCCTTGGAACGTCTACCAGCCATAGAAGTACCTCTGTGAACCACTCTCTCGCAGGCCAGAGGGGAGCAACCAACGTCAACCTGGTCCCTTCGTGAGAGGCGAACTTTTGCAACACCTTGTTGAGGATCTTGAAAGGTGGAAAGGCGTAAACGTCCAGGTGAGACCAGTCCAACAGAAAGGCATCTATGTGGGCCGCCTCTGGATCTGGGACTGGAGAGCAATAAGTCGGGAGCCTTTTTGTCAGCGAGGTCGCAAAGAGATCGATGGTGGGTTAACCCCAAGTCATCCAAAGCCTCTTGCACACATCCTTGTGGAGCGTCCACTCTGTAAGGATCAATTGACCTCTTCGACTGAGACAGTCCGCCAAGACGTTCAACTTCCCTTGGACGAACTTTGTCAAAAGCGAGATGTTTCGATCTTTTGACCAAATGAGGAGGTCCCTTGCGATGACGAAAAGAGCGTGGGAGTGAGTGCCTCCTTGCTTCGAGATGTAAGCCGAGGCCGTGGTATTGTCTGCATTCACTCCTACCACCTTGTTTCGAAGCAGACTCTCGAAACTCCTCAGTGCTAAATGGACTGCCAACAGCTCCTTGCAGTTGATGTGAAGGCTCCTCTGGTCTGCCGCCCAAAGACCCGAGCATTCCAGACTGTTCAGAGTCGCCCCCCAACCCAAATCCGACGCGTCAGAAAATAACACATGGTTAGGGTTCTTGACTGCCAGAGACAGACCTTCTCGAAGTCTTATATTGCTGTCCCACCAGGCCAGGCAAGTCTTGACTGGTTCGGAGATCGGAATCGAGACCGCCTCCAAAGTCTTCTCCTTGTTCCAATGGGAGTCTAGGTGGAACTGGAGAGGGCGTAGGTGAAGTCTCCCTAGAGAGATAAACTGTTCCAGGGATGATAGCGTCCCTAGGAGGCTCATCCAGCTTCTCACAGAGCAACGGTTTTTCTCTAGCACGAGACGGACTTTGAGCAAAGCCTGCTCGATCCTGTTGGCAGACGGAAAAGCCCGAAAAGCTAGACTCTGTATCTCCATCCCCAAATAGAGAATCGTTTAGGAGGGAGTCAGCTGCAACTTCTCCATGTTCACCAAGAGGCCCAACTCCTTCGCAAGATCCAAAGTCCACTGTAGGTCCTGCAGACAGCGATGACGGGACGACGCTCTGAGTAACCAGTCGTCCAGGTACAGGGAGGCTCTGATCCCCGACAAATGTAGGAACTTTGCTACATTTCTCATGAGCCCCGTAAAAACAAGAGGAGCAGGGCTGGCTGAGACCGAAGCACAGTGCTCGGAACTGGTACACAACATTCCTGTATACAAACCTCAGATAAGGTTGAGAGTCTGGATGTATCGGAATGTGGAAGTACGCATCCTGCAAGTCGAGAGAGACCATCCAGTCCCCCTCTCTGACTGCTGCTAGAACGGATTTGGTGGTCTCCATCGTAAACTTTGTTTTGACAACAAATACGTTGAGAGCACTAACATCCAGCACTGGCCTCCAACCTCCTGTGTTCTTTGGAACAAGGAAGAGACGGTTGTAAAAACCTGGGGATTGAAGGTCCGAGACTTTCACCACCGCCCCCTTCTCTAACAACTGAGACACTTGCAGATGTAATGCCTGTCTCTTCGACTCCTCTCGATACCTGGGAGAGAGGTCTATCGGATCTTTTACTAGAGGAAGTTTCCGTACAAAATCAAAAATTTTAAATAATTTTTATTTTTCCTAACATACTTACCGAGAACTACTTTCTTTAGGAGTCACTGGTAATCTCTCTCTCTGCCGACCAGAGCTTTGAGTAGTTACCCCCCACTCCGCGCCCTAAGTAGCCTTACCCCCGGCATCAAGGAATGTGCCCCGAGGGTAGGATTAAGGTAGGTCGCTAGCTTGCTGGGTCACCTTCCTCATTAAGTTCTATTGAATTAGCATAATGCTAGCAAGGGAAGAGAGGCACTCGGGGAAGGAAGGGAGGGCCATTACCCGAAAGTAGTTCTCGGTAAGTATGTTAGGAAAAATAAAAATTATTTAAAATTTTTGATTTGTTCCAACACGAATACTAACCTCGAACTACTTTCTTTAGGAGACTTACACTTTAGGAGGAGGGAGTGCTATTCTGACCCACTGACACGGCCGTGGAGGCCAACAGGCTTCTGGATAACGGGACCTACCAGAGAGCGGAAGCGAGGGTAACTACACAAAATTTCACGTTAGTGTCTAAGTACTCACCCTTTGAAAAACTTCTTTGACGTTTCTTCTCGACGCGTAGTCGTGAAGAATGTGTTATTTTCTGGGAACAGACGGTACTCCCCGAAGAGGCAAGTAAGCAACTGGGTAGGAGGTAGGAAACCGCACTTGTGCCTACCGGTCGCTAGTCTTGAATGCGCCTGGGGTTTTTACCGTTACACCGCTTGGAGGGCGGAGATGACTGTTCCAATGGAGAACCTGTCCAAGGATTTTCTTGAGTAGTCCTTGAGGTAGTGGGCAGTAAAGCTTGACTGGTTCGACCAAGAACCTGCTTGTAGAATCTGCCCTACTGCCATGTTTTTCTCAAAGGCTAGGAGGTGCTCAGGCCCTTGATGTCATGAGATCTGGGAGTGCCTGGCACTGCCATGCTAGCCTCCTTGTAGGTTCTGGCGATAACCTGTCTCAACCAGAAGGAGATGGTGTTTTTGGAAACTTGTTTCTTATTAATACCTGTGGAAACGAAGAGGCTCTTGATGTCTGGTCGGAGATGCGCTGTCCTTTCCAGGTATTTTCTAATTGTTCGCACTGGGCGCAATTTTAAGTCTTCTGCATTACCTGTCTTAGGGATGGCAGGAATTGAGAAACCTTCAAACCTCGGGTCCCAGAATGCTGGGTTCTGAGTCTTGGCTACAAAAGAAGGCACGAACTTGAAGGATACTTCTTTCCACCCCTTTGAGTGAGAGACGTCGTACGACAAACCATGGATCTCTCCCACTCTCTTAGCGGACGCCAAGGCCAGCAAGAAGACGGCCTTGAGGGTAAGATCTTTGTCCACGATATCCTTCAAGGGTTCAAAGGGGGGACGACACAGCATCTTCAGGACCATGGCTAAGTCCCACTGGGGCACCCTCCTCGCCTGGGGGGGGCAAGACTGCTCGAAACTTTTGACAAGCATCGCTATGTGCCTCGAGGCCCCCAGGTCGATGCCCTTCAGGAGGAAGACTTGGCCTAAGGCAGCCCGAACTCCTTTTATGGCTGGGATTGACATCTCTACTTTGTCCCTGAGAAACACCAGAAACTCTGCTATGTCTGGGACCGAGGCCTTAAGAGGTCTAATGTGCCTCTCTGAGCACCATTTTGTGACGGCGGCCCATTTTGCCTGGTAGTCCGCGTCTGACGACTTTCTCAGGTATAGAGACATTCTCTTAGCCGTGGAGGAAGAATATCCTTCTTTCTTCAGGAGCCGCTCTATAGTCTCCAAGCGTGAAGACGTAGGGAGAGTGGGTTGTCGTGGAGCCTGAGAAAATGAGGCTGGTGCAGAAGGTCTGACCTGGCGGACAGAGGCCACGGCGGTTGACTCGATAGGTCTTTTAGGTCCGTGAACCACTTTCTCTCCGGCCACCAGGGCGCTACCAAAGTCATCTTTAGGTTTCGGGCCGTCCTTACTCTGTTGAGCACTTGTCTTATCAATGTGAAAGGGGGAAAGGCGTACACATCCAGATTGTCCCACTTGTGCTGAAAACCGTCTTCTAAGGCTGCTTTTGGGTCTGGTACAGGGGAGCAATAGACTGGGAGTTGGGCGTTGAGGTTGTTGCAAAGAGGTCAATCACCGGGGAACCCCATCGTTGAATGATGAGCTTGGCTACTTCTGGGAGAAGGGACCATTCTGTCCCTACTATCTGGCCCATTCTGCTGAGGCCGTCGGCCAGAACGTTTTTCTTCCCGGGAATGAACCTTGCTAACATCACCACTTGATTTTCTTCTGCTCAATCTAGAATCTCTATGGTGAGATCGCACAACTCCTTCGATTTCAAGCACCCTGCTTCTTTATGTATGCCACTACCGTGGCGTTGTCGCACATCAACGCCACGGTGTTTCCCTTTAGCAGACTTGCGAAGTGTAGGCACGCCTTCTGGACTGCTTCCAATTCCAGGACATTGATGTGGAGTTGCCTCTCCCCTTCCAACAAGGTCTCTCGTGACGTTTCGTCGAGGAGAAGGGCTCCCCATCCCTGGTTGGAGGCGTCTGTGAACAGTAGTAACTCGGGAGGGCCAGTCCCGAAGGGCGTCCCCTTGAGTGAGTTTGACTGGCAATGCCACCATTCTAGGGAGGGTCTCGTGTTTGGAAGGACTGGGATTAGCACCTGCTGTGAATCCGTCTGGCACCAGAGGTTCTTGAGATTCCATTGGATGGATCTGAGCCTTACCCTCCCTTGGGGAACTAGGTTCTCCAATGAGACCAGGTGACCTATCAGCTTCTGCCAGTCTTTCGCCCTCCTGGGGTATTCTGACAGGAACGGCTGACTAGTGTGCCTGAGGTTTCTTATCTTGTCCTCCGAAGGGAAAACTTTTCCCCGAATGATGTCTAATGTCATTCCCAAGTAGTTCATTCTGGTGGATGGGGATAGATTGACTCCTTCGGGTTGATTATGATCCCCAGATCCTTGGAAAATTGGAGGAGACTCCTCCCTTGTTCCTCTAAGAGGACCTTTGAGGCGGAAAGAAGCAACCAGTCGTCCAGGTATCTGATAAGGCGAATGCCTCGTTCGTGAGCCTCCACTGAGACAGCCGTGAAGACTCTCGTGAACACCTGGGGCGCTGTTGACAGACCGAAGCAAAAAAGGGTCCTGAATTGCAGGATCTGGGAACCCCATTTCACCCGGAGGAACTTTCGACCCGAGGTGTGGACCGGAATCTGGAAGTATGCGTTCTTGGGGTCGATGGTCATCATATAATCTTTCTCCCTCAAGGACAGCAGGACTGACTTCGGAGTGTCCATTTTGAAGTCCGTCTTCTTGACGAACTTGTTGAAGGCTGACAGATCTATAACCGGTCTCCACCCCCCGGTCGCTTTCTCCACCAGGAACAGGCGACTGTAGAAACCTGGCCCTGGGAGAAGAACTTCTTCCATGGCACCCTTCTCTAACATGGACGATACCTCCTCTTGAAGGGCGGTCCTCTTTAACGGGTCTTTGGGAGCTAGCCATTCTGTCCGGTTGGCCGGAATAAGCGGGGGTGGTTCCGTTAGGAACGGAAGTCTGTAGCCCTCCTTTAGTACGGACACTGTCCAAGGCTCTGCTCCTTGAGCCTTCCATGCTTGCCAATGACGTCTGAGGCATCCTCCAACCCGAGGGTTGGGCGGGGATAGGGGGCCGCCCACTCTATCTTCTTCTAGAGGGGCGGCCTGAACTGCCTCTCCTAGAGGCGGAGTAACCCGACCTGAAGGAGCTTGAGGGCGCTGGAGCTCCCCTGCGGGGGGGCTGAGGTGTTGCGAACCAGGAGGAAGAGGGGGGCTTCTCTCCTCGTAGTGCTGGTATAGGCTTGGGGTGTCGCGGCACTATCCGAGACGGACCTCTTATAGGGCGGTCTCCTAGGAGTCGTAGGTCTGGGGACGTTAGCCTCCTTCTTTTTCGAGACCTTCTCCATTATGGCTTCTAGTTCCTTCAGAGGAAACAAAGACTCTCCCAACAGGGGTAGTCTGCGAATGGCTCGCGCCTCCCTGTCTGGTACCTTCTGAGACACCTTCGCCAGAACAGTGTCTCGCTTCCAGAGCACCCAGTTACCTGTTAGTGCGAGAGACTGATATGTCAAAAACTTAAGGGTTTTACCCCCAGAGGTAATGAGGTCCCTCAGTAGGCCTTGCTGGTCAGGGTCCTTGGGGTCAAAGGAGGCTTGTACACCTACCAAAGTGGAAGCCCACCAGTCCAGCCAAGAGGAGACGTTTACTAAGTCCCTCGACATTTTCTCCATCATGTAGGCTTCTGCTGGCGAGAAACAGACTGGGGCCGAAGAGGCTCTACCGTCTGAAACGCCTTGACTAAGGATGTCTACGGCTGACTCCACCTTACAGGCGCTTGGGCGTCGTCCCACTGGTACATAGACTTTGCCTTGGGGTCTGAGGCCCTGGAGCAATTTCGAGGACCTTTGGGTTTTGGGGGCCTCGGCATTGCTGGCCACTACCTTGCCGACATACTCCTGCTCTACGACTAGAACTCGGGCTAGAGGAAGAGCTAGGGACGTCTTAGGTTGGGAGGGAGTCTGCATGATCCTCAAAAGGCTTGACTTCCAGGAATCTTCATCCGTAGCCGCAGGTTCCGCTATTTTGTGGTGCTTTCTGAAAAGGCTAACCACTCTCCTATAGGCGGAGTCCTCCGTCAGCCGAGGTCTCGGCTTGGGGCCGGGGAGCTGGGTTACCGGGCACGCCGACTGGACGTCTGGCTCTTGGGGCCAAGGGTGCCGTCCTGCCGAGGTACTGGATTTCATCTGCGGGGACGTCCGCACCAGGGGCCTGGGTTAATGCAGGCAACGCTGGTTCAGCGGGGACTCTCGTCCGCCCAAGGGCTCTGGGTGCCGAGGATGCGGTTCCCGTGGGCTGACCCAACAGCGGGAACCGTTCCTTCCGACCCGAAGGCCGCACCAGCTGGGCTGGTTCGGCCAGGCCGCCCGACAAAAAGCGCGTTTCCTCCCGCTGGGCGGGGTGAACCGGAGGCTTCGGGGACTTACGCCTACCTGTAGAGTCCTTCTTACGGCTTGATCTCGAGGAGCCGGGTCACCAGGCACTCCCCATCGGGCGCTTCGGTTCTGGAATACCAGGCACTCCCTTGCGGTGGTACCGGTCTTCCCCGGCGGGAGCTCCGCACCAGGTTCGTGGGTCAGAACCGGCATCGCCGTACCGTCGAGGACTACCGTTCGTGTATTCTCTCTGGGGGACGCGGACGCGGATCCCCGTGGGCTGACCCAACGGAGGGAACCGTTCCTTTAAGTCCGAGGGCCGAACCAGCTGTACTGATTCGGCCAGGCTGCCCGTAAAGAAGCCCGGTTACACCCGCTATCGGGGTGAACCGGACGCTTCGTGGCCTTAAGCCTGCCTGAAGAGGCCTTCTCGCATTTCTCCCTGCGAGGGTTATATCTGCGTCTGGAGGATGGCCTTCGTGGTGAGAAAAACCCTGGGCTGCCGGTCCGGGGAACGCTGCAATACAGACCTGGGAGGCTCCTTCTCGGCGACGCCCTCGGCTGCAGAAGATACTGAAAAATACGCCTAAGAGACTGGAGAAGAATTAGGGACATTTTTCCCCACATGGGGTCATCAGAGGAGACGTGTCCTGCTTGCACCAGGACTCCGTCTCCCCACACACTCTCGAAAGTAGTACTCACCTCGAACTACTTTCTTAGGAGTTACCTTCTCCACAACAGACCAACCTCGTCTCCTACTCTGGGTAGGGGAGGGTGGTAGGGAAGCTCTGTCAGGCGAGACGCCCGGCGCTAGTCTTCTTAGGCGAACCCTTCGTCGCCTACTTCTACTTGGTGTTATACCGCACCCACTCAAACTCCTGGGGAAGAGCAATGGGCACTTCCCCGCAACTGACTTACCTCGTCCCCTACTCTGGGTAGGGGAAGATGGCTGTATAAGAAGCTCTATTCGACGAGGCATCGGGAAGTAAGTGGCGAGGAGAGGCTCGTCTTCTTATGAGCCTCTTGGATGTATTCTTCCTCTTGGTGCCGAAGTGCACTCACTGCACTACGTTCCAGGACTAGTAGTCCTGACACGTGGTTGTAGGGGAACATAAGCTGCCCCTACACGGCTAACACAGAGGATAAGGGGAGGAAGAATGATTTATTGTAAAATTGTTCCCTTCAGCTATTAATTCCTTGAAGGGAATCAAGGAATACACTGGGTAAGCACACGGGTGGAAGGTGAACGCACAGGAACACTAGGGAAAGCACACTGGAAAAAACGCAAGTTGCCACGCTGGGAACACGTGGGGCACAGAACGCACACAAAGGATCAACAGGGATACAAGAGCGAGGGATGTTATCGCCTCGCGACCAGAGAACTTAATGAGGAAGGTGACCCAGCAAGCTAGCGACCTACCTTAATCCTACCCTCGGGGCACATTCCTTGATGCCGGGGGTAAGGCTACTTAGGGCGCGGAGTGGGGGGGTAACTACTCAAAACTCTGGTCGGCAGAGAGAGAGATCACCAGTGACTCCTAAAGAAAGTAGTTCGAGGTAAGTATTCGTGTTGGAACAAATGGATTTTGTAACCCTCCTTCAGCAACAAAACAGACTCCCGGTCTGCACCCCTCTTCTCCCAGGCCTGCCAGAAGTTGGTCAATCTGGCACCTACTGCTGTCTGAGGACGTGGGCAGTCAGACTCTGCCACGGGAGGATTTAGATCCTCGCTTCTTACCCCGCTTACTATCGGCACGAGAGCCTCCCTTACTGGGAGCTCTGCCACGAAAAGGCGGGATAAACCTTGTCGCTGGAGTTTCAAATTTAGGTCTGTTAGACATAAGAGGCCGAAGGTACAGCCTTACGAGCAGACGTGGCCATCAAATCATGAGTGTCCTTCTGTACAAGAGACGCTGCGATATCTCTAATAAGCTGCTGCGGGAACAGGGCAGAAGACAATGGCGCAAAGAGAAGTTCTGACCTTTGACAAGGAGTGACACCTGCGGACAGAAAAGAACAAAGAGTCTCTCTCTTCTTAAGAACCCCTGCTGTGAAAGTAGCAGCAAGTTCATTAGAGCCATCTCTAATAGCCTTGTCCATGCAGGACATAATTTGAACAGAGACATCACGGTCTGCTGACGAGACCTTCCTACTCAAGGCTCCCAGAGACCAATCCAAAAAATTGAAAACCTCAAAGGCCCGATAAATTCCTTTGAGGAGATGATCTAGGTCTGAAGAAGACCAGCAAACTTTCGAGCGTCTCATGGCCAGACGACGAGGAGAGTCTACGAGGCTTGAGAAGTCTCCCTGGGCAGAGGCAGGCACTCCCAAGCCGAGAACTTTTCCCGTGTCATACCAGACGCTCGCACGAGAAGCCAGTTTGAAAGTGGGAAAAGCACAAGCTGACTTCCCCAAATTCCTCCTGGTCATTAACCAGTCGCCCAATAAACGCAAAGCTCTCTTAGAAGAGCGAGAGAGCACTAACTTCGTGAACGACAGAGTCGAAGAAGCTAGCGTGAACTCAGAGGGAGGCGAACGAGGAGCAGCAGACACAAAATGATCAGGAAACAGGTCCTTAAAAATTAGCATGATCTTCTTAAAATCAAGGGAGGGCTGAGCAACCCTAGGCTCCTCTCCATCCGAAAGAGTCCCCAAAGGAACATCAGTTGGAAGGGGATCAACGACTTCCTCATCCGAAGGAACTTCATCCGACAACGGCCGAGTCTCGCGATACGGAGAGACATGCCGAGGAGGCAACGCTTGACAGGCTATGTCAACATGCGACGGAGCCGCAGCAACAGCTGAGGTAACGACGTCACGCCGAGGCTGCAAAGACTGAAAGTCTTGAGACTGACAAACAACAACAGACTGTGTCAACTGCCGTTCGACATCACGTCGGGGCTGCAATGATGGCAGGGTTTGAGTTTGAAAAACAACACCCGACTGCGGTGACTGACGTTCAACGTCACGTCGGGGCAACGGAGTCGGCCGACGAACGTCACTTCGAGACTGCCGCGACAGTTGCTGAACGTCACCTTGAGTCTGCGGCAAAAGGGGTTCCACGTCACGTGACTGACGTGAATGACGAGGAACATGATCAGAATCGCGTTTAACAGCACTGATAACGTTAACGCTAACATCATAAGGACGAGAAAACACTCGTTTAGGCGGTTGAAGGCCAGAGTCACGCTTGTCGGACTGGCGAACCGCAAGCAAAGGATCTTTACGAACCTGTTCATGCTCATAAACTTCCATTAAAGATGAAAGTTTAGACTGCATGTCCTGCAGGAGACTCCACTTCGGGTCAACGGGAGTAGGAACGGGCCGTGACGTCGGCAACGTCTGTGCATGCAAATCATCGCACCGAACGAAACCCTCGGACTCCGTGTCATGCTTTCGCTTAACAGGCGAACAGCCATCCGATGACTGAAAGGGGTCAGAGCTGCCCCAATGGCTACAGCCAGGACGCTGGACCTGTCCAGAAGGGACTGACTTGCGCTTTAAGGGTCTAGAAACCTTACGCCAAGGTTTCTTGTGCGCCAAATCGTCGGAAGACGAGGAGAACTTAGTCTCCCCCGTCTTATGGTAAGGACGTTCTTGATGAGAAACGTCTGATACCTTAGAGGGAACGTCTGTACGTCGGTTTACACCTCTCGCTCCCTTAAGTCCTACGTCATTCCTTCTCCCTGGTGCAGGGGAGCCTGAGGTCTCGGACTAGGGGAGCGACAAGCACGAACAGACGAACCCTCGGTTGCAACACTAAACACATTTTGCGAACTTTACCACTTTGATTTTTTAACAGCTTAACATCGGACATAAGCTGGTTCCTGTCCGAGGCTAAGGTTTCAACCTTCTCACCTAATGCTTGAATAGCTAAAAACATATCGCGTATTAAAGGTTCATGAGTGCCAATAGGGGGTTCAGAAACTACCACTACAGGGGAAGGATTAGGTTCAGGGGCATGGGAGGAGGAAAATTCTAAAGATCTAGATGAGCTTCTCCTCACCCTATCTCTTTCGAGTTTACGAGTATATTTTTCATACTCTAACCACTCGAATTCCGATAGAACCACACACTCCTCACACCGATCTCCTAATTGGCAGGATTTACCCCGGCAATTAGCACAAACAGTATGAGGGTCGATAGAAGCTTTCGGAAGACGTTTGTTACAATCTTTCGCACATTTGCGATATACAGGAGAAGGGTCAGCCATTATGAAAAACCAGAGAAAATCCAAAGGAAAGCCAAGTTCATCAACAAAAAACAAAAAAGGTTTCAAGAGTTTTATTGAAGGAACAAACCAACACAGCGAAAGCCAATAAAACCCAAAACAAAGTACTTCACCAATTCGGTAGAAAACTCGAGGTCTAGAGCGAGCGGAACCAATGTTGTCGGTGACACCGACAGAGAAGAACTGGAGTGGTTGAGAAGTATATGCGGTATCTGGCCGATAGTCGGCGCTGGTGGGCACACCCACAACCTTCATGGCGATCGCTCGTGAGTTTTTTGGAATCTGTCGGGCCGTCGGAGACGTCAGCTATCTATATATTCACCGGCTAAGTTTAATATTTAAAACTACTATTTACATTTTTTTTTGCATATTCTTTATAATATTTTGAGAAACTTCAGGCATTTTCCAAGAGAATGAGACCAACCTGACCTCTCTATGATGAAAATTAAGGCTGTTAGAGCAATTTAAAAAAAAATATACTGCAAAATGTGCTTGAAAAAAATAAACCCCTGGGGGTTAAGGGTTGGAAAGTTCCAAATAGCCTGGGGGTAAAAGGGCTAAAGTACTGCTGCGTACTTGTACTTAGATGTACTTTATCTAAAATGTTACAGATTCATCCTTGGGTCATCCCAAACATGACTACCAAATTTGGCCCAAATTGGTATGACAGTTTTTGTGTAAAGTTGCTTACATACAAACAAACAGACAGGAGTGACTGCATAACCTTCGCAAAATTTTGGTGAAGGCAATTCATCAGCAAGAAATTCTATTTACCAACATCTGAGTTACATCATTCAACCATAAGCATCGATAAAGCATTACTGTACTAATTCAATTAAAAGAAATTATATACATGTATAAAAATCGTCTTGGGTTAGAGTTCTCTTGCTTGGGGGTACACTCAAGCTCACTATTCTATCTTATTTCTCTTCCTCTTGTTTTCTTAAAGTTTCTAAAGGAAATATTTATTTTAATGTTGTTACTCTTCTTCAAATATTTTATTTTCCTTTCCTCACTAGGTATTTCCCCTGTTGGACCCCTTGGGTTTATAGAATATTGCTTTTCCAACTAGGGTTGTAGCTTAGCAAGTAATAATAATAAAAATAATAATAATTTCTTTTTGTCATCCGAGATTTACTAACTCACAGAAAATGTTCCTATGGCATACAGTATTATTATTCAATGGCCACCAATATACCCGTAAGGGAAGGCATCATGCAGAGCGTCTGAGACTAAAAACAAACAAAATTATAAAATTAACGTGTGTCGCTACCTAGATTTATCGAAACAGACAATTATAATACTCAACTTGGGAGCAGGGACCTCCAAAACGATTGACATCTTCAAAAACACCGAAACACAAAGCTACGAAAGCAACGTGTCCGAATCTCAATGGTGCTAGAAAAGGAATGAGGGAAGAAGCGTGGGTAGTGGTAGGGGTGGGGGGAGAGAGGGTAGTCATAGTAGAGGGCAGTAGTTGGATATAGAATGGCACCTCGTAGTATCGGGGGATATTGGGGAAGGAGAGGACTAATTGGTAAGGGACCTCTGGTAGTGGTTCTAACACGCCCCAGTTGCTATACCGACACTCTATTGGAGTGAGCGAACTGGTTATATTTCTGGCATTCCATGCAAATTTTTCTCTGGTATATTTAGCAGTATTTATACCTTAGAAATGGTGCTATAAGGAGCATTTCCCGGAGCGACACAGGTCGAACCCAGAAAAACATTTATTATTACCATTCCTTTTCTGTACTGCATTCTACTTTTTATTATTCATTTAACTATAAATTTCTTATCACATCGATCAAAACCATAAACCCCATGCATTTCAAGTAACCCCTTTCTTTTTTAAATGAGATTTTTTCACCTTTCTATAGATGTCTCTTTCCAGCTATTCTCTCAAGGGGTCAACTACTGCACTGCAATCTGGCTACTTTCCTATTGGTAAGGGTAGAAGAGACTCTCTAGCTATGGTAAGTAGCTCTTCTAGAAGGACACTCCAAAATCAAACCATTGTTCTCCAGTCTTGGATAGTGCCATAGCCTCTGTGCCATGGTCTTCCACTGTCCTGGGGTAGAGTTCTCTTGCTTGAGAGTGCACCCATAAACACTATTCTATTTGTTTCCTGACTGAGCTATTCTTCCCTAATGGAGTCCTTGGGCTTACAGCATCCTGCTTTTCCAACTAGGGTTGTGACTTAGCTGGTGGTAATACTACGGCTATTCACATAAACTAGTCTTCCTCCTTTGCCCAATATTCTTGAACATTAAAAACCAGAGGAAATACAGATGAGGGAGAAATTATACATAAAACAAGCCTCTTCGGACCTTTCTAGCTATTAAAATAGCCCTACCAAGGAACATGTTGAGAACTGCCTCAACAATAGCCCTACTGTCATCACTAACCTGATCTTAAACGAACTGCTCATAAGTTTCGTAACTGTTGCTTTCCCATCAACCCATGCCGACTGACTTCAGGGCCCTGACCTTATCTGCTGCCCATCAAAAGTTTCACTTGAAAATGGGGAACTAAACTATATAATCTTCGTACTGACAAATAGATTCAAGTCCTGGACGACTTAAAGGGAGATATTTCTTCACCACACTGTTAAAAAGAAAGAAAAAAAAATATTTGTAAAGGTATGATGGTATGAAAACTGTACTGTATATAAGCAGCAAACACAATTTGACCTATATCTATGGTGTACTTTTCTGTACTAAACCATTGAGCAGTAACCTCTACGTGGAGTCAGACATACAGATTTTTTTCACAGCTCCCTTGAATTCTAGGCAATTTCAGCCTAGATCTTCATTTCAACATGTTTCACATCTAATGAGTCTTTCCATTTGCTGTTCCCCCTACCAAACTCTTTCCAGTCTAATTCTTCTTTCCTTCTTTTGTCATATGTCTGATTCAAGCTCTTGACTTATAACAAATCAAAAGATAATGGTCATGTGTGTGTGGGGGGGGGGGGGGGGAGGAGGGGGTAGTGCAGACAAGGGGAAGTGTGGTGAAGCACAACTGAAAATAATATGGACGACATATATATTCCAAAAATTGAGGTGATTAGGAAATTGGATAAGTCAATGAAGTGGTTCAAATGGAATTAAGCGGTGAATCACTCATATAATGGCTCAGAAAGCAAGGTAGAGAAGGGACATGTTATTGAAGAGAACTGTACCATAACTCGTTCATTTGAAACACATATAATTTATCAAAATACCGTTTGAAAAGACATAAGGATGAAATACCTTTTCCACGTACAGTACTAGAAGATTTTATATGAAGGAGTTAACGTACTTCAAATGCTGTACCTTTTCCTTGGAGCTTCTCTTCAGATAAACCTTTCTGTGATCCGCCTCATACACTTCCCCCTTGTTGATGCACCCGCCTCCAGTCTGACCAGTGGCGACGAAGCGCGACGTCCCCAGAGCCTGGCGTATGGCGTCGTGCATTTTCGATGTCATGGCAAAAGCTCCTGAAATTGTCATGGAGAATATCAGCACATAATACAGTACAGTAATCAATAAAATCTAATGTATTAAATACAGTAATATATCTAAACATGTACTAGAGCAATGTATAAGCATAATGAATATCAACATCTTCAAGGTTTTAAATGAATTTGTCTAACCCAGATTAAAAATGACAAATTTATAAAGTAATTTGTATTTTCCTAATTATACAAACCTGAGTTCTTTACTCACAGGAGAAGGATAACATCGAAGCTGGGATACGGCAGTTAAAACTTTTAACCCTTTTATCCCCAAAGGATGTACTGGTACGTTTCAATTAACTCTTCCCTTTACCCCCATGGACGTACCGGTACGCTCTTACAAAAAACTGCTATATTTTTTTTTATTTTGCATATTTTTGATAATTTTTCGAGAAACTTCAGGCATTTTCCAAGAGAATGAGACCAACGTGACCTCTCTATGATGAAAATTAAGGCTGTTAGAGCAATTTATAAAAAATATACTGCAAAATGTGCTTGAAAAAAAAAATAACCCCTGAGGGTTAAGGGTTAGAAAGTTCCACATAGCCTGGGGGGTAAAAGGGTTAACGAGGTATAAACACCCGGAAGGTAGTTACCCTGAAAGGTTGTCTCCCCTTTGGCAAACTGTGACCTCAATTAGCTGCGGAAGGTAGTTACCCTGAAAGGTTGTCTCCCCTTTAGCAAACTGTGACCTCAACAAGCTGCGGAAGGTAGTTACCCTGAAAGGTTGTCTCCCCTTTAGCAAACTGTGACCTCAACAAGCTGCGGAAGGTAGTTACCTTGAAAGGTTGTCTCCCCTTTAGCAAACTGTAACCTCAATTAGATTGCAGCCGGCAGAAGAGGCGGGGGCTTTCCCACCACTACCCAGTATCGACCGCCTACTGCTAACATCTATTTGTACGTTTTTAACTGCCAAGTTCATTATTAAAAAACGAAGGTTAGTGATTGCCTTGGAAAAACTACAGGTTTCCACCAGTCCTCTTTATCAAAATCATTCAAATCTCCTTAAAATACATCATTTAATAGTCTCTTGTTTTCTCCATGTCATTGAACTATTGTATAGTTTTACCATAAATTGTCATCGACGCAGAGGCACATGTATATAGAAGGTCCAAACTTACAAATATTTGGTGAAACAAACAAACACAAATCTAACTGAAAATAAGAAAGATAAGATAGAGAAATACCGTAATAAAAAAATATTATATCCTTTAATAGGATAAAAAAGAAAAAACATTTATAATAACCTGATATCTATTTCATAAGAAACCTACTTACACTGCCGTATTCTAAGTTAGACATAATACATACAGGTGGCCGCTATCGTACATACACCCCAGGCCAAAATGTAACAAAAACCAACTTAAAAACAGCTTCTTGGTACAAATTAAGTTCAAGGGGTGTATGTACGATAGCAGCCTCCTGTATTATTATGCCTTAGTTGGAATACGGCAGTGTAAAGTGGGTGGCATGGGACGTTAACTCCCCCCGCCACCACCCAGTTAGCTAAGTAGGTAAGGACACGGCTTGTAGGTTAGATTAGGGGGGAAAGTTTAAGTAAGTTGATGTCCATTTTTAACGAACGCGTGAGGAACTGGCCACTGATGTACAAAGGCTCAAGTTCAAGTTTAGGACCTTCTGTATGTTGCAATCTCGCTTTCTAACCCAGTCTAATCCACAATATCTTTGCCTGTTTAGGTATTGCGCTTCTGTATCCCACTTACCTAACCTAATCTAGGACGGACGTACTTTCTGAAAGTGATTTGCGTTATCTCTGCAACACGTAAAAAGTATTGTTTTCACAAATGAAAAACTTACAGGACCAGAATTTCATGTTACTACCAATAAAAGCTAGTTATAAATACTAAGGTACAGCTTAATTCCTAGGTCCTAGTTAATATTAATTTTCAATAGCAAATATCTAAATTACGAAATAGCTTAGGGTAGCCTACGCTAGTCTTGGCCTTCACTCAATTATAGCTATTAAATAAAATTATACTGTATATCTACAGGAAATTGTTTCGTAAAACATGTATAATATATATTCATTACTTATAAATATCTATATTTAATTTAAAAGTCTCAGTTCAATTTAAAAACACGTTATGTACTGTATGTAGGAAGCGCCTCCAATAACATGAGAGAAATCGTGTTTCAATATCGGTTAATATCTCAATATATAATTAAGCTTTCAAGCTTTTAATTAATATAATGACACCTATAACATTAAATAAAGCTTTAGCTTCATTTGTTTTAATTTGACATACTTACAGAACGAAGTTAAATGAAGATAAACATGATAGAGTTCCTAACAGATCTGACAGACATGGTTGCCACAATGCCACTGTGTATTACCACTGGATTATCGTACATGAGCATTATAATTCTCGTTTTTTAACCAAATTCATCGTATACACTTTCAACATAATTATTAAGGAATTACATGATTGAATTATTCCAAACTATTTTAGTATAAATGTTTAATTAAACACATACACACACATATGTATAAACCTAATGTATGTATCATAGACCAAACCGGACCTAAAAGAATCGCACATGTATGATAATTATCGTACAACTGACACCTCTGCGGTCTTGTTTACAAGACATCATCTTCTACTTCTTGGGGCGACAATTGAGAATCCGGGTCTATGGAATTCTCAAAATTATCCTCAATTTTACCTAAAAAAGCAATAATCATACACAGTAACTCTGTGTGGAAACGTATTTAGCAAAGTTATAAGATTATCCATAACATTTTGTACGATCTGTGTTAAAAATCTATCAGATTATTGGTTAAAACTGGTTCCAAATTTATCATAAAAAGTAATAATCGTACCCAGTAACACTATGTGGAGACGTATTTATCCCTGATATATGATTATCCATACCATTTTTTACGATTTGTGTTAAAATCTATCAGATTATTGTCTAAAATTGCTACTAATAGTACGGTCCATCAAGCATTTGAATATTTAAACGATTGCTTGTTTGATAGAAAATGCTGTGTAAAAGAAATTGGAAACTCTCATTCATTATATGAATAGTTGAACAGAGGGGTACCCCAGGGGAGTTTACTAGGCCCGGTTTTATTGTGTATCTATGTTATTAGTCTATCAGAAGTACTAGAGGAGCATGCAGTGAAGTTTAAACTATTTACAGACGATATACATTTTTCATGAAAAGGTGGACAAGCTGACAAAGGTTATAGAATTAAATAAGTTAACATTTCAAACACTGATGGACCCAAACATGAGAAAATGACATATGCTGACAAAGGAAAAAAATCTATTAGTATTAAATTTGTAGATTATATACAATTTTACTGAAAAAGTGGACAAGCTGATAAAGATTATGGAATTGATTAAGTTAACACGCCAAACACTGATGGACCCAAAAGTATAGAAAATTATATATACTGATAAAGTCAAGGGAAAAAATCTACTCGTAATTAGATAAACTAGAATCACTAAAAGGGAATATGATGTTGAACATGCACTGAAGATCAAACCAGTTCTCAATACGAGGTCAACTTCAAATGGAATTGCTGGTGAAAAGGTCAACGAGGAAGAAGTAAACAAAGTTCAAACTATGGTGGCCAACACAGAGATGATAAAAATGGGAAAATTAAACCCTAAAATAATGATTATGCAATGTATACGATGATGAAGATGAAGTGATAAATTCTTTTATTTTAAAGTGTTACCTGGGCCAGATTTTAATTATAGAAGAGAATATAAGGGTGCTACTATAGCGTGAGGTCTACCACACTATAGCGTGAGATCTACCTCCCGTTAGTACTATAGCGTGAGGTCTACTGCTGAATTATTCGTCCCTCATAGATAAAACACATTTCATTCATTTGTTTAAGCAATAAACACTTCATTTAAACATATCTTAGAAATGACTTAAATAGATCATTGGATTTCTAATTACATTAAAAAAAGGAGTAAAGGTAAAAATAAACATGTTATCATATATTTCCATACATTTATTCTAGCGATACACTCTTCGTACATCAAACATGTTATCATATATTTCCATACTTTTATTCTAGCGATACACTCTCCGTGCATCAAACAGGTTATCATATATTTCCATACTTTTATTCTAGCAATACACACTTCGTACATCTTCTAAGAATGACACAAATAGATCTGCTTCTTGAACTGTATTAAAGAGATTGTGCTCTCTTAAAAAGGCGAGTGCTGCTTCTTCTGTCAGAATGACTCTTCTATAAAAACTTCTTCAGCAACATTTTTAGTATCCTCAATCGATGATATCTCTTTTAGGCCGAGGGAAAAACTGATTTAGGAGCTGTGGGACGCTGG
This sequence comes from Palaemon carinicauda, assembly GCF_036898095.1. NCBI lineage: Eukaryota > Metazoa > Arthropoda > Malacostraca > Decapoda > Palaemonidae > Palaemon > Palaemon carinicauda. Next base: position 92,722,390 of record NC_090749.1, on the reverse strand, counting down.
TCACGCGGTAGACCTTACCCTCAACCTGGGTAGGCGACATATGGCGGTAGACCTCATACTATAGTAGTACCGAATATAAGTCTGGTATTCAAGAAAAGTGTTGCAGGTGCCACATAATCACCTATCCCTCACAAAGGTAAGGACATTTTAGAAAAAAAAGATTGCAAGTTCAAGACTAATGACAAATAGAATATATTAACTACACTAAGTTGAACAAACCTTGTGATTATATATTGAATTTAAGAAATTGCAAAGCAAATGATTTGGAATTGAAGAAATTGGTATAAAATACGGACCTTGGGACACTATGAAAATAATTAATCTGTTATAACAACAATTCATATTGAATGATAAATGATAAATATCTCGTTCAAGAAGAAACTGAGGACTTTCTTGTTCTCTTAAGTGTTACAATAATGTGGGTTTGACAATAAACGCCAGTTTTGTAGTGCGATATGCAAAGTACCCAAGATTGTATACAATAAACTGATTTTATAGGTCCTATAGAGAGTAGAGTTCCTCTATACGATGGGAACAGAAAATCAGTCAGAGTGAATTAAATAAACTTTCTTATTACAAGGATTGACTACTGCAACTCCATTTACCAAAAGCCATCCAAAGTGCAACTTTGGAAATTAAAAAACATAATAAACAGGGGAGTATGACTGATAAAAGGTGCCCCACCCCGAGAAGGATCACCCCTAGTAACCCCTATACTAATTGATTTTCACTGGCTGCCTATTAAAGCCAGAATAGAGTTTAAAATATGTACGATAACCCATCAAGTTATAAGAACCGGACGTCCAAAATATCTAAGAGAATTGGTACATATCGTAAAGCCAATAAGTCGTGTTGACACGAGAATAGTTACAGATGGTTTCAAATGATTAGAACTTAGATATATGTCTACTTTAGGCTCTAGATCCTTTTAAATATGCGGCCACGAGATTATATAATAAGCTTCCACTAGACATTCGAAAGACGGAAGACATTAAGGCTTTCAAGAGGAAACTGAAGAAGTCTTTCTTGTTCTCGAAGTCTTTCGATAGTGTGGATTTGGCAATAAACGAGCTATGGGAGATGAAATACATACGATAAATGATACTGTGTGATCAATGTTGTTACAGTTATGTATCATTGTAATAATGTACTGTAATTTCAAGTGTTACATGTACTGCGCAACATTGCATCATATTGCATGAATAAAACGTTATGCTTTGTGTATAAGTGAAATGATTTATTTTGATATTAGGATTCAAGCATTTATTAGTTACCTCAAAGATAGGATGTAATTCTTTATAGTTTTGAACTGGAGTAGGATTTAAGTCATTTGAGAGCGATACTCTTTTGTTATTTAGCAATGTTTTGGTTTTGTCAGATTGTTTATAACGCTCCACAGTCCACACACACACTTGGGAGTTGCCTGTCGTAGAGCAATGTTGTCACAAGATTTATTAAAGTTGTATTTTAAGAATACAACTTGGTCAAAAACTATTAAAACTCTCTCTCTCTCTCTCTCTCTCTCTCTCTCTCTCTCTCTCTCTCTCTCTCTCTCTCTCTCTCTCTCTCTCTCTCTCTCTCTCTCTCATGTTGGAGCCCTTGTGGGGCTTATAGCATCCTGCATTTTCAACTAGAATTGTTCCTTAGCTACTACTACTACTACTACTACTAATGATAATAATAATAGACGTTGAGCCTAAATATCCTTGATCAAAAGCTTCCATTAAAACTTAAAAAGTAAAACGTAAAGCAAATTCAAAGATTGTTATAAAAAAAATTCAAAATGCATTATATACTCTTGAACATATCTGTTTAATGCAATTAATCAGCTGGTGGTATGTGGCATACAATTATGGGCAATGACGTGCCCATACCCATACGTGTGTGAGGAGGGTCGTGAAGACAGGACAAACAGCTGAATAACCCCTTTTTTTAACACCGTGACCTTTGACCTCTCTTGATAGCACTATACTTTCAACTACTAAGTGAATTATAAAGCGTACAATGAGACTGAAAGGATAGAAGAAATAATTGAAGAGAAGAAGAAGACGATGAAAAGAACTGCATAGATAATGTTTGTGACTTATGCAAAGAAGGTAATAAGGAAGTTTCGTTTTCACGGAGTTAGCAAAGGTAGGAGAACGAGATGAAAGAAGGGGGTGTGGTGTAAATTCCTAGCAGAGAGAGAGAGAGAGAGAGAGAGAGAGAGAGAGAGAGAGAGAGAGAGAGAGAGAGAGAGCATTATACTCTCAATTACTACTAAGCCACACGTAATATAACGCATTCACTCATTCACAAAGAATTACTTTTATATATAAATGCAATTATTGCCTTTCTGTCTGTCTGTCTGTGAGCAACTTTACTCAAAAACTACTGTACCGATTTGGACCAAACTTGCTAGTCACGATTCACCCAAGGATGAACCTGTAACATTTGCATATAAGGTACATCAAAGTATATATAAGAAGAAGTACTTTGAATGCTCGTATGTTAATCTTTTTTTTAACATTACGCAAAAACTACTTAACCAATTGCAACCAAATTTAGTGCACACGTGGAGTATGAATAAAGGACAAATCCATTAAATTTTGAAGAAAATACATCGAAATACAATGACGTAGTGGAGTCAAGATCAAAATAAAGACTGCTTGGCGTGGAGAGGGTATGCTCTCTACTGAGTGGCCCCTCTAGTTATATTTGAAATGTTTACTGACGTAATCAGGCAGAAGAATATAAGAATATCTGTCTTGAATTATATGTGGGTCTCTAATTATTATCATCACACATTATTATCTTTATTATTTTTACTTGCTAAGCTACAACCCTAGATGGAAAAACAGGATGCTA